>NC_081517.1:24574630-24901415 GCF_030273125.1 Centropristis striata | reverse complement strand
ATTATCATAAACAATAATTAATTATAAGAAATGATATGACTTGATTTACTCTAAGTCAGCTCGTAAAAAGGGGCACCATCTGTAAAACAGAAAAATATAGCCAATTCACCTAAATCAGTCTCATAAAGTTATTAAACTATCAATTTGGAACACTGATTATTAATTAGGAATATAATTATAATCGAATTACCATATTCATATTTAATAGTGGTTGAAGGAATCGTGAATTCTTGTCACAGCAGAGGTCAGCATATCGTTCATAATGTACAACATTAAATAGACAGCATTCGTAATCAAAAGGTATTTATTCTAAACAAGTAAAGCAAATAAAAGCACACATCTATAAAATAGAGAACATTACAAAAGAGAGGGAAACGTGTGTGTGTGTGTGTGCGTGTGTGTGAGGGGGGTTGCCACTCCTCAAACAATGAGTCGTAAAACTCCAGTTGTGAGCCAGGTGACGGTCAGGCCCTGGTCATGTGGCAGGGTGCGCTGTGTTTAGCTCCAGTTAATTTAATCAGTGTGTGAGCAGGTCAAAGGTTAGTATAGTTAGTTGCATATAAGACCTTTGTCTGTATAAAGCAAGATTAACATACAACTTTGATTGTAACACGAATATCACATAAATATACTTAAAACACACATATAAACCAAATCATTAATCACAGGTAAAATCCTTGTTGCTAAAGTCCTTGCTGATTTCTTATCTAAGCCCAGTTACATTACTCATGAGTCCGGTGGAAAAGGGGGGGAACCCTTTTCAGCAGAAGAGTGGAAGAAGGAAGTTGAGTTCAATAATTTGCCGTCTTGCAAATTAAGTTGCTGGTTGTCCTTGTGGTTGAATTAGAGCTTTCTCTGACAGATGCAATGAATTTTGTGTTCATCAATGCAACTTTGGTGTGCAGAGAAGGTCAGAGTTGCCGTTGGTTCAGAATTCCTTATGGAAAAGGAGATTCTGGTTGAAGAAGGGAAGAGGTCTCACCTCAGCAGGACTCTGCGGGGGTTGAGGGGGTAGGGCTGGTGGACCCGGCCTCTGGATCTGCTTCCCCAAGCAGGAGCGGTGGAGAGAGAGAGAGAGGGAGGGAGTACTGGCTTCTTTATAGCAGGCCAGTGGACCTTCTGTGGTGTCAAGGGTGCCTTGACCAATGACACAACACCTGGAAGGTGTCGTAAATGCAGTGCATTCTGGGAACTGAAGTTCTTGAGAGGGGACAAAATGGAGGTTCTGCCATTTTGTTGAGTTGACTCAAGGAAATGTTCCATTTAGTCCACAAATGTTAAAGTCCACAAATGAACCCAAAATTCACCTGTGGTAGAATCCCAACACAAGGCAGGAGGTTTTTGTTGAATGTTCTGGAGAAGAGGCCAGGTCAGGATGGCCTTGTCCGGGGCAGCAAGATCGTATGCCCAGGTGGCATGACGTGCCGTTGTGTTGATTGGGACTGGCGGAAGAAATCGACCAGCATGTTTTGTAAACAAATGTTAGTATTTTAATGGGTTCAGGGAGAGAGACGTGGTTCAGACTTCACGAACTGAAACCCGTCTGTTTGTATTCAGGGAAATGAGTTTTTGAACCCGGAGAATCTCTGTAAAATGCAAATTTTTTGACGTATTGTAATAAAACTATGTTAAACTGAGGAACTTGGACGTCTCCAGCTCTTCATTTCCCCATCAACGATCTGCGCAGAAAAATGGTGAGGTTTTTTCTGTTGGTGACAGATTATCAATTTTCAAGGTTTCCTCATGCAATTTTTCTAACAAGCCCAAAAAGAAATGCATCCCAATTAAAAGCAATGTTTGTCCCAAATATTGTCACCAATTCTATGTAGATCTTACGTCAGAAAGCATTTACATTTGGACAGGCCGAGAACAAGTGATAATGATTTGCCTCCTGGGAGCCACACTTTCTCCAACAGCTGGAAGAACCTGAGTGGAGTGACTGCTGAACTGGTGTAATAAAGAATCTAGTGAGACTTTTCCAGCCAAACACTCTCCAGGAGGTCGAGTTTGTTATTTTCCATTGAACTTCACAATATTTCATGTAGACTGTAGTTTTGTAATATACATGGTAATTGTATTTATGTTCATAATATTTATATATATATATATAGTAATTTACAATATACATGTATAGGTATTTATAATGTAATATAAATTGCTAATAGTATATATAATTGTTTATAATATTTGTATGTGACTATATTGATTATTCATATATATATGTAAATAGATATATATATTTATATACACACAATTGTTCATTATTTCATATATATATATATATGCATTAATATAGCTTTTTACCATACTGACATGTTAATAACATAATACTAACTATCCAAGTCAAATTGATCTGTTAAGGGGTAGGACTAGATACGTTTTTTTACTTCCTCCTACCCCCTTTCGAGCATGTAGAAAGTGTGTTTTTTAAATTTTTTTGCTTTGTTTTTTATTTATTCATCTATTCATGTTTAAACTTTTTTTTTTTTTATTGCTTGCATGTTCGAAATAAAGACAATCAATCAATCAATCAATCAATCAATCAATCAATCAGTGACACACTGCTTTAAAAAGCCAAATCTGCAACCTACAGCAGTTTGAAAAATGCAACTGCCTAAACATTTGGCTATGCATGGTAAATTTGTTCTTTTTGTTTTCTTTTGTTGTTTGTACATGGGAAACTGATAACAGCTATTTTTGCACATTAATTTGAATGTTTTTATTTATTTACAATATTTTTTTTATTTTTGCACATATATTTAAAGTCTTCATTTAATTATTTACAAAGAATGTCTTAAATTAAAAGGTGGCAGGAGTTTCCATGTGCTCAACCTCTCAATAATTTGTTCTCAATGCAGGTCTGGGGTGGTGGGTGAGGGGTAGGGGGAGGGTTTATTTATATAAGAAATTGTACTGTTTACACTGGATGTCTACGACTTGCATTTTATGAATAAGAGTTATTCGAAAAAATGCAATGTTGTGTTGTAATTTTTTCAGTGGTGGGTTGACAGTGGGGATCGCCCCTGGGTTCGGGGGTGGGGTGGCTAGTACTCATAAAAAATGTTCAATGTTGGCAGGTCTGTATCATCATGTTGAACTAGTGTGAATACAGTCCTGATTGGCTAATTCATGCCAGTGGATTATCTGAGGGTGGGTAGGGGCCATTGAAATCCATCCACCTTGTCTAGGAATCAGACTGGGATAGGAATTTATTCCTATCACGGGGAAATACGAGTACTTTGAGTTCACACTGCCAGTACATTCCATCATGATAGGATGCAATTCCTAATTGCAATGACAGATTTTCATCAAAGTACTTTGCAGTTCAGCAAGTGTTATAGATATAATAAATCTGCAACATTATAACAATGAGAGGTATTTCTCTTCTAATAAATCTGTTGAAAGTTTCATCATTTGATAATTACTTCTAAAATTTTTATAGATTTATCTATAAATCTATTTTCTATAGATTTTTTTGTGGTGCAGATGCACCTACACTTACATGTGTAGGGGTATCTAGTTGCAGATACAAATTGCCTCCAGTGGGTGTACCAAAATATTTAGAGGTAAAGCTAATTTAGGTCAATTTTGCTATCAGAAATTGACTAAATTAATATTTAATACTTTAAATGAATTAAAGTTATTCTCGGTGCACCACCTATTCACTTAGGAATAGGAAAGATAGCAAATTATAGTGAATCAGTCTCAAGTTAACAAATTATCAATTTGGAACATTGATTATTTATTATGAATATAATTATAATCGAATTACCTTATTAATATTTAGTAACGGTTGAAGGAATTTGGAGTTCTTTCCATAGCAGAGGTTTAGCAAATCACTCATTCATGTGCAACATTAAAAGGAGAAGCATATTAATCCAAAAAGATATTTATTCTAAATAAAGCAAAGCAAACAGAACACACAATAACTAATCTAAAAGACTATTTACAGTGGAAATGTGGGTGAAAAAGAATGTGTAACAAAATGGCTGACGAAAGGCGGTCATTTAAATAAATCAAAATGGCGGAAGCCCTTTTGTTCTTGAAGAACAATAGGCCATGCGGCCTTGAAAGTCTGTGTTGTAGGAAGCCAGATTAAAAGTATATTTTATGTGGATTAGTGTGTGAGCAGCTCAAAGGTTAGTTATCGTTCATTTACATGTACAACTTAAAGTCTGTAGAGTAAGATTAATCATACAACTTACCATGATCTGACTACACAGAATATCACAAACATACCTAAACACACAACAGATCAACACCATTGATTAAAGCTTAACAAACTTGTTCTTGCTTACTAACTGCCCAGTACTATACCACAGAGTCCAGAGTTGAAAGGGGGAAGCAGAAATCCTTTTGAAGAAGAATCCGGTTCCTGGTTGGGTTTTGGCGTTTCCAGAGTTACTTGCTGTTGGCTCAAAAAGCGTGGTGAAGGTTTCTGTGATTATATCCAGTATAGATCACAGGCAGGAAACTTGTGTGGTGGTGGGCCCAAGCTTGGTTTGGGGCCTTGCAGGCCTTCCCTTAGAGCTGGAGATTGTCTGGTCTTCCTCCTGGAATATCAGGACAGCAGACGTGCTGTCCCCCAGGGCGTCGAGGAGAAGTGAGGCAGATTGTGGCTGCAGGAGATTTTTGACTCTACCTGGAAGTTGTATTTCCTGTTGGTATTAGCCAATGAGACGCCTTTAGATACCTGTGGGGGTTGGGGTCGTTTGTCTTTGTTTGGAGGGGAACAGAGAGAGACCTCCATCTTGAAGCATGGAGAGAAATTGTTGACACAATTCTCAATGCATTCAGTCCTTAAATCCAAATGAAACTTGTGGAATAGCTGTGACCCCTACATATGCTTCAGAGAGTGGTGTGGATTCTGCATCAGAAGGCCCCTCTCCAGCAACTGTTAGGGGCGTCTAGACATACTTTTTGAGCACATCTAGACAGATATAGAGTAGATTCACTTATTAATGTAGAAGTTGTTGTAGTAAATCACAGACTCTGGCTTTGCCTTCACCCCACTAAAGATGCCCACACCCGTGTGCACGGTGCTCAGGATGTAGACACTCTTCCTCGGCTTTCCCTGGTATACAGTCAGATTCGCATCACCACACTTCAGCACCTTCGTGTTGAACAGCTCCGCTTGCTGTTTCACGGAGGGGGGAACTGCCGTTTTTGTTTGCCCATGGTGCCAACCAGGCTATATAATACTCTCTGTCTATATAATTATTAACTTACAAGTAAATTCGCAAAGAAGCACAGCTGGAGACCGCTAACAAAGTTAGAGACTAGAGAGACGAGGAAAGTGCAAACCGCATGATAAATGTGCTTAACTGTTTTAAGCTAGCGTTGGTTTACTTCAACCTAGCTAGCAAGCTAATACAAATGAAATATCTTCACACAAAACTGCATTTAAAAAAAGATGACATAAGGTTACCTTTATATTGGGACTTCTTCTCCTCCTTCTCTTTTCTTCTCTTTCGATACCGCGCATCGTTTCATCTTGCAAGATACATCAAAACATAACCTGTCTGTCACTTGACGTGACCTGACCTCTGTGACACCGTCTAAGGGGGGGCAGCCAATGAATACACGTCATGTGACTCAGCACCACAAGTGAGAAAATGTCATTGTTTATCTTCGTTTCTTTATTTTGGTAATATGTATTATTTCCAAGACAGAACACGAAGGGAGGGCGACAAATTAAAAAAAAAACAATAATCATTTTTTATTAGTATTTTTATTTTTTTCCCCTCGAGGGTGACTGGCGGCGCCCCTCCAGCAGATGGTGCTCTCGGCCAGTGGTTCTCATATCTTTTCAGCCAAGTACCCCCTAATCAGGGCAAAGCATTTTTGGCTGGGAAAAAAAAGACTTAAAAACAGAGCGCTGTGCCATCAGTGTCTGATTTATTAAACTGTGGAACTGATAAACTCATACAAAATTCAAACATTTGAAAAAAACAATTTCAAACATTTTAAATGTTAATAATCCATGACTACATGTATTGCAAATATTTATCATCACTAAAATGTAGTGATTCAAACTAATGTAGTAAAAACAGTGAGCATAAATCCATTTAAAACTATAACTGCTACGCTTCAACCACGACTCCATCTTTGAGTTTTCAAGTGATTGACAGATGTGATGCCAGGTGGCATATGACAGGTTGGGTCCAACCATCCTGGTATGGGGGACACTCTGGGTTTTTAGGAGAATGACATTGAATAGCCTACTGAATATAAAATTAATTTAATTAATTTATACTTATATTTTCCTAAAATAGTTATTAAATAATTCTTTTTTAAGGATTTTTGCATGGATGCTACTTTTTAAACTTATATTTTAAAATTTCAGGTACCCTTTGGAGTGCCTTCACGTACCACCAGGGGTACGTGTACCCCCATTTGAGAACCACTGTTCTAGGCGACTGTCTATGCCGTTATGCCTAGAGCAAGCCCTGCACGGAGGTCCCACGGACGTAAACATTGGACGTCCGGTGGATGTCAAAAAAAGACGTTGCCTGGCGTTACAAAACAACCCCTTCAGTGGACCAACATTGGACGTCCAATATTATGCAATATTATGACTTTTCACCATATAATGGACTCTGCTTTCCAAAAAAACTTAGCAGAATGTGTAAAACAGATTGTTTTACATACATTAGACCTGACCATATTATGTTCAATGACGTTATATAACCCAAATCTCTTGATGTTTAAATATCATTGCATTGATCATAGTAATTGCATTGTGAACAGAATTTCTTTCACCCTGTCCAGCTGCGTGACAAACGGGCTACCGTAAAGTGCAATGTAATTATACACTAAAATTTAAAGTGCAAATGGGGCTGCGCCAGCTGCGTCTCAGAGCAGAGAAGAATGCTCAGTTTTTCACTATTTTTAAAACCTACATTTTTACACTTATTATATATGTTTGCTTTACCCCGACTTTAACAATGGCACCTTCCTTTCTGTCAATCATTTGAGGCCCCCTGTTATCAATAATTTGTTGTCACCTCTGAGAGGGTATTATGGTAATTGCACAGATATTGTCAGGCTCATGTATTAAGGAAAAGACACACACACACACACACACACACAAACTGCACTTTTTCTACTTCTTCACCATACTGCCCTACAAAGTCTAACTGCAGTAACTACATTTTTACTGTTTTATCTTGTGACAAAGTTTTAGATTGCAATTGTGCTTTATTTCAGAGAAGTTTATTTGATAGGGAAATTATTATCTAGATAGTGATGAAGTAAATACGTGAGATAAAATTATATTAATATTATAAAGAAATGTTATATTTCTAGTTGTTAAACACTTTTTAATACACTGATAACAAAATCAATTTGAAAATGTTTATTCACTGAAAACAAAATATAAAAGCTGAAAGAACACGACAACATTGTTGTTACTCCATTCCATTTTTGCACTACAGCAAAACCATAGACTATATAAATAAGGAGCAAAACCAGAGTACATTTTGGGGTCAAACAAATCATGATTTTGGAACATAAAAATTCCATCATCAATATGTGTAATATCACTTACCTACCTATAACCCATTTGGCTGGCCAGTTAAAAAACATTAAAAACCACTTTAAAGCAGTTTTTCTCAGTTTTACCCGTTGCGTAGTCACTGCAGTTAGACTTTGTAGCAAGTCTATGGTATTTCAGAAGGAGCAGGCGTTGGTCCTGGAAGACATCACTCAGGGCTCAAAGATTTACTTTCGCGCGGGAGATTTCTTCCT
The DNA here is from genome assembly GCF_030273125.1 of Centropristis striata. Classification (NCBI taxonomy): domain Eukaryota; kingdom Metazoa; phylum Chordata; class Actinopteri; order Perciformes; family Serranidae; genus Centropristis; species Centropristis striata. Next base: position 24,893,666 of record NC_081517.1, on the reverse strand, counting down.
GTTTGGTGTTGACGTAATGTGCACGGATGGTCATGTGGTGCAGTTTTCTACCACTGCTGTTTTATAGCAACGTTATCAGCACTTGGTCTTGAAAGAAGTAGAAACATCGATTAAGCCAAGACTATGGAAGAAGTTGGTCAGCCGGGGCCCGGACATTTAAACAGGTAACTACTTCGACTACTGACGTTACGGTCGACATGTGAGACACTAACGCCCACTGACAAAATAAAGTTACCGACAGGCTGTAAGAGACAACACACGCTGACACACCGACTGTATAGTGTCTGTTCACATCTAGTGTTTGTTAGTTTGTTTCGTCCGTTTTCTGTTCAGTACGTTTCTCATATTTAAATATGCACCACTTATCATTCACTGTCCCTGTATCAGTGATATATTGTTTCTTATTAGCCTGTGAGGCCCAGCGGCTGAGCAGGGCTGGCTGACGTGGGTTGATACTGACTAAAAACGCCTTGCTAGATCCGGTGTTATGTCCTTACTGGTTTCCACACTTACTGGTGTGTGCTGCTGTTTTCGGCCTCATTTAGCAGATTCGTCACATATTAATAAGTTTAATTTAAGAGCTGATATCGAGACATTTAACATGGTTTTCTTGATAATGATTTTGCTTATAATCAATAAAACATGGACATGTCTAGATATCAGCGATTCAATTTAACATTTATGAGCTATTTCTGTTGTTATAATTATATTTGTCCAAACAAATGCACCTTTAGTTGTACCAGGCATTAAAATGAACAAGAAATGGAAGAAAACAAGTGTGGTCCAATAATTTTTTTTCCATGACTGTTGAGGTGATGGTTCATGAACTATCGTTGTGTTGCAGTGAATTCGAATCCAGCTCTGACCAATCTTGCAAACATTATATTTACATGCTTTCTTTATATGTAAAGGTGGCTGTGATGTAGTGTTCACTTACACAACAATATTATCCACAGTAGATGGAGATGTGACCTGGAAATCGCCAGTTTATTATATGTGTCAAATCTGCTAACTGAGGCAGAACACAACTGCACACACCAGTACGGCAACCAGTTTGTGTTGAAAGCAGAAAGGACATAACACCTGAGAGAATGTAATCACTTGTTTGTGAGTTGTGTGAGTCCAGTCTTTGCTGGATGAATCAAAAACCTTTACTACTTACAGCATGTACAGAAGACCAAAGCATGGTTCTTTCTGCCAAACAGTTTGCTTGACTTTTATGCTTTAAGGTGCTCACATTGTTGAGAAACACATTGAGGAAACCTTTAAAATTATATTATGACTCCAACACGAAATCCTCACCTATTTCTTTGCGCCGATCGTTTGATGGGGAATGATGAGCAGGAGATGTCCGAGTTCTCAGTTTAACTTCACTTTATTACAATATGTCAAGAAATGTGCAGTTAACAGAGTCTTTCATGTATTATTCAGGTGAGACAGGATAACACTTAAGTTACATTGCAGTGTTATAAATGTAATGCTAATCACCATGTCTCCCTGTCCCTGCTTTAGTTTAATGTTAGTCAGGCAGGTGAACATTATAGCTACAAGAGGGCCATCAAGCATTTTCCCTTCAAAATGTGCACCATACCTGAAGTGAGCTTTCACCCATGTCAGAGTTGCACGGCAACAACAGACCAGAAGTTAAACCCCAGAATCCCTAGGAAACTGACATAATCACTGCCCTGACTTCAGTAAAAACAATACTAGTCAAAAATTGCTTTATGGTTGTGTGATCTAAAAAAAAAAAAAAAACTTCACATCCCCTGTCTTTTTGTGTGTTTCTCCATAGCAGCACAACTAAGAAGAGGGAAGACTACCTGGAATGGCCTGAATACTTTATGGCTGTAGCCTTTCTCTCAGCCCAAAGAAGCAAAGACCCAAGCTCACAGGTGTGTGTGTGTGTGTGTGTGTGTGTGTGTGTGTGTGTGTGTGTGTGTGTGTGTGTGTGTGTGTGTTAGGGCTGTAACAGTTGCATACCTGAAAAAAATACCTAGAATTCTTTTGAACAAAGAGTTTGGTGGCAGGTTAGGCATTGGTCCTCATGAAGGCAGCTGGTGTTGTCTTTTTGTTTTATAATCGAGCACCATATAACCTTCTTTTGAAAGGCGCTATACAAATAAAAGTTATTATTTGATGTTTTAAAAAACGACAGCTTTACTAAACTGTGGAACCTCTCTCCCTCTCTGCAGGTGGGGGCGTGTATAGTGAACCAGGAGAATAAGATTGTTGGCATTGGGTACAATGGTATGCCCAATGGCTGTGATGATGACCAGCTGCCATGGTCCAGGACTGCTGACAACCGGCTTGACACTAAATACCCTTATGGTAGGAGTGCATGTGTACACACACTTCTTGCTTTTTCCTTAATTAAATCAACATAATCTAATTTTAAAGGCATTTATGTTCATATGATCATACCTGTCAAGTATCCTGTTTTGGCCGGGAAAGTCCCATATTTTACCCTTCTTTCCCGTCGTCCTCCCGTATTAGTATTTTCCCGTAAATCTCCCGTTTTTATAACCGACCCTGGGTGGAGTAAAGGTAAAAAAAAAACATTCCCAATCTGAGCTCTGCCACCCGCAGTAGCTACTACAGGTACTGTAGGTGGCAGTTGTCGCGAGGTTAGTGTGTGACGTCAGATAGTGAGTGACAACCATACACTGTATAAATAATAAACGTGGTGCACCTGGTAGAGTGCGTATGAATAAAGGCTCAGTCCACGTGAGCGGGCGGCCCGGGTTTAAATCCTTGCACTTTCCCTCTGTCTTCCCCTTTCCCTCTGATTATCTCTGCCCAAAAATATCTTATAAATAAATACCGTATTTCCTCAAATAGTAGCCGAGGCTTCTATTAATAAAAAATCAGTTTGGGACCCGGCTAATAATAGGGGCAGGCTATTATTTGAAAGAGGCTTTTATTAAAAAAAGAAAATCAGAGCAGCTCTGACCGGAACTTTTTAGAGTGTTTTACACAGCGCATTGTAGCCAGTTACCCAGATGTCAGCCATATTGGAAGTACTCGGATGTAAACAAACAATGAACAGCACGCTGAATGTTCATTTGAAGCAGGATTTAAAATGTCTAAACTACTAAAAAGCCCAGAAGAACGTGCGTAAACGGCTCGACTTTACAGAGAATGACTAGGACAGCGAGAGAAACAACCATATTTACCTACAGTACTAACTCGTGTGGCCAAACTTCAAAATACAGGTGTTGTGTGGAAATCTGTTACCCGTCAAATGATGTTTCCTGAATGGTGTTCTCCGTAGCATCACCTCCGCGGTTGGAGTTAGGATTTAAGTTTTTAAGGTTAGGCCTTGTAGAGAGAACTGTTTGGGGTTGAGGTAAACTTGGGCTCATGTTAACAACTTAAAGGAGGACTGGTTGGGGTCAGGGGTCAGGTTGGTGCAGGTTAAGGTAAGGGCTACACATATCGACGAAAGAGGCCAGCTTTTATTTACTAAAAATAGTTTTTACACCCGGTTACTAAATGAGGCCGGTCATTAATAGGGACCCGGCTTTAAATTGAGGAAATACAGTAAATAAATAATGTACACAGTCCTGGTGACGTCACCCATAGAGTTCTGACAAACTGATTAATCCAGGTGTGTCTGATTATTGTTGCTGTGACAACTGGGGTCAGGCACACCTGGATTAATCAGTTTGTCCAATAATGGCAGACAGGAAACAAAGGAGCTGGCTGAAGTTCAGGAAGTAGTGCAGCTGTGCATAAAGTGGTTGACAAGTGGTGATTTTATCTTTCTTGTACACCTGTCTTAAAATGTAAGGGATACTGGAGCTTGGTTGGGGTGGTGGGAGTGCTCGCAGCGGGCGCTGGAAAATTTCCCTTATTTTCAAATCCAAAACTTGACAGGTATGTACTATGTTCCTGAGTTGTCTTCATGTCTGAAGAGATCAACTTAAGCCTGTAGAGGGTAAATAATAAGGATGAGATGCTCTCACATTTTACTTAATCTCTTTTTTTCAAATTTTTTCTGTCTGTTTTCCCATCTCCTCTAGTGCTCAGTTTAAGGTGGGATAGAGGTCAAATAAGTAATCAACATACATTTCTCAACTAAACATATCCCCCCCCCCCCCCCCCCACTGCCCCCCAGGCAACTAGATCAGAGTGGTCCCAATTACATTTTTAATGTTTCAGGAAATGAACACTTAAAACAAATAAAACAATTTTTTATCAGATATAAATGGAAGTCATGCATCCGAAAAAAAACAATATTGTTGAGATCAACTCAGGGCCATTGGGCAATTTTGGTTATGTTGAAGACATTTACATATTTCTCTACTCAGAGATTTTTTTCTCTTTTATTCACAGTTCCACACACACACACACACACGTTTGTTGTGTGTGCTGTGTACAGTAAAGACTGCGCTCAGTTGATGTAGTTGAGTGACAGTTGAGCAAAAAATGTTGGAGAGATTTAATTAGTTATATAGTTGCGGAAAATAGAGTGATGGGCTTTATAATTTCTGCCAGCTCCAAAAATGTCCATAAACATTTAACTGCTCATTTTTACTTACTTACTTATCCCCATTACGCCGGTTGGCGCATAGGGCAGCAACAAAGGTTCTCCACTTGCATCTGTCTTTGGCGATCTTCTCTATGGTCCCCCAGCTCTGTTGGTGCTGCTGGAGCTCTTTCTCTATTGTCCTCCGCCATGTTGTTTTTGGCCTCCCTTTCTTTCTCTTGCCTTCTGGGTTCCAGTGCAGTGCCACTCTTGGGATGGTGTTGATGTCCATTCTGGGGACATGGCCAATCCAGGTCCATCTACGTTTACTGACTACATAATACATGTCTTGTTGTTCAGTGATGTTGAGGAGGTTATTGTTGGAGATGGTCTTGGGCCAGAAAATATGCAGGATCTTGCGCAGGCATGATGTGTGGAAGGTGGATAGTTTATGGAAGTCATTTTCTGTAGTTTTCCAGCATTCTGCGCCATACAGTAATGTTGAAAGTAACTGCTCACTTCGGTCTGCATTTTAGTGAATGTTGCACAGTGGGAGCATGTATGTCTGATTTATAATGAATTTTCATAAAGTTGCTGCAGCGCCACCATCAGAACTAACAGTCCACAACAGCAGTTGAGTAAGTTTGGCATGGCAATGTCCCAATTTTTGGTTTATTTCCATGCATGGGAAGGTGAAGAAGAATAAAAGGTCTGAGTGTGTTTGGGAGAGGAGGAAGTATTTGCTCTGTTTCTTTAGTGTCATAGAAAACACAATCCATCCAAAGCCTCTGTCTCCAAAGCTCTGTGTACAACTTAAGTCGATTCTGAAACAAGGAAACTTGCAATATGTTGTATTGACTCTGTCAACGCTCTGTCCCACAGTGTGCCATGCAGAGCTGAATGCCATTATGAACAAGAACAGCGCTGATGTGAAAGGCTGCACCATATATGTGGCTTTGTTCCCCTGCAACGAGTGTGCCAAGCTCATCATCCAGGCCGGTGGGTGTTGACCACACACACACACACACACACACACACACACACACACACACTCACACACTCCAGTCAGTTCTATTTGTAGACTAATGTTGATGTAATATTGCATGGCATGTATTTTTTTTTTTTTTTGCAGCCAATGACCAACAATTACCTGCTCCTCACGGCCGATACAGATAACCAATTATTTAAACTTTTTGTTAATTATCTGTAGTTTATGCACACCTGATGGTAAGAAAGGACAAGATTGGTCATTTAAGATTCCACAGCTCTTACTCAACCAAATCTAACTAATAGCACTATTGTAAAAAATACATAAACAAAAAACAGCTCTGATTCTTTTCCCGTTTTCCCTCAGAATTCAAATCAAACACTTTGAAATAATCTTGCCATTCAATCTGTTAAATCCCAATACAGTAATTAAGTCTTTTAGGACCTTATGGCTGCTTAGGCTGCAGATAAATGAAATGCACTGACATACTGTGTCACATCACAGCTGTGAGCTTAATAACACAAGTAATTGAAACCAAAACCAAAATGCGTTGCTCAATTTAAAAATGAAGACTAATAAAACAGAGACTCTGGCACCAAAGTGTGCAGATAAAACCCAAAAACAAAAGGCCGATAGCATTCAGTCGCTTGTGTGGTCATGTAGCGTTATATGTTACGTGATTTTGTCCGTTACATTAGCTGCTGCTGCTACTTGCAATTTATGAAAAACATGCGCAACTAGGTCAACATGTTCTGCTGCTGCTTCTTTTTCACTGTGTTTACTGGTGGATCACAAATCAACTTTAAAGGTCCATAGTGCCATCTAATTCGGCTAAAACTGCCTTATCAGAATAATATATAATGTTAATTTCCTGTCATCGACTGATAATTTATCGGGCCAATTTGGTAAATCACTCCTAGTCAGAGCGCCCAATCAAATCACTTTGACACTCGAGCATAATCATTCACCCATTCCCACTAGGGTTGTCAAAAGTATCGATACTCAAAAAAGTATCAATACTAAAACGTTGTATCCGGATACGATACTCATTTTCAAAAGTATCGAGTATCTGAAGCTTGTTATCATAGTTGCAGTTTCTTTTTGCACAACTGTTTTTTATTATAGATATTTAACCTGTGGTTCTGTTAATTTTAACATGTTGCATTTTTCTTGTTAATAAAAATATTTCTGTTAAATTTCGGGGTCTTTGTTTATATCCTCGTGGTATCAAAAATGGTATCGAGTATCAAATATTTTCCTGAGTATCGGTATCGCGTTGAAAATTTTAGTATTGTGACAACCCTATTTCCACACATTCATCACTGGTGGCCGAGTAACTAACCACACTTACTCATTCATTCACTGATAACACTACATAGGGAGCAATTTGGGGTTGAGTATCTTTCTTAAGGATCGAACCACTGACCTTCTGATTACTGTCTTCCATCTGTAACCAGCCGCTAGAAATATAGTGGGGCAGATAAAGTTTTGTTTTCGCAAGAATCGTGCAAAGGATGATTCAAGCATCAATTTCGGTGTGCTAAGCCTCTGGGGATTACTTTTCAAATTTATCTGACTGGCCACCTAAAAATCCAAGATGGATTTAGTTCGTCAATCTTGGTGATCTTGTTGTCAATTCATATCTTTTTGAGCATGATGAAACTAATTTTTCTGTTTTTAATACTCTCAGATGTGTATTTTGTCCATTTTTGGCAGCAACACAGTTATTCCCCAGCTTTTATTTCTCAGTGGCAGAAATTGAAACACAGACGTCCCAGCTGGACTGCACCAAAAGGTGCAGTGAAAAGTGTTTTGGGTGCGACTAAATGATGTGCTTATGTGTGCTCTTTCCTTCTTCTTCTTCCCTAAATCACACTTTTTACCTAGAAAATTGCATGAGAAGAGGATGAAGACTAGTAATTTTGCACTCCTGCCTCCTACATCTCTTAATAATCTATCCCTCCCTCTGTCCAGGCATTAAGGACGTGGTCTTTCTTTCTGATAAATACCATGACTCACCAGAGATGGTCGCTTCCAGAACATTGCTTAGTATGGCAGGTATACAATGCAGGTGAGTAACAACTTTGCTCTGGCATATAAGTAGAAGTAGGCTTGGGCTGTAACTGCTTTTCATACCGTAATACCTTTCCGATATTTCAGTGGGGTATATGGTATTATATGGCTTATTTATCTTAGCGATTTCAGATGGGTTCTTCCCTTGTAATTACTGCTGAAATAATTTGATGTTGTCCGTATTAGACCACTAAAATATATTGAGCAATGTCAAATAAATTAGTTAATTCCTATAGTACAAGGCAGGTAAATGGTGAATAAATATAGATTTATTATGATGTTCAGATATGAAAAATATTTGTTACTTTTCAAACTCTTTGTACCCTGAAAAAACTGACAAAAGGCCTTCAAAGCACTGAATAGAGTTGCAACAAAAAGTATGTGAACCCTTTGAAAGGGGCAGTCACAGTCGACAGACAGCGTTACAGAGTTGATAACCAGCATCGTATCACCTCTTAGCTGAATTGCGGTTGTTGGTGAAGCCAAATTATGAAAAGATACCCTGGGTATGTTGAATGTGCTTCATATTACAGGGCCCAGGTCACAGAGAGGGACACTCTTACAAGTTGTAAAGATTAAGTCTTTATAGTTTTTATTAAACTCACTTAAGAGGACTATAAAAGCATCAATTTTTTTTTCCTTTTTCCCTTCTTGGTCTCACTCATTTTCTCTCACGCAGTCTTCCGTTTACAGTGTAACAGGTGTGGGGTTTCACCAAAAAATTATGAGAAATGTCTCTCCCCTTTTTTGTGTTTTTTCCATGTGTGCCTCATCCCCGTCTGTTCCCGACTAATGCAGGTGTTGTTTTTTTCTTTGTGTTTTGGCAGGCAGTTCAAACCCAAGAGGACTGAGATTGTCATTGATTTTAATTCCATTAACCATGCTGGAATGCTGAACAGCGCGACAAAGTGAAAATGCAAACCGCTCACCTTGGGGAGCTGCTGAATGAGGCGGGGACATAGAGGGAGACTGACAAGATTGAAAGAGACTTTGATGCCTCTTTTCTGTATGTCTTCCTGCCCCCCGCTTTGTCCAAAGGAAAACTCAAGGATACCTTGACTTTGGCATCTTTTGATATTTTGATTAACTGGATGTTGAAGATGGTGTAATTTGATGCTTCACCCTTTGTGGATGGCTGTGACAGAAGGTCTGTCAGTGCCGCATTTTTTGTAATTTTATTTTTTTTAACTCCCTTTGTGTTTTGTCGTACACATAGACTCTGAATCAGATCCTCTCATGGATCTGCACAGGGGGCACCTTGACATTCAGTTCATTTGACCTTCTACTTTCACACTAGACGCTGGACTTAGCAACTGTCAAAGGCTAAAAACTTCTGTCCTACTGTTTGTTGTAGTTTATATTTTGACTCTCTTTGATCATTTAAATGGGCATCTAACATTGAACTTGCAGTAAAATTGAAAAATTTTCTTACTTTAACAAACATATGACAATTATTATAATTTTTTTGGTATTAAACAATTACAGCTCCTGGCATTGATAGTTCACTTATGACTAAGACCAATGTTTTAAATAACAAAATAACAGTAATCTGGCAGATTAAAGGATCAATAGAGATGCTTTATGAATGTTTCAATTATTCCAACATTGCTGCTGTCCTTCACTTCTCTTTACACACTATGGTTATGTTACTGTAAGCATATGGGATCTGAGTTTTAATGACCATTTTAACATTGTTTTCTGATAATGTTGCTGTCTTCACTTTGTGACAAATCTTCTGTAATGCATTATTGAAAAATGTATTTCTGTATTCAGTTATAGTAATAAGGCAGCAAATGCTCTTACTTGGGTTTTATTATTCATTTGATTGTATGGAAAGGCTTTTAAAAACAAGTTTTATCTTTGGATCGTAATACCACATTGTTTTCAAGACTACCTGCTATTTGGATGAACAATATTTTATGTTGCTGTTATACGACCATGCTGTTACAATAAGCTAATAATTTCTTCATAACATGTCTGTATGTTTACTACATGTATGTACATGTTTGCTTTCACATAGGTGACCGGGGAAACAATTCTCAGTTCTGCGTCTTCAGCCATGTCGTCTGTCCGTGCAGCTGAAGTCAATAAATGTTTGGACTGCATGAGCTACTTTCCACTGTATTCATTATTCTTGGCAAGGCATTTTCAGTGTTAAACAATCTAAGGGCCGCTAGAATTTAAATGAGAAATACATGTTATATGACATTAGGTCCTTCTTAAGAAAATAGTTAATAGCAGGGGGTCAGTAAATGGGGTGCACTTATATAGCACTTTTATCCAAAGCTCTTTACACTACACACTATGCTCATTCACCCATTCACACACATTCATACTGGTGATAGAGGCTACCAGGGCACACTGGTGCCACCTGCCACCATTGGGAATTCATTCACACACAGATGAACGCAGCATCGGGGAGACATTTGGGGTTCAGTATCTTGCTCAAGGATACTTCAACATGTAGGCTGTGACGGTCAGGGATCAAACCACCAACCTTCCGATCACTAGACGAACGCTCTACCAACTGAGCCACAGCAGTACATTGGAGTGCAAGGATAACCAGGAGGTGGGGGGATAACTCAGGGTGAATGTGTGCGAGTATGTGTGTCAGAGGGTTTTTTGAGAGTTCAAGCGGCGGCTGTGTGTGTTTAGGTGAATTTGCTATCTTTTCTCTGTTTTACGGAGTGGTGCTTCGTTTCAAGATGACTTTGAGTAAATCAAGTGATATAATTTATTATAATTAATTATTTATGATAATTATTAATAATTCACATTCTAAATACACTTTTGAACCATTAAACACACATTTGTTGCTTAGGTTAAAACCATATAAAACCACTTACATTTTTGGTGCCTCTGTGTGAGGTATCCCTCACACAGCTGGCCCTATGCACTACATTTTCTAGAGGCGCGAGAGCCACGTCATTATGTCACTGTACATGTCTGTATATATCTCCTCTCTCAGCAAGTATAATAACAGTGGTGGACTACATGGTCCCTCTACAAATGTTGCTCCTGGCTTTGTGAGCCTACATTGGTCTCCAAACACAACATGTACAACAGATTTGTTCTGCTCCTCTTTTTATCTTACACTGAACGTAAGATGTTAATGTTAGATTTTATTGTAATCTAATGCTTGCCTGCTAACGCTAGCCTGTATCGCTCACATTGCAGTTAAACACATTAATTCAAATTAATGATACACATTATTAGGTCTTGTTGGAAACAATTATCCCGCCCCAGTCCCTGACACAAGTGGTTTGTGGTTCAAGACCAGCAAAGAGTTGGTGCCGCTCTGGAACCAGTTTTCCTAGCCGAGAGCTGGTTCTTTGGCTGCCGTAAAGCAAGGAACTTGTTCGAGATTAGCCCATAACCTGTTAGCCGAGGTGAATTTCTCAGTGAATAGTTACGAAGGACTGATTCTAAGTCACATTGCCTAGAACTATGGCAGGAGAATACTTTCTTGACATTGCCATTCACACAAACAATAATTTCATTGGCTGATATCGTTATCCGTCATGAAGTACCTGCATCAACTCATCAAGTTTGCAAAAAAATCTAAATAGAAATCAACATCAATATTCCACAATTGATCATATTTTGTATTTAGATAATGAGAAAGGAGAGGAGGAGCTAGGAGACGAAGAGGAGCAGAAGGGAACAGTATGGAAATGAGCCAAGTAAAGAGGAGGAAGCTTGTAGACTTCTTCAAAATGTTCATCAGACATCACTTTACTGGTTACTGACCTAGCTTAGTTCAGCAGTGAGAACATGTCAAAGCATAACATCATTTGATTTGCATTTTAGTGTTCAGAGCAGAGCTGTATATGTTTTATGTAAAGTTTGTCAAATGATATCAAGCAGATTTGTGAAATCAATCTGTATTGTGTATTTTTAAAGTTAAGAAGAGGGAAGACTGCCTAAAATATCCAGAGTACCTTTCTCTCAGCCCAGAGGAGCAAAGGCCCAAGCTGTGTGTGTGTGTTCTTGTACTTCCTACATAGTGAGGACCACAACATGTTTTTAACCAACAGAGTGGGGACATTTTTGTAAAGTGAGGACATTTCGGCCGGTCCTCACTTCTTGAACTTAGGTTACATTAGTTTTATGTAAAGGTAACCATGTATTAGGGCTAGGGTTGGGCATTTAGTTTGATGGTGAAGGTTATGTTAAGGGGTTAGGAAACAAGGTTATTGTAGTTAAAGAAAACGAAACAAAATAACGAAAACTAGAATTGAAAAAACATTTTCGTTAAATAAAAATAACAATTAGAGTTTTAAAAAAAAGATAATTAACCGAAACTGTATCGCGTGGTTACAAAACTAACTGAAACCAACTAAAATTATAGTAAAAAATGTCCTTTGTTTTCGTCTTTGTCAACTTTTTTCATACATAATGAAGATGGATAAGACAAAGGAAATAAAGGCAAAAATTACTGTGACTTCTTTTAATCTCCCACAAAAAACTAAAACTAATAAAAACTAAACTAAAACTAGCAAACTCACTCTAAAAACTAACTGAACTTTGAAAACAAAAATTCACAACCAAATTAAAACTACAACTAATGAAAAAAAGAGTGTGTGTGTGTGTGTGTGTGTGTGTGTGTGTGTGTAAGGGCTGTATAAATTATATACTTGACCATTATGCATCCAACAAACAAGTTAGATAGGTTAAAGAAACAGTAATTGTCCTGGCTTCATTTAGACTAATTTCAGCCAAATGAAAAATATAATGAATGCCAACTGCTTCTATGTTTATAATAATAATAATACTGGAGGTAGTGGACAGTTGCATTTGATCTTGATCATAATTTCATGATATCCTTGACTATTTGCTATTTGAAAACATTTGCAGTTTGTCTAAACTGTGAATCCTCTCTGCAGGTGGGGGCTTGTATAGTGAACTAGGAGAATAAGATTGTTGTCATTGCTTACAATTAACCTGACTGGCTGAAGAACTAATACAATTATGGCACATGCATCAAATTGGTTAAGGAAAATGTGTAAAAACAGACAGAAGACTGTAATTCATTACTTGTCCCTGCTGCTGCAGATTTCCCCTCATGTCTCTGTCTGCTAGTTTGGCCTGTAGATGGTAGTAGAGGACAAGTAATGAAGATCAGATACTCACATTCCACTTTCTTTCTCTCTGTATCTGTTTTGTCCTTTCGACTCTTCTCCTTTCATGCGCAGTTTAGGGTGGGATAGGAGAAATCAGTTATCTACATCTTCCTCCACCCATATTGTGCACCTTCTCCTGATTTTAATCTTTTTTTACACTGTATTTTCATCCTCATTGGTGAACTGGCAGTTCCACAGAACACATCTGATGGTGGTGCTAGAGGACAGGTTAACAGCATATTAGAATTTATCCACAGAATTCATCCTTCATCAAAAAAACAATGACAATGTTGCTGTTTGCTTTTGAAACTAAAGGTAAGCAAAAAAGAGATGTATGGACAGACTACCACCTGGTCAACTTGTCTAAGACTTCTAACTCCAGATCAATACAATAGAGGTGAATGACATTTTGTGAAAGTGTGTGGTGCTCAATACACTTAACAGGCATTTTAAAAAATCACTATTTTTTGATCCCAGTATGCAGAAATGTGTCATCCTTTCTCTGGATAATCCACAGACCCCACTTCTATGTTTATAATAATAATAATAATAATAATAATAATAATAATAATAATAATAACAACAAACTTTATTTGAATTGCACTATCCACACAAATGCAACACACAATTCTTTCCAATAAGGAAACAATATAAATAGACATAATAAACAGGAATAATGAGCAGAATAAACAGGGATAGAAGGCCAAAATTAAGGTCAAATAAGTAAAAGTAAAAATAACAATAAGAGCAATAATTTATGATTGGTCTATTTCTCCAGTGTCATCGAAAAAACACACCATTATTATTAGTCATTGAGGCTGACCCCCAATTTGGAAGGAGCATTTCTCATCGGGATTTTTTAAAGGTCTATTTCCCTAGTGGTGGAAAATGTATGATAACTTTACAGAAAGCTTTTTCATCTCTCCATTATTATATATTTTTCATGTTTATTTGCCATTTTACACATAGATCCAGTATAAAACAGGGTAATCTACACAGAATGTCATGAAGTCATACACATGATATGTTATGCCTGTCTCCAAAGGTTTGTCAATACAACCTGATTTAACTTAAATCAAGAAATCTTGTAATGCCTTGATTGATCTCAATGCTCCCTCCAGTGTGCCATTCAGAGCTGATTGCCATTATGAACATCGCTGATGTGAAAGGCTGCACCGTGTATGTGGCTTTGCCTCCTGCAACGAGTGCGCCATAAGTTTTAAATGCTATCCAAATACATTTGAATGGGCAGGTTCTTCATGGTTTTAGGTATTTATAAATTTCAAATCAACTTTATGAATAACTCACACCAATTTGATGAATGATAGAAATAATGACAGCCAATCAAAATCCATCCGAATATATGTTCAAGTTATATTATGATAAATCAGGTGTAAAAAAAGTATACTTATTAAAATCAACAGCATGTCTCTATCTAACCTCGCTTCTGTGGTGCTGAAAGATGCATGGCACAAAGTCTGTGCGGCACTGTTTTCTGTTTCTTATTATTCCTGGTCTTAATTAATAATGATAAATAAATGAATAAAAGCTATATCAAGTGCTTTATAAATGTGCCATTTTAACTACCAAGCTAATTGATGGTATTAGGGAATCATCAAAAAGCTGGGGACCAGAAGATTCATTTGAAATTAATTTAATTTATCCTTTATTTAAATCTCATGGAATCATTGAGGGCAGGCCCTCATGTTCAATGATGTCGAGAGATGCAGCTCAGCACTGTCTATCAAGTTGTACTAGTCATGAATAAAAAATTACAAAAAATTACAAAAAATGTTTCCGTAAAATGTTCCCTTGAATATTCCCTTAAAACGTTTCCCTTAAATATCCCCCCTTAAAATTTCCTAAGAGCTAAGAGATATATAATATATGTATATGAAGTGTATTTCTGTTGTTCTGTAATTGAGTTCAAGTTTTAAAAAAGTGCTTTGACAAGAATAAAATAATGACATTTTTACGACATGATATCCCTTAGACCTTCTAGTGTTCTCTGTAGTTCCCTCTATAGCCTCAAAACCAAAACCAAAAAATTGCAAGGGCTTACCAGCAGGCTGTCAGAACATTAACTGATCACAGGTTTATCAACCCTAAATCATGTACAAAAAAATTCAAAGTGCAGTATTTGAGTATTGGATATCCTCTGTAACCAGGACATTGTTTTCGGAGTTTTGAGTTTTTCTTTGCTGGAATTTGGACCAATGTGGTCCCTCATGTTATGAATGTAACTGTGTGTGCTTCCGCAGCTGTCCGTTGACATGAAACGAGGAGTATGTCTTCATAGTGCTAGTCTTCAGTGGTTTCCTTCTTGTTCACATCATAAAAGATATCCTTCAACTCCTTCTAGCCCTTTTCCAAAAAGAGAAATGCTGTTTAATAATGTGGGGAAATGTAGTGCGTACACTAAATCAGAGGTCACAAGTCTTGGTGTTGTTTTAGACTCAGATCTAAGCTTCAGCTCTCACATTAACAAGTAGACGAAAACATCATCCTTAGCAAAAGTCAGACTGTTTTATAAATCAAAAAGATGCTGAAAAGCTGATACATGCCTTCATTTCAAGCTGGTAAGGCTTCTGTAATGCACTTTTCACAGATCTCCCAAAGAAAACAAAAAAACAGAGACTTAAGCTCATTCAAAATTCTGCAGCTTAGCTACTAACCTGAACCGAGAAGAGAGAACTTATTAGTCAAGTTTCAGTTGCACTGCAATGGCTTCCTGTAATTTTAAGAATTTAATTGGTACTTCTACACACAAAGCCCTTGCATTGCTATCAACCTTGTTAGCTACATGCCCTCCAGAACAACGCGACTATCTGCTGCTGGTTTACTGGAGGTTCCCAGCAGCAGAAGGAAATTCGGCAACGCAGCCTTTGTCAGTTATGCTCTCAGACTATGGAACACCCTGCCTATAGATATCAGGAGCCAGCTCGCTGAATATTTTCAAAAGAAAACTCTTTACCCGAGCATTTATATAGCTTTGTACCCGCTCCCTGCTGCACTTTTTAATACAGATTTTATGTCATTTTCCACTTTGTGATACTGATTTCAATACATTTTGATGTAATTTGTTGCATTTTATATATTTGTTTTACACTTTTATGTAAT
Organism: Centropristis striata; assembly: GCF_030273125.1. Lineage (NCBI taxonomy): Eukaryota > Metazoa > Chordata > Actinopteri > Perciformes > Serranidae > Centropristis > Centropristis striata. The sequence goes on along the minus strand of NC_081517.1, from coordinate 24,877,894 downwards.
AATTCTCACATAAAAGTGTAAAACAAATATATAAAATGCAATTCTCACATTATGATTTTACAGTTCACCTTTCAATTGTAGGGTTGGTCTGAGCCAGGTTTATACTTTATACACAGATGGAGCAACATGTAAGTCTAATACGTGGAAAGCCTTTCCAGGGTCAATTATGGTGGAATATATATATATATATATATATATATATATATATACACACATACATACACACACACACACACATTAGCAACTTATAGAACAGCTGTTTATGCAATCACACTTTTATCAAAATATCAAAAGCTATACCCGTTTTTTGTTGTTTTTTCTTCAGAACTGTCAGGCCGGGCTCAAGTCAGGACTCAGTTGCAGAACAGGTGTACAAAAATAGTCTCTTTATTAAAAAAGGCAGCAAGAGTAATCCTCACAGAGTCCAAAGTGGCTACAAAACTCCGGAAACTGAGCTAAATGATGAAGAAAAGTCGCTCCAAAGGAGTGTAGTGTAAATTTACTACCTCTCTGAGTGAGAAAAGTGGATTAAAGATCAAGTTGAAGTTCCTTTTAGTTTTTCTTTATTATCAAACATCAGAGGCTACTGAGAAAAGGTGGCCCCGGGTCTAATGAAGCCTGTGTCCTCTCTGACTTTTCTGTCTGTGTGTAAGAATATTTAAACAATTCTGTCAGTAACGTCCCACACTCAATGCATGTGCATGTTTTCCCAGGAACGAGCACGCTGCTAAGTCTATCAAATTGAAAAAAGCAGAACACAATGCCAAAATACACAACACAATGCAATGCCAAAAGCTTGAAAATCAAATAGCTATAGAAATCGTAGTTAGTGAGCAAACAAGGTTTCACTTACTAAAGCAGCTAACTTTCCTTTACCATTTCTTCATTGGCCACAACACCAAAGAAGAGGAAGTCAATATTGTGGTGTGGACTTTTTCTGTTGTGTTCTGTATTTTGCTGCTGTATGTGTGTGTGTGTATGTATGTATGAGACACCATGTCTCAGAGAGTTGACCTTTTCATCTATATCCATTATTTCTCATCAGTTGCATGTTTCCTTGTTAGCTTTAGCTGTGAACCTCCCCTCTTTTTTTTCCAAGGATTTATTCTTGTGTGTGTGTGTGTGTGTCTTTTGTCATTTCCAGTGGTTACTTATCTTTCAACTCTATATTTCATCCTTTACCTTTGTGTGTGTGTGTGTGTGTGTGTGTGTGTGTGTGTGTGCTTGGTTAAGCTTGATGCTTTAGGTTGTCCTTTGTCTTTGTTCCACACTAACAACACTTGCACACTCACACTTCTCATTTATGCACACCCTACACCACTGATACCACTGCTCCTACACACTCCATAACTTCTAAATCCTTTAGGATTGTTTCATTTGGTCTAATTTGGTTTAACTTGATTGAATAAAGAATTGTTTAAACTGATGTACATGGTGTGATCTCCCTTTTTTGCCATGACTCTCAGAGCCAGGTTATGACATTGTGTTTTACCAGTGTTTGGCAATGAGCGTATTAGATGCATTACAGCCACCTTCTGCCCCGGAGCTCCCTCCCGCCATCTCCAACAACTGCCATTCCCTGTAGACATGGTCAACCAGTGTTTCGGTTAATGTACTGAACATACTAGTACAGTGAACAGGAGCCCTGTGAGAGTTGCCATCGGTCAAGCTCACCCCCTCTCCCTCTCTTATGTGGAGTAGGAAGTACTGCCAACTATTGTATTTAATAATTAGGTGTTGCAATTGTTACAGAGCTTTCCATAAGCGCCAGCTGTTTGCCAAACAGCCGACTTGACTACTCAGTCAAGTGCAGTACTGTATTAGGCTACATTATTTTCAATTGCATACGCCACAAGCTAAAATTGTTCAGCCACAGCCTCCATTAAATCTCTCCAACAGCTGTTGAGCAGGAGTTGCTGCTATTTGCAGGTCTTTAAATGCATCCCGATTTTACACAATAGTTTTACATCATTTAAAAATCTTGGTTTTGTATTAAATCCTTAAGATGCAGTGTTTATTTTATTAATCTGCAGACCCACCAGGCCCAACAATGATCTATCAGTTTGCTGAGTTTGTATCTGATTTTATTTGGGATGCTATTCATTCATTCATTCATTCATTATCCTTAACCGATTATCCAAACTGGTCATGGCGGGCTGAAGCCGATCCCAGCTGACATTGGGCGAGAGGCGGGTACACCCTGGACAGGTCTCCAGACTATCACAGGGCTGACACATAGAGACAGACAATCACACTCTCATTCACTCCTAGAGGAAATTTAGACCAATTAAACCTAAGCTGCATTTTTTTGGACTGTGGGAAGCCAGAGGACCTGGAGAGAACCCATGCTGACACCGGGAGAACATGCAAACTCCACACAGAAGAGCTGCAGGCAGGAATCGAACTTGCGACCCTCTTGCTCTTAGGCAATTCCCAATAGAACATAAAAACATGTCAAATGTTGAACCTGAGACATTTTACCATTTCATGGGAAATATTAGAATGGCAGCAACACATCTAAAAAAAGTTGGGATAGGGGCAACAAAAGGCTGGAAAAGTAATTGGCAACAGGTCAGTAATATGACTGGGTATAAAAGGAGCATTTCAGAGAGGCAGAGGTTCACCAATCTGCAAAAAAATGCATAACAATTTCAGAAAATGTTCCTCAATGTAAAATTGCAAAGACTTTGAAGATTCCACCATCTACAGTGTATAATATCTTCAAAAGATTCAAAGAATTGGGAGAAATCTCTGAGCCCAAGGGACAAGGCCGAAGGTCAGATCTGGATGATTATGATCTTTGGGCCCTTAGGCGACACTGCTTTAAAACACTGCTTGATTCTCTACTGGAAATCACTGCATGGGCTCAGGAACACTTCCATGGGGTTGCCACGGGTTTTAAAAGGTATAAAATGGAGTAAATTAAATTTGCGAAAAAAATAAGACCATTAAAAATTAATAAACGTCATCTGACTAGGCATTTTTCGAACCATCCGCCGCCAAGTGCCAGCAGCAGCACCGTCCAAAAGACCGCAACGGGAGCTGCAGACAGCAAACAGAACTGAGGTTCTGTGGCTACAGTAGTAATTAGTTGAATGTTACCTCTTTAAATCCTGATGGGATTTGTTACTCCTTTACTCGTCACTTTACTTTTAACATTTTACACAAGTCCTTTCATTAAACCTTTCTGTTTTTAGCTTTTTTTCATCATGTTGTGCCCCTTCATTGAGTAAAATGTCAGTTTTTAACATCTGTTATGTTGTTTATGTTCTATTGGGAATATAATATGGATTTATGCAATTTGCAAGTCATTGCATTGTTTTTTTACATTTAACAAAGCATCCCAACTTTTATGGAATTGGGGTTTTATGACAAATATCTTCGAGGTGATTTTAACATACTCGAAAGGTACATGATCACACACATTCAAAGGGTGATACCCATGATTTGTGGCTTTGAACCACATGTCAAAATGTTGTTCAATCCTTGTAACGACCTGCCTGAGGAGGTAAGGCTCACCAGGTCAGTGTCTGCTTTAAATCAAGCAAAAGAGAAAAGTTGAGGGCCGTAGATCCAGAACAATAAACTAAACAGCTGAGGAGATGTTGGGGATGGGTGTGTGAGAAAGCACCAACTCCCTCACTAGCTGTTAACTTTGACCCTTGTTCTTAAGAAAGAACTCATACACATTTTTCTTTGTTTCCTTAATTTATCAAATGGTTACAGGTAGTGATGGGACGGAATGTGCCGAGGCTTCGGAGCGTGTGTCGAAAAATCCAGGAAGTCAATTATGAAGCGTGTATCTTTAAAGGCGAGTGACATCATTGATGCCGTTTGAAGCCTCGCTGGTTCAGGGAGTAGTTTGAACGTTGGTGTGATTGATGAACATAAAACGCAATGGATCCCCGCAACATTGAGTCCAAGCACAGTGAAAAAAACATTGTTTCTTTATAAAAATGAATAAAGTCATCGTCATCACCCCAGTATTCATCAGCACAATCACTGTCCCACCTTTGGAAACACTGCAACAGTTTTAACATAAACATCTCATGCCCTGTTGGATTTATTTAGACATTGACTGAAATCATACTGACACATTTTTTTCCCTAACCAGTGAGCAGGGTAGTTAATTTGGGACCGAGACAATGACTTTCAGGCAAAAGCAATGGGTCTGACTTGAGTTCCACCCTCCTGAACCTGAGACAGAACAGTATCAATGCCATCCAGAGACGCATCTGTAGACAGCATGAAAGGACGAGTGAAATCTGGATGAGCCAGGACAACATTGTGAATCACTGAGGACTTTAGCTCTTCAAAAGCCTGAGCCTGCTGCACCATCCAGTCAGAAGCACACAATTTCTTGCCTGTCAGTTTGTTCTTGTGATGTTTGCCTCTCCCTTTTTCACCCTTCAGCAGATCATAGAGCAGCTTGGCAATGGCAGAGTACTCAGACGCAAAGTGCTGATAGTAATTCACCATCCCTAAAAAGGACCTGATCCGCTTCTCAGATGGGGGTCATGCCATCGGGCTCCATGAGATCAGTGTCTGTCGAAACACCATTCCCGTCTATTATGTGGCCGAGAAACTTGACAGACCTCCTGAGAAAGAAACACTTTTTGGGGGCTAGCTTCAAGTTGTGGCCCTGTAGCCTCTGAAACACCATCTCCAACTGCTGAAAGGCAGCCTCCTCATTAGGTGCAAACACCAACAGATCATCCAAGTAACACAGCAGACTCAGATAGTTTGGATCTCCAAAAATGCTGGTCATCATGTGCATGAAACTCCCAGGGCTGTTGCAAAGGTTGTACTCGTACAAGCCCATGGAAGTGGTGAAGGCTGAGTACTTCCTGTCGTCTTCGTTGAGTGGCATTTTGTAGAACCAGGCGGCAACCTCTGTGTCTGATCATGGAGGCAAACCAGGAAGTGCCTTAAGCTGCATTCTACCGAAAATTCCAGCAGGGGGTGCTAAATTTGGCTGCAAAAAAATCTGCCCATTCATTTCAGTGCAAAATTTGAAAACTTCTCACTTGATTTATTACCTCAGAATTGTTTTTCTGGACAACACTATGGTCTCAATCACTAGTAAAAAATCTTCTTCAAGACAATCTGATGTCAACAATTCTAATATTGGCCCAATGTAGAAGAAAAAAGAAGATAAACAATCATATGATTTGGGGCGTGGCTACCTTTGATTGACAGGTCACTAACAAGGCGAGCCGTCATCAGGAGAGAAGCAGAACAATGCGTATCCACAGCAACGTGTCAATAAAGTTATAAATAACGTTATATAGATAGAAAAGAGGACGTTTACTGATTTGGTCTCATAACTTTGACCCTTTCACTCTGTATTTTGACTTAATGACAATTTATTTGAACGTTTTGTTCAGTAAAAATGTCTTGTTCAGCGTTTGGTTGGACTAACAGACACTCCAAGGAGTCGCTGTTCATTTTTCTGAGGTAAGTAACATACATTTTGTTTTTGTTTTTTTGCTAGCCAAAACTAACATCCCAGTTAATGCTAATATGAATTAGCAGCAGCTTCTCTCAGTCAGGTTGAGGTGTAGAGAGGCTGTAGTCAGTGATCAGATCCCTCTCCTCCTCCACAGCCCAGATATGGTCTGCTCCGCATATCGTAAACAAGATGGAGACGCAAGATGGCGACGAGTGTAAAGCTAAACCCGAGGCTTCCAACGGGCAGTCCACAAACCAATGGGTGACGTCACGGGGACTACGTCCATTATTTATATGGGTGGTTGACATGAACTGAAATTCAAAGTGGATTTTTTTTTCTTTATAAAATCTATGGCAAATTATATATAGTTGTCTTTATTAACATGTGAATAACTAAAAACTGAGTGAGACCCCATCCATTTCCTTATTTATTTCACATTTTTACACTTTTTCATGTGGCAGTCCTAATAATTGTCCTCTGGTGTGACATTATTTGTATTGATAATATTTAATAAAGGGATTGTCAGAAAAATAAGAAACATATGCTTAACCATTGTCAGTTTGTCCTGATTATATGTCCACAACAATAGTAATCAATTTAAATTGACAAGCATGTCATTCTCCTTCTAAAAGATGTACAGGTGACTTTTCATAAAAGTCTGGGTTATCTTCATTATAATTAGTATCAAACTTGATGGAACAAAAACATATTTACATGTGGATAGTGATGATATTATTCTTCTACTATTGAACACACAGTATCTTTGCATCAAAATGCTTTTTTCCTTACTTTGCTGTTGGTTACACCACAGGACATTCTGTCACACCAATGGGCAAAATTCAAAACCACACCAAGTTTTGAACAAAATCTTTTATTATTTTATCTTCTCTAACTCTCTGAGATCACAGTTAACAGATGGATATCAGAAGAACACTGAATACCTGAACAATAACTTTTTGGTCAAATTCCTGATTCATTTTTATAAAATTAATTGATAAAACTAAATCAGTAAACATAAATTAACATGCCACATCATAACATTAGGCTTACATATTTGAAAAATATATATTTTTTAAATTGGCTAAATAAAAATCATTGATAAAACTCAAATTCATCGACACAACTCATTCATTGATACAACACAAATTAATTGATAAAACTCAAATTCATCGACACAACTCATTCATTGATACAACACAAAGTAATTCCTCGATGCAACGCAAATTAATTGATAAAACTGATACGTTACATCTGTGTATTACAGTGAAATAACTTTAGTTTAACAATGTTTACATCTAGCTAATCTTTTTCAGACTTCATTGAATAGCAGCCAGTCATATTTAGTGAGCTGTGCAGCTCGCTGGTCCAGCTCTGGCTCAGAGATGACGCTGACAATTTGTTCTCTGCTGTAGAAAATACAATCTGGCTTATCAGGCCACTTAAATACATTTCTCTTTCAATTTGAACCATGCAGGAGACTTCAATGTTATCAGCATTTAGTTTTGTGATCTGGCCAACAAATGGCTTGTTGTCATAGTTGACAATGACAAATTTTCCCAACGTGTACTCTTCACTGTCAGTATCAGCACTGGGACAATCATGGTAGGTCTCCTGGTCTCTAGTAGGATGCGGTTCATTGTCAAGCCTTATCTTAGTTGGTGTGAAGCAGTCACACATTGCTGGGTAGCGGCAGAAGCAGATGAGATCCCTGTAGTAAATCTCTTCTGGAGAGAAAAGAAAGTATCTGGTGAGTACGAAGAATCCCAGGTACTTTTGGAACTGATGGTGGCAGCATTTAATCAAAGACAATGTCACTCTCGTCTATCCATTTGAATCGGATGTTCTCGACTTCTCTGTTGATCAGGGAGTCATACAAGTCCTTTGGATTTTGTAGGTCTTTACCCCCATGGACATGGTTGTCTGCCATCCGGTTCACTGCTCCCCCAACTCCATCAGGTGCACCCTTACCATGGGCTCTCTCCGAGTAATTCCATGTGATGTACTTGAGCCCCCAAGTATAAGGTACACTGCTGAGGAGGTAACAGTTTGCCTTATTTCTATATTGTGTAACCGGACCATCACTCAACACATGAAGAGTGTCAATCTTGTGGGCCGTGTTTTGCATAACTTCATGCACCACAGGTTTGATATGGGCCCACACAGCACGCTCATTGTGGCTGAGAGAGTCATATATTGTGGCATAACACTGTGATCCTGTTGATGTGTAAGCCACTACTGTATGGATGGATGCCTGCTGCCGGTTTCCTCCGAAATAGAATGACTGGATCTCTGTGTTCAGTTTACAGGCATAATTTTCTGAAAAGTAAACATGCAGAGCTAATTCATTCTCTTTTAGGTTCTCTCTCAGATGCCTGAACTTCTGGGTTTGGTGAAGCCAGTTGAAATGGTGGATGGCAATGTCCTCTAGCTCTTTATGGAATTCCCCAACAAGTTGTCCCACTGTACCAGTTTCTGTTTTCTTCATCCAGTTTTTGTATTTTTTGCCCCCAACCACCACATCTTCCTTTGTCCAGTGTTCCTATCTGGCTCGATCATCTGGATTATACATGGCAAACTGTATTTCATCAAAGCAGCATTTGATGCATGTTCGTCTCATGCAAAAGATGTTTTCTGTACTACATGTTATGCTAGATAGGAGAGAAGATAGGCTTTTTGAAGGTAGCAAACACCTCTGTGATAAGGTATCAATAAGGAGCTGCATGTTCTCATGTTGATGGCAGGCGCATGTATTGCGATCATTTGACCTAGCTTGTAGCGTACAAACTGTCTGTAAGACATGGCATGTTGTGCTTCACATGTCTGGTTGTACTCTTTGTTCAAGTCAGCTAAAGATTTTGCCAGTACTCTCCTCTGCACTTTTTCTTTCCTACCAATAATGTCCTTTTTCCCAGGGAGAAGCCTGCTGTTCTCATCTCTTATTATGAAGGACTCCACTTGTTTTTTTTCTTTGTTGTGCAGTGTCTCTTCTTTTCGATTGTTTTAAATGTCATGAATTTTTCTCACTGATGTTCCGTTTTTGAGTGAGGCGTTGCTTCTGTCTTCTAAACTTCTCAGCTTTTCATTTTTCTGCTTTAAGTTGCTTTTAAGAGCCTGAGGTGACTCTTGAGTTAGGTCAAGTACAACCTTAGTGGCCTTGTCCATTGCCCTTCATCTCCTTTTTGAATTTCTCCATTTTTCTTGGAGCTTCGTCCTTCTTGCTGATGACACAGACTTCACACTGAGGGTAACAATTTCTCCAAGTGCTTTTTTTCTCCTGATACCTGCAGAAACATACACAACCTCATTTACTGTGAAATAAGCAAGCATTTCTGATCATGTAATGGAATGTTGTAATGCTTAAATCAAGCTTAGCTGCATGTTAAATGTACTTTGTGCGTCTCTTTCTCAAGACTTCCTCTCTTCTCCTTGGTTCAGCATTCAACCTCTCCCTGTACTTTCTTGTTCTTTCCTTACTCGCCATCATGTCCCTGGGTCTCAGACTTTCTGCCTGGTTTTCAAACTAAAGGAAACATTGTACGAAGGTTTTATTTGTGGTGTACTCCAATAATGAGATAAACAGAGGAAATTGCAAAATGTAAATGGACCTGCACTTATATAGCGCTTTTCTAGTCGCTTTGCGACCACTCAAAGCGCTTTACACTACAGACTGCGCTCATTCACCCTTTCACACACACATTCATACTGGTGACAGAGGCTACCCTAAACGGTCCCACCTGCCACCATTGGGAATTCATTCACACACCGATGAACACAGCATCGGGAGCAATTTGGGGTTCAGTATCTTGCTCAAGGATACTTCGGCATGTAGGCTGCAATGGTCAGGGATCGAACCACCAACCCTTCGGTTGGGTGCCAACCGACTCTACCAACTGAGCCACAGCCGCCCCAAATGTAAAAGGAAAATATACAAAAAACAGTACAGTGGAAGATTTGCAATTATGTAAGTAGTATATTTAATTTAAAATGTATTAATTTAGGCTTTATTTATAGGCTAAGTCCACTGGTGTGACGCCCATGTCCACCAGTGTGATGCTGATTTCATGTCACACTATAGGACAATGCTGTCGCACCAGTGGACATTTTCAGTCACATGGTCAGTTTTTGGCCTTGCTGAATGCTAGACAAACTTAAATCCAACATTACAGTGTAAGGTTTCCATTATCTAAAGAACTAAAACAATATAAATTCATGTACATTTTCATGTTAACACTTAAATTACGTCACACCAAAGGACTACATAATTGGTCCCATTTCTAACAGAGCATGTCCAGTCCATATTGTCGAGTCATGTCCACTGTACTTCCTGGATGAAGAAGGACCCCTCTCAGTAATGGGGTGCCAAATTAAAGCCTGTTCTATATTCACAGAATGGTGTCACGCTAGGTGGACATCAGTTTTGTAGACAAAATGTAATGCATCATAATCATTTGGAGTGGGGGCATGAAGACTTACAACCTATGGTATCATAAAGTTAACATTGTTATTATATCAGGGTTCCCACTAGCCTGGCTAACACCAGACTATTCTCAAATGAGGTCTAGTCTGGCAACGAGCAATGGATTTCTCCGTAGAGGAGGTGTGGTTTACGATCCTCCAGAGCCGTTTATTGGACGCTTAGAATGTCTATCAAAAGCGTCTGTAGGTAGCTCTTAGCCAATCAGATCAGTTATACCAGATGACGTAGTAGAGCTACAGAAATGGATGTTTGTTGTGTGTGTGTCTGTGAGAGAGTGTTGTTTGCTGCTTTGCTCCTCCAGTTCTCGCTTTCTGCAAGATTATTTATTTTCATGCTTTATTCCCCCTCATGTCATTCAGCCTCACACATCCACTGATTTTATGGGCAATAAACAAGCTGCTGCGGGTCTCTCGGCGGCTCCGCTGTCCCCCGGCTCGGAGCGAGATCACCGGCGGTGACCGGCGGTCTCGGTGGCTCGGCGCTAATCACCGGCGAGACCGCCAGTGCGGCGCTAATCACCGGCGATACCGGTGATCTCGCTCCGAGCCGGGGGACAGCGGAGCCGCCGAGAGACCTTTCAACTTTCGCTCTAAACTATTTAAAACACCATCTACAGCTAAAGAGAGTTTCGCGTCTGCAGCAGCCATGTTGGATCCGGAAAACTACAAGCTTCCAAGTGCCGAGTAGTACGCGTCATCGTCTTGCCGTCCCTCCCCGCTCTGTGATTGGATCCCTAAAACAGGGCTAAGAATGCTTCCTGGATTCCAGACCCTTTCGCAGTTCGAAATTAAATTCGAGCGCGCAAGGCAGTCTGGGTATACCCAGACTAGGTTCCCACACTTTTTCACCAATGAATTTTCAAAACTTTTCCATAACTTTTCCATGATATTTTACCAAATTTCCATGACTTAAGTTTTGAACCAATATGACCCATTAGAGATCTTAGAGCGCAATAACGAGCCTCTCCGGCACCTGCCTTTGAGATCTTCTTCTGACTTTTCAGTGTAGCAGAAATGCGTCACAGGGAATGGAAGTTATGCCTACCACTCACCTATCATATAGCACTGTACAATGGTGCAATAACTATGGCACCCATATTATAGTATTTCTTTTTTACATAACAATGCATCAGCTGCTGAATGTAGTATTGAGCAACAAATAACCAAGTGCTACCATATCTTAAAGCTCAAGAAAGCAAAACACATTTTAGGAGGTAAAAAAAGATTGTTAATTATTTTCTGACTGGGGATTTCCACCGGACGCGTTACTGCAGCAGCACGTCTCCACAGCGTTTTTGCTGCGTCTTGTCAATTCACACCGGACGCGTTACTGCAGCAGCACGTCAGTTTAGCGAGCCGGCCGTATACACGCGAGATAACGAGATCACGCGATAATCCTGACCATACGGGAGACCGCAAGCTCCCGTGATAAACTTTAAACTCTATTTATACAGTCTATGGATAAACTGTGTGTATAAAGTAAACAACAACAACAAAAACCAACTTACTTTGCTTCTCTGAGGTGAAAGATATCTTGATCTGACCATCTATCCTTATAAAAACAATATGTTATGTCATAAATGATTGTATGATGTTCCACTTCAACAATCAGTCTCTTGTCTTCCGTGTCGCCGATCCTCTGAGACCCTTTGATTGATTGATTGCCGATCTGGTGCCCCGGTCATAACATAACGTTGATGTGAAGTAGTTTTAGGCTGCATGAACTGCGTATTGTGTTTTATTTTGAAAGGGGCGGAAGTGTTTTACGCTGAATCTGAGTCGGACTTCCTGTCTGGTGCGATCTGCTCTGTTGAGATTCACGCGAGTTGGCAGCGTCTCGCGGAGAAATAGAAGTCCTACCTAATGCTCGCGTAGAGACGATGACGCGACGCTGCAGTAACGTTACGCTACGCGCCCGGTGGAAATGCTCTCATTGATTAGAGTGTTACCTATTTGCAACGTCATACGCGGCGCTGACGTTACGCTGCAGTAACGCGCCCGGTGGAAATCAGGCTTGAGACAATCAGATATTCAACAATTACAAATAAGAAGTTAATGGAACCAAGTATGCCACTACTTACAATGTAGGCTTTCTTATAACGACTTAATAAGCAAATTACAAGCAACACACACTAGACATCATTCTCCCCAAGGAGGAACACTGATAGACCCTGTGAGTGACAGGCAAACATGTCAAACTAACCTATGTACAATTCATTTGTGTCTATGTCCCTTCTTTTGTCTCAGTAGATAAGATAAAACAGTAGAATAGCATGGATCAGTGACACTCTCACAGATTCAACCCCCTTTAACTCTACTTAAATGAATCTAAAATAAAAAATCAGTGTTTATTTAGTCTTTCAGTGTTGTCTACTCATTCTTCATTTCTTTTAGTTTATCGTCTATTTGCTTTTCAATGTCTACAAGACTTGCCATTTTTTCTTTGGCTGAGCGGCGTGGGCTGTTAGACTTTGCTATAAAGGTAAGTTGGCTTGTCGTCTCTGCCTTAGCAGCATACTCATCTGCAGCTTTCTCCATAGCTTTGGCATCAGCCTCAACTCTAGCTCTCTTTTTTTTAGTTCACCCAACTCTCCCATGAGAGTCTTTCTTTTCATGGCAAGCATTGTTCTACTTCTCTCCCTCTTTTGCTCATCAAGGTAGGCAACATACTTCTGCCTAGCAGCTGCAGCTGATATAAGCAGCTCTTTTGTTATCTGAACTTTACACACCCCTCCAACTGCTCTCATGTGGTCAATGATAACTCTCTGTCCCACCAAAGACTGTTGCTTCAGATTCTCTACCTCAACTTCTTTATTAACAGAAAAACCCCCCTCAACACTTGCCTGTACAAGAAGCACCTTCACCACCTCCCAGAGCGTTTTGTATTCAGTGGTAGAGCCCAAGGTCTGGTGAAACAGTGTGTCGACTCTATCAGAGGTGGGGTTAAAATCTCTGAACCCTGGAGTGACCAAAGCAAACTCACAGAACGCCCTGTACTCTCTCAAGAAATCATCAGAAACTGATTCTTGCACCTGATTTGCACTGACAAGAGTCTGTAAGACTCTTTTCATTTTAGTCACAGACAGCCCTTTGTTGGCAACCATTTTTCTCAGATCTAGGCAGTGCATGCTTTGAACAAGGGGGTATTGCACAGGTGACTTGTCAATAAAATTTTTCAGCAATGCAATGAGGAAAGACTTACAGTCCATTTTTATCTCGAGCACCTGCCTTTCTGAGATCTTCTTCTGACTTTTCAGTTTGGTGAGGGCTGCCTCGGCTGCAAACCCGATCTCCACTTTGGAGGCATCTTTGTGTTCACTAGTTTGATCAAAAGGTACCTGAAGGATTTTGTACACTGTCAGAGCCTCTTTCATAGTCTTCTCTTTGATGAAACGATCCATGAGCCCTGTAGAAAGAATTAAGCAGATAACAAATATTTAGTGATTGCTGACTAGGTCATCATGATTGTTGTAACATTCTTCCAGTCATATTTTTTTCCCATTTCATATTGCATTTATAGAGCACTTTCCTATTTAAAAGTTAGTCAGTTGTCAAACACACACCAAAGTTATGTTACTATTAATAGTAGCATAACTTTGGTGTGTGTTTGACAACTGACTATCTTTTAGATGGGAAAGTGAATGAAGATGCCAGGCTAGAGAGGGTGCCCTCTTATGGAGTAATTAGCCTGGCATCTTCATTCAGTAGACTATAAAACCAATGTAGTGTGGCCAACAGGGCAGGCACATTGTACTACCAGGTTTTACTATGTTATTTTTCTGGCCTCCACATGATTATTAGGGCCTCGGGGCAATCGCACCGAGCACTGGTCCCATACAGCAATAGCTGTAGGGACCAGTGCTCGGGGCAAAGGTAATAAATGATGTTTATTACCTATATATATATATATATATATATATATATATATATATTCGGCCTTGCTTTTCCCTCATTCCATCGAATGGCGAAAGTTGCTTTTTTTTGGGCGATATTCGGCCGACCCCGAGACGGCGGCCGCCTTTTAGTCTCCCACCGAATACACACATATGATACTTTATCTAAAACGGTGATAATTAGAAACTGAGTAGTAAGAGGATGCGTGGTTAGCTTACCTGGATACTTCTCTGGCCAGAAACGATTTAAAGTAGGGGGCTATCCCAAATATAGCAAGGTATGCCGCTTTAGTTTCCCCAAGGCTGAATTTGGAGGCAATGTCGATGTCGGGAAACATTGTTCGAAAGACTTCACCAGCGTTGGCACATGAGTGATATGAGTAGTGGGAGTCCATACATTTCATGGACCAAAGTATTTCCGCTGACAGCACGTCGTTTGAGGTGATTGACTGATTGATTGTAGGTTGTCTTGTAGAAATTGAAGCAGTAACATTAGGTCTCTTAGACGGAGCAACAGCAGGCAGAGGAGCGAAGTATGTGCTGACGCTTGTAGTTCTTGGTGTGTTTTTTTCCTTTAGCATGGCTAACGAGCTATGTTTCCCCCATGTTGCTAATATTGAACGACTTCACACAAAGCTTGCATCCAACGCGGCCAGGATCCTCCTCTCGCTTGAGCCATACTTTGTAATTGGCGTTCGACAGCCAAATTGTATTAAATGAACATTTTCCTGGCATTTTTAGAGAAGCTTTTCTCAAACCAGCTAGTTACGCTCTCTCTGGAACAACCCGCGCTAACGTTGGAGCTGTTGACGTAGCCTATCACACATCACGTATCACATTATTTTCATTTGAACTGTCACTTGCTTTACGTTGATTGGTGCCGCGTTTGTTTTGCAATAACGCTGGACATTAATGTAATGTAATGTAATTTAATGTAACTATAGACTAAATTTTAAACATTAGACAAAACATTATAGCCATATTTCCAAAACTTTTCCAAAACAGTCATTCCATTTATTCCATAACTTTTAAAGTCTGGAAAATACATTTTTTAAATCCGATAACTTTTCCAGGAATTTCATGACCGTGGGAACCCTGTTATATGTATAAAAGTAATTTAATGTATTTGGTCTTATTTCTTTATTTAATAAGAGTAGTTTAAAGGTCAGCAATGTGACCCCGGACAGTCACACCAGTGGACAATAGTCATGTTTCAAACAAAATATTCAAATACTTGCATCATAATGCTCATGTATGACAGATGGATTCATTTTTGGAAATCAAGTTGTTTATAAAAACATAGAATTTAATAAAATATAATAACAATTTTTATTTATATTTGTCACCGTGAACACAAAAATGGAGCGTCAAGTCAACCACCCATGTACAGTCTATATGTAGAACCCAGAGGTTAAATCCATAGTGCTTAAGAGACAGATTCCTCCCAGCGCTGCCAAACAACCTGCTTGGTGAGAAAGGGGATGAGCATCCCTCAGGGTTCTCTTGTTCAACCAGCGAATGTCTGTACAGATGCAGATGTAACCTGGACGTGTGTTCCTCTCTCCATTAGAAGAGATCTATGCTGCTGACCTAAGTAAAATATCTACAATATCTAAATTTAGGGTCTGTATCAAAAATATTAGACCTAGGACCATACAGCTCAGAATTATCACAGGTTTACTCAGATTCATGCTCACTGATCTTCTAGGTTTGGGAAAGGAGACTGTCAGTAGCAGACCCTGTAAGGGAGTAAATAAGACCTCCAACCCACACAACACACCGGACACAGTTTTATGAAACAGAAAATTATCTTTATGTAAATATCATGTTCAGTTTAATTTACCTACTGTTAAAGTAGAAATAATAAAAAATAATTAACTCAAATATACCACAAAAAAATTATTTAAACAATCAAAATGGATGTAAAACAAAAATAAAGTATTTCAATACCTCAAAAAAATTAGGAAAAGAATAGAAGAAAAAAGTGCACTTTGTTTTAGAAAAAAAAAAATGTGGTACCACTTCACTGTTTCTCAGTTATACTCTTTTAAATTCACTTAAATTTGGTTGTCCTTCTGGTTTGAACCATTTTACCTTGAATGCTTCTCGGTTGTCAACCTTCAGTTATGATGTCAGTTCTATTCAGTTATCAGTTAATCTTGGTTGTCAACTGTCATTTATTGGTTAGTCTTGGGCCCCAAGAACAAAAGACAACCTGAGTTCCAGGCGGAATAAAGTAGCAAAAAAATGGATAAAGAGCTTCTCAGGTGGGTTTCTTTTTTGTTTTGGTTCCTACCGTCCTCCTGGTACGGCAAGCATCCTTGTGTCGATGTCCTGACACGCAGAAGGCATCCACGAACAGCAATGAAGTCCTGGACCACGGTGAAGCAGTTCCTCATATGGCACAGACAGAACCGTCCCTCCAAAAAAAAAAACAGTCTGCACACAAGTATGCAGAACCGTTAGACTTTCACACTTTTTAAATGTCTTTCTCGCCTAATGTCCTTGGTTTTTAAAATAACAATAAATAAATTGCATTTTAACTAGTTAAACCACACATATGAATTAAATATTCCCCTTTTTTAACACATGAAATAAATTGTAATTTATGCAGCTTGAATCATATACCGTACTTTGTAACACATTGAATGTAAACACCATAGCATTTCTCTGCATCGTTAGCAGTTGGGGTTACAACAACAGCTACGGTACGTGAGCTGCGCATTGCCTCGTTAGCAGGCCGCGGCTAAATTAGCAGCCCGGGAGGAAAAAAAGTGCTAAACACTCATCAAAATAATCAATATAAAACCATCACATCATCACAATATTATGAAAAACACACCTCCATTATGATTAAACATTTACCGACTATTCTGACTGGTTATTTATTTATTTTTCAATGCATTGAACCGCAATGATAGTGCTAATTGAGCTAAGCTAACTCGCAAGAATAGTTCTAAAAGTTGAGGAAAACACTGACGGAGCTTCTCCTACGACCAACTTCGGCATCTTCGAGGTAGGAACTTGTTTGTGGTTCACTGCCAACAGCAGCTTTCACCAATGTTCACATAAAACTCTTAAGCATATGCTAACTGGAGTTTCAAAGCAGCAAAGACTTTTTCGAGAGGGTAACGGCTGCGGCCGGCTGCAATACTAACGTGTGCGGCGGGAGATGGGGCTTGACTGGCTGGACAGTCAAGCACCACCCCCCAAGTAGTCCACCCCTTCCCGCTCCTTCCCTTTCGGCGAAACTGGAGAAAGGAGAAATCCTGTTGCAAAGTGATGTTGGTGAGTGAAATTATGTTGCTACAATAAATGAAAAACTTTATTCACATCTCACGGCGCTTTTGTTGGTGTATATTGTTGTTTAACGTTTGGGTATTTTGGCATTTTAATGGTCATTCATTCATCGTGATATCCTACTATATAATATACTATATATATATAATATAGCTGTGTGTGTGTGTGTGTGTGTGTGTGTGTGTGTGTGCGATATCCTACTCGACGGCAAAGACGGTTTACTGGTATATCTTTGGCGACGGTAGCGTTAGCATTTTAGCCTGAGTGGAAGCAGGAAGTAACTCGGAAAAAGTCTCCATGTAAGTGAACGGGAGTCAAAGTTTTATTTTGTGATCCAATTGAATTATGCCATGAGAAAAAAATATGACCTCTAGCTGTTTAAAACATCACGTTTCACTGGTCTGCAAAGCGGATCATTAAGGGAACGAATAACCAAGGCAGAGCCTGACGCCAAACCTGCTGCAGATATGCTCAAGGATACCTGTGCTGTGCTTCTGCTTGCAATGCTCACATCCAATCCTGCTGCAACCATGCTCAAGAATATGCTATGGCAAATTGAGTAACATGTTATGCTTTCCTTTCAGGAGTAACAGAGATGCCATTCTCTTCACTTGAAGCAGACACGTTCTGATTGAAGTCATCATTTTTCCTGTTGAATTCTTCATCTTGTGTTGGCTTTCTACTGCTTCTACTGGTCAGTTTTGACCCGAGTCAGGTTAATAAATGAAAACAATTTTCTTGAGTCCTTGAGTCATTTCATATGTAGTAAGATGCTGCAGATGATTTATCAGTCTGTGGTGGCAAGATTTGTCGTTTCTGTGGAGGACCCCAGTGTTGAAGTGGTCATGATGTTCATTAATCACTGTCCCGATCCCAGTCTTGCCATGTCATTCCAGCTGAAGGCACCTAAGCAGTGGACTGCAGGTGAGGTCCAGGAGCGTTTGGATAGTCACACAAGAAATGTGAGGAAGACACAAGCTAAGTTCCAATACCCAGGGTGTTTGTCAGCTTGCAGTCAGAGCCCTATGACAGATTCCTTCCATCCTGCATACCCCTGTGTGTCTCAGACTGCTTCAGTGGCATGCCAGTCAAACCCCCCTCCAACCTCTCTGCCTGCTTCTGTGCAGGCCTACAGCCAGCCTCAACTGGACAATGTAATTGTGAGCCCCCACATCACCTCATTAACGCCTGCTGCTGTCTTTGATCCTCCTGCTGCAATTTGCCCATCAACCATGGAGCCTGGTGTTCCAGAGCTGGTGACTATGTTTGACAAAGTTCGTTTGACATTGTGCTCTGCTTCCCTTGCAAGCAGCCAAAACCCAGTTTATCATCAGCCATACACCCATCAGCCTATCAACCGTCAGCCAAACCATCGACAGGGTAACCGACCCCGTAATCACCAGGGTTCTGTCACCACTACATGCAGGGTCTGTGGTTCAGCCCACCACACGACCCATGTACACCGCAGACTTTACAGATTGTGTCTCAACTGCTTCAGTCCTGGTCACATTAGGCACAAGTGCCCACAAGCCTCACGTTCCCAGGCCATTTTTGTGGGGTCGCACAGGGTGGAAGGAGCTAGTGAACTGTTTTATGCTCCGGTGACCGTCGATGGCCAGTCTACCTTGAGAGGGATGCTTGATTCAGGGAGCATGTCATGCACGCTCAGTAAAGAGGCAGAGTCCAGGCTTATAGCTGCTGGTGTTCTCCTGAATCCTCAACCTGTGCCTGACAAGTTGGTCTTGGTTGGCTGTGGTGGCCTGATGACACAACCAACATATCTATGAAATGAACATTGAGATTTTTGGATCCAAGGGACATCATCGTCAGGCGGGTCGTAGCGCCCATGTGGGGGGATTGCTGGGTCCCTATGAAGATCCTCAACCCCACGATGAAATCTGTGGTGCTATGCCACAATGCCAAAGTAGCTGAAGTTTTCCCCTGTGTTGCTGTGGAGGACCTTCCTATCTCCCAGGGTGTAAGCAGACCACAGGCTGATCAGGCTTCTGAACCAGCCTCCAAACCAGGTTCCACCTGTGACCCCCTCCAACGTCTCGGGGACTGTGGATTGGCAGACATAGACTTTGAGGGCTGCGAGGTATCAAATGAGTGTAAACAGCGGCTGGCTAACCTTGTGCTTATTTACCAGGATGTCTTCTCCAAAGATAAGCTGGACTGTGGGGAAGCAAAGGGTTTTGTCCATCGAATCAACCTCACCGATGATCGTCCCTTCCGGCTGCCCTACGCCATGTCTCTCCAGCACACTATCACCAACTGAGAGAGGTGCTGTCTGAGATGGAGTTGAAAGGCATCATCAATAAGTTGGTCAGTGAGTATGCCTCCCCGCTGGTCCTGGTGTGGAAGAAGTCAGGAGAATTGGCACCATGGATCTTACATCGGGCTTCTACAACATCCCCCTTCATGAGTCTGACAGATGATACACAGCCTTTACAACACCCTTAGGCTTGGATGAGTATAATAGACTTCCCCAGGGGCTATGCAACAGTCCTGCATCCTTTATGCGGATGATGATGAGCGTCTTCGGGGACCTGAACTTCTCCAGCCTCCTCTGCTACCTGGATGACCTGCTTGTTTTTGCTCCATCAGAGGAGCAAGCCCTAAGTTGGCTGCAGACCCTCTTCTCCCGTCTCAGAGCCAACAACATGAAACTATCTCAAAAGAAGTGCCACTTCCTTCGCAGGTCTGTGCGGTTCCTGGGCCATGTGGTGGACAGCCATGGGGTTTCAGTCGATAGGGAGAAAGTGGAGGTCATCTCGGCTTTCAGGAGGGAAGACCTAATGGACGTTGACGGCTGCACTCCATCTCAGTGAAAGGTCAAGTCTTTCCTTGAGATGGCACTGTACTACCAGCATTTCATTCCTGGCTGCTCTTCTATCGCAAAGCCCCTTTATGCTCTGACTGCAGGGAAGAAGAGGAGTGTTAAGGGAGCCTCTGGTCGGCGGAGAGCCGTTACCTTCCGGAAACTGACTCCTCAGGATTGGACTCCTGCCTGTGATGATGCGTTTGAGCTCTTAAAGTGTGCTCTCCTCAACAGTGTAGTGCTGGCACACCCAGACTTTGATAGCCCTTTCATCCTCTCCACCGATGCCTCCCTTGATGGTCTGGGTGCTGTCCTGTCCCAGGTACCTGCTGATGAGGAAATAGCAAGGCCCATCTCACAGACTTGAGTTATTGGCCCTCAAGTGGGCGGTCTGTGATAAGTTCAGCCATTGGCTCAAGGGCCACAGATTCACAGTTTGGTCAGACAACAATCCTCTCATATATATCCTGACCAAGCCCAAGCTCGATGCCTGTGAGCAGCGTTGAGTCTCAAAGCTGGCTCCATATTCCTTTGAGATCAAACATATTCCCGGCAGGTTGAATGTGGTTGCGGATGCTCTCAGCAGGGAACCATTAGTGAAGCCTCTGAGGCAGCGGTTGCTGCATGAGCCTTACTCTAAGATGCTGGACCAGGTCTGTAATGTCAGTGATGGATGTGTGCAGGACTCCTTCCGCCTCACTTGCCAGCCTCAGGCATTGGGGTCCCCACCTACTTCCACTACACTTGATGTTTCAATGTCTGAGGATGAAGTCTCCTCCATCCTGTCCTCTTTTGACGTTTTGGTTGTGTCTTCTTTACGGCCAATGTGTTTTTGTGATTGTGGATTGTTCTGCTACCCAGAATTTTGTGTAATTCTAGGGGGGAGAGTGTAACAAGGCTAATTGTACAGAAATATTGCAAATAGGATAGTTAATATTTAGTTTTGATTTCTTGTATTATAATTTCCCAAAATCTGTATATATAGTTCTTACCTGACATGTTATCCCCTTTAGTCTTTTGTGTTTCATTAAGCTCCTGTAATCCACGTCATTTTTATGTGTCCTTCTACTGTATATATATTGGGTCCTAGCGCTTACCTCTCCCCCTTTGTCACTATTAATGGGAGAGGTAAGCTGCATTTTTTTCCTGTGTATGTTTGTTAATGTTAAATTGACCGTTATGTTTAAATGTTCTATAATACACCTTTATACGTTTGCGTAGGAGCTGAAGTTGAGGGCAGAACTGACTGGGGATTGTTTTGTTTATTGTATCTGTCAGGCTGTCAGAATAAACGGAGATCGTCTCCAACAGGAAATCTGGTCTGAGCGTCAATTTACACAACGCAGAGTAGCCTCCACCGGTTACACATATTCACTGGTTGATTTCCTGATCTCTTTTTCCTCCATCTCACTCAACACATCTGATACCGGCCAGTAGACGCTCATCTGTATGGGAGCTGGAATGGTCTGTTGTCAGACAGGTGTATGTGGTGAACAAAGTCTTTCACCTCCCCACAGTCAAGATGGTGGTGTGACAAGACATCCTCAAACTGCAAAACAAGATCAGCCATTCTTCTCTAACCATCCTCTGATACTTTGCACGTCTCAATACCAACACCACTGAGCCCAACTGACCTGACCTTGTCTTTGGCAGAATCTACGTCTGCAGTAGGCGGCACGGCCGATTGAGTGCAGCTAGCAGGGGAACCTCTGAGTGATCAGCGGCAATGCAACAAGTTCAACAATGGGATAGACATCAGGAAGCTTTCTCAACATACAGGTTTGTCAGACGTATTGATGAGCTTTAGTGGGACCCACCTGTCTCCCCATAATGTAGTTACTATCCTCAACCAAAACACCCCTGGGAGCTGAGCGAGATGATGTGGGCTGTGTCATGACGGTGCTGCCTGGGGAAACAACAGTGTCTTTGGGCAATTTTCCCCAGATGAGATATTCAAGGCATGTAGTGGAGTTACACTTTACTGTACCGACCGTGTCAGGAATGTCTTCCTTTCCAGGGATTCAGACCAGACAGCATGGACAGAAAATGTTCAGTTTCTGGGTCTCCGGTTGGGCAGGGCCCACAGTGTCTTCCACTAGGGCTCACACAGTTTGTAGTGATGCAGGATGCATTTTATGAACATCTTACAGCCATACACTTTCATCTCCAGATCGAAAGTACACTTTGGCTTAACACGAAGGCCGCCACATCCAACAAGGACTACATTCACATCAGTCTTCCTTTGTTCTGTTATCACCCCAGCCTCTCTCAGTTTCATCTCAGCTGTCTTACTGATGCTCCAGGCCATCGAACCACTGTCCAACTACACTGTCCCACCCATCGCCACTGGTGTGTAGAAGAGACTGTCACTGCTGCCAACTCTGTGAATGTTCTGATAAACAACAACTTCACAGTCACTGCATGAGTCTCTCACAGATGTGTAAACTGTCTCAACATCAGACATATCATCAGTTTTGGAGTTTGAGGTGTGACCTGTGTTGTGGAAGTTTTTTCCTTCTGCTGGTGAATAATGAAATAGAGACTTCTGCCGGCCGACAAGGGTTTATTTCCTTTGCAAAGAAAAGATCAATCAACATGCAGGGGTTCTGGATGAAGAAGGACCCCTAACATGGGGAAGCCTAAACATTTATACCCAAGGGAAAAGCCCCCCCTCTGGGGTGTGTTTATGACCTTTGTTTACTGTAGTGCTGGCCCCTTACCTGGGTGTCAGCCCCTCTGAGGTGTGGAGTGAAGTTAATTATATTACGTAGGTGTAAGTAAATCATATCATGTGGGGTTAAGTTGATCACAATACAAAAGGGTTTCAATGGAGATGAGGAAGCAGGATGTTGTTGAGTTAATTACGTTAAAACACAAAGGGATTTCAGTGTAGATGGGGAAAACAGGAGGTTGGGTATCCCAGGAATTACAATCACACCTGTACCTCCTGAATACAGGTCGGCTAATTTCCCTCCCCCTTTGGTATGGCCAGGGTTGAAGCAGCCAAAACTCATTCTCTCAGACATGCAGTGTGAAGTGGTGGTGTGCCCTGAGTCATTACAGACTTCACAACCTGCTTCCCTGACACGTCGGTCACGAGGGGCATGCTGGAACTTTCCACCTTTTATTGGATGAGGTGCTGAAACATTTCAACCATACGAGTGAGAAGTCTCTCCTCTGAATTTTGGAGATTCTGTGCCAGGACCACCCTGAGCTGAGATAGGCGCTGGAGACAGGCATGGAGGTTGACACACATTATGTTGGCCTTGGAGAAAGAAAGGTGAGGGTGATGGACTCAGAGTGTGGCACTGCCCATGGAGAGAGAGGGGCGAGGGATTTGAAGTGAGGCACTGCTCATATGCTGCTGGGCTCTATGGTGGGCCAGCTTGCTCAGAGGTGATAGCGGCATTGTGGCTTTTCAACTGTGTGGCACCAGGGGCACCTGTGCTTTGTAGAGGCCATCTTGTTCTGGTGCTTAAAGAGGGAGCACGCCAGGGGCGTCCCGGTGGCTCACACTGGTAGAGCGCGTACCATTAAGGCCGTGTCCTTGCTGCAGCGGACCCGGGTTCGAATCCGGCCTGAGGTCCCTTTGCTGCATGTCTTCCCCTCTGTCTCCCCCTTTCTATCTGTCACTATCTAATAAAGCAGTAAAATGCCCAAAAAATAATCTAAAAAAAAAGAAAAAAAAAAGAGGGAGCACGCCTCAGCTGCAGCCCTTTTATGTTGTATATGAGTAGGTTGGTTCTTGCATCTGATTGGTCAAAGGATGTGTAATGAAAATGACAGGTAATTAAGATAAATCCTGAATGACAGAGGAATAATTTACTTATTTTGAATGTATAATATTGATAGTTACATATTGAAGAAATTAAATGGGGTTTGTTGGTACGAGCAAGTTGAGAAAAAAACAGTGTCTAACCTTGTCAACTCTCATTCTATAGTGCCGACCTGATTGGCCAGTTTGAACTGGAGAGGCAGGATTTCCTACTGTATTAATGAGTGTAATTACAGAGGGACTGGACTGATTGAGGGAGAGCGGCACCTGAACAGTTTGAGCTGTGAAATGAGTTGTGAGATGTAAATCCTTTTTTGTTTCATTTTTTTAGAGACTGATAATAAAAGTCAGCTTAATTTTTCCAGGATACCTCCTGGATATTGTGAGGTTTTTTGTCCTCCTCAAGTTTCACCATGTGTCCCTGCACCTCACCTTGTAACAGGGTGATAATTATCTGTGGGTTTGCTATTACATTTGATGGTACACAAAGTCATTTGATCAATGGTTATTAAAATATGAATTAGTTCAGTTTTCAACTAGGGGTTTGCCATATCGTATCGTTCACGATTATACCGGTATATTTTTTTTATGGGTAAAAAAAATGCATATCACGATATTGGCAACATGCCCTACTTCTTGACATAGTGGCGTAAGGATTTCCAATTAATTACCTAGACCTTGGCGGCCCGCCAGAGTCCCTCGTGCTGCGCTAACGTCACATTTCAAGCTACTGAAAGTATATCTACACTATTCATAACATAAAGTTATTTTGCGTTGTGTCTCTGCTCAGTAGTGTCTGTCACCCGTCAGTCAGTCAAAACCCAGACCCACCTCTCCGTCCTCTTCCGAGACATGCGCACGCATTCACACACACACACACACACACACGCACTGAATATACCGAGCTGCCCTCCCACTGCGCTTCAAAACAAGGACCTACCTGTCTGTAATGTATCAGTCCCGTCCCCACTCTCTCTCTCAGTGCGTCTGTGTGTGCGTGAGCCGATCTAAATACTATCAACATGTCCTGTCAGAGGTCCAAACACACTGTTGCATTGTGCCGTTCGTTAGCCGCAAGCTAACATTAGCTAACAATTAAAGTTGTTTTAATCACAAAAAGCTACTATTACTTCCTGTTGCTATACAAATGCAGCTTTCAAAATAAGAGCACAGAATCCACCACAGAAATGACAAGAAGACTGTCAAAATAAGATGCCTTAAATAAAACATAGAAGAACCCTTATTCTCCTTTACAATAATTAATTAAAATAGGCAATGATGTGTTTGTGAGGTGTTTGCTCACATTTAGCCCTCAAAGTGGACGAGATTGATCACATTGTACTATAAAATTTACAAAATGTTCTCCCAGGGATGCCCCCAGACCCCCTAGAAGGTTATTTATTATTATTATTTGCTAATACTCAAGTAAGTAATTTTTTTGTATTTGGCAACTGATGAGATTTGCAATTTACACTACATTTAGATTCATGATTGATTTTTATTTTGTTGTACAATTTTTATTTATTTATACAGACTAAAAAATAATTTTCAACATATTTTTCAGTATTTTTTAATATCGTCAAGAATATCGTTATCGCGAAAATACTCTGAAATATCGTGATAATCTTTTAGGGCCATATCGCCCACTCCTATTTTCAACCTTTTTGGCCGACCATCAGAGGTCAGCTCTACACATAGGTCTGTATGTGACTGAGTGACTAAGTGAGTGGACTACTTTGTTCAGGGGGACAGGGCTGCTCATGACTGCTCGTCCTGTCCTCTTACAGAAGCTTTTGTTTCACTTATTTAATTTCCAAGGTAATTATTACGCCCCAAGCACCACGTAGCGCAAAAGTAGTACAAACTTTTTTACGTGTTTTTCAAGAGCTCCCAAGAACTAGTTATGAATGGGTTTTGGTGGATCAGAATCTTCATGTGTGTATAGCTTTTTGTGTCAGGGACATCCTATTAACGGATTAGAATTGTTAAATGGGGTTAAACTTAGCCTCATAACAAAAAATAAGCTTTTTGAAATTAGTTACTTTTTCACATTACTGTTTCCAGTCACACCCACATTTTGGAGAAGTCACTTCTTGTCAAAGTCACATGACCACCACTCCAGGGTGTTGAGTATACGTCGCTTAGGGATTTAATGAGTTAATGTGAAGCATAAAGCTCAATATGGGAGATTCTTGAAGATTTAAAGTGTTTGTTACACTGGTGTCACCATGGGTTCTTATGGGTTAAGGACAAAATGCAAACATGCCCACTAATAATCTGCTCAGAGACACCTGGTCACAGAGAGAGACGCTCTTTGTGGTTCAATGAGTCTTTATGTTTTTTTTTCACTGCAGCGGGCTGTAAAAGCAATGTTTTTTGGCTTCTTTTTTCCATATGTGGTTTTATTCACTCACTCTCTCTTGCTTTCATGTAAACAATTGTTTACATGAAAGTATGACCTAATAATAAAATAAAAAAGTGTCTATTCCCTTTTTTGTGTTTTTTTCCATGTGTGTCCCCGACTAATCCAGGTGTTGTTTTTTCTTTTGGTGTTTTGGCAGGCAGTTCAAACCCAAGAGGACTGAGATTGTCATTGATTTTAATTCCATTAACCATGCTGGAATGCTGAACAGCGCGACAAAGTGAAAATGCAAACCGCTCACCTTGGGGAGCTGCTGAATGAGGCGGGGAAGTAGAGGGAGACTGACAAGATTGAAAGAGACTTTGATGCCTCTTTTCTGTATAATAATAATAATAATAATGCATCAGTTTTATATAGCGCTTTTCAAAATACACAAAGACGCTTTACAAAAAACACAGAGTGAACAAATGTACAATACATACAGTACATACATACATACATACATACAAATATTCAAAAACAACAATACAGTGGATAGGAAAGAGATAAGAAGACAGAGGGTGGAAAATGATTTATCAGGTGTTGTAAGTGATGTTGAAGAGGTGGGTTTTTAGTTGACTTTTGAAAGACGGCAGTGAGTCGGAGTTTCGGATGGCCAGGGGGATGGAGTTCCAGAGGGTAGGGGCGGCAATGGCAAAAGCTCTGTCCCCTATGGTGCGGTATTTGGTCCTGGTGATGATGGTGAGGGTGTTGGCGTTAGTGGAGCGTGTTCGGTGGGGGTGAATGGGGCGATGGAGGAGATCTGTCAGGTATGAAGGGGCAAGGTTGTTTAGGGCTTTGTAGGTGGTGAGGAGGATCTTGAAATGAATGCGTTGTTTTACGGGAAGCCAGTGAAGTTGACGGAGGATGGGCGTGATGTGTTCTCTGGAGGGGGTGTGGGTGAGCAGTCGGGCAGCGGAGTTTTGTATATATTGCAGTTTTTGAAGGACAGTGGAGGGGAGGCCATACAGGATGCTATTGCAGTAGTCGAGTCTGGAGGTGATGAAGGCATGAATGAGTGTTTCAGCGGCTGAGAAGGAGAGAGTGGATCGAAGGCGTGCTATGTTGCGGAGGTGGAAGAAGGATGTTTTGGTGACGTTGTTTATGTGTGACTTGAAGGAGAGTGCGGGGTCCATGTAGATGCCAAGGTTTCTGACCAGGGGGGAGGGAGTGACAGAGTGACCATCGATACAGAGTGTGAAGTTCTCGGAGGTGGGGAGGGTGGATTTTGGGCCGAAGATTATGATTTCAGTTTTACTGCTGTTGAGTTTGAGGAAGTTGTGATCCATCCAGGTTTTTATGTCAGTGAGGCAGTTGGTGAGGGTGGAGAGAACAGTTGGAGTGATGGTTTTGGTGGTGATGTAGAGTTGAGTGTCGTCGGCATAGCAGTGAAAGTGAAGTCCATGGCGGCGGATGATGTGACCAAGTGGGAGCATGTAGAGGATGAAGAGGATGGGGCCAAGCACTGAGCCTTGGGGGACTCCGTGTGAGACAGGGGTGGTGTGGGATGTGTGATTGTTTATTGCGATGTAGTGAAATCTTTCAGACAGGTATGAGTTGAACCAGGAGAGGGCGGAGTCGGTGATGCCTATGGATGTCAGGCGGCTGAGGAGGATGGAGTGGTTGACGGTATCGAAGGCAGCACTGAGGTCCAGGAGGAGAAGAATGGTGAGAGAGCCGGAATCAGATGAGAGTAGGAGGTCGTTTGTGACTTTGATTAGAGCTGTTTCAGTGCTGTGGTGGGTTCGAAAGCCAGATTGGAATGTTTCGTATAGGTTATTGGAGAGGAGGTAGGTCTTGAGTTGAATTGCGATGGCTCTTTCCAGTAGTTTTGAGATGAATGTGAGGTTGGAGATGGGTCTGAAATTGCTGGGGTCGTCGGAGTCAAGACCAGGTTTTTTAAGGAGAGGCGTGATAGCAGCAAGCTTGAGAGGTGGGGGGACAGTGCCAGAGGTAAGAGAGGAGTTGATGATGTCAGTGATTAGTGGGGCGACAGAGGTGAAACAGGCTTTGACGAGTTCAGAGGGCATGGGGTCCAGGGGGGAGGTGGATGATTTCATGGTGGAGAGTATTTTAGAGAGGTCTGCTGTGGTTATTGGTGAGAAGGTAGAGAGCCGGTGGTCTGAGGATGAAGGAGGTGTGGGTTCAGGGACCGGGGTGGAGGCAGAGGAGGTTGCAAGCTGGTTGTGGATGTTCTCTATTTTGGAGTTGAAAAATGAAATGAGGTTGTTGCATTTCTCCGGGGTGAATGAGGATGAAGTGTTGTCGTGGGGCTTGAGGAGTTTATTTATGGTGGAAAACAGAGTGCGTGGGTTGGAGGATCCAGAGTGAATGATGCCAGAGTAGTAGACAGAACGGGCTTTGTTTAGTGCTGATTTGTAGAGGTTTGTGTGCTCTTTGTATGTGAGGGCATGTACTGTGAGACCGGTTTTCCTGTGAAGTCGTTCTAATTGTCGCAGTTGTTTTTTGAGTTTGTGAAGTTCCGGGGTGAACCAGGGAGCCGAGTGAGTAAAAGTGACGGTTTTGGTTTTCAGGGGGGCCAGATTGTTTAGGCATGAAGACAGTGTGTTGTTGTAGATGTTGACGAGGTCCATGGGGGTTGGATTTGCAGGGAAGGTGAGACTGGAAAGTGTGTTTGCTATGCAAGTGGAGAGAGAGACTGGGCAGATGGATTTAAGGTTGCGAAAAGTGATTTTGCGGTCCTGTTTGGGTTGGAGGGCGGGAGTGTCAGCGACAAGTGTGATGGCCAGGTGGTCGGATATGGAGAGGTCGGTGCTGGAGATATTGTGGATGTGGAGGCCAGTGGAGCAAACCAGGTCTAAGATGTGGCCACGGTTGTGGGTGGGAAAGTTGATGTGTTGTGTGAAGCTGAGGCAGTTGATTAGGTCCAGAAAGTCCATGGCATTTTTACAGTCCGGGGAGTCAATGTGGAGGTTGAAGTCGCCGAGGAGTAAAACAGATGGTGAGATTGAGGAGAGTGCGGTGATGAATTCAGAGAGTTCTGATAGAAATGATGGGTTGGGTTTGGGTGGACGGTAGATGACTGCAATGATGAGAGGTTTAGGGCCGGGTAGTTTAAAAGCCAGGTGTTCAAATGATGGAGCAGCAGGGATGGAGAGAGGGCGAGGTTGGAGGTCTTGTTTGTAGATGGCAGCAATGCCCCCTCCTCTGCCCTCAGGACGTGGGTTGTCCAGGTAGGAATATCCAGTGGGGGTGGTTTGATTTAGTGAGAAATAATCCAGGGGTTTTTGCCATGTTTCATTGAGGCACAGAAGGTCAATTTGTTGGTCGATGATGAATTCATTGAGGATAAGACTTTTATTGTTGAGTGATCTTGTGTTGAAGAGGGCGATTTTTAGGTGCTTTTGTTTTGAAATTGATGGGACGGAAGTAGGAATTTGACGGAGGCTGAAGGTGTTCACTCTGGACGCATTCTGATGACGTGAGCTGTTGTGATGACGCAGTGAGCAGGTGCGGGAGCCGGTGGGTGAGCTGCGGTCAGACCAGAGCGCTGGGATGAAGTTTTCTGCGGTGGAACTGTAAATAAACTTGCGGCGGGACCCTCGATGAATGTAGCGGGGACGGAGGAGAAGTCGAGAGTTTTTTAAAGTGGTGATGAGTTCGGTTGAAGGAGGAATTTGGGGAATGAGCTGACGGAGCTGCAAGGATGAGTAGCGAAGTGCCATGTCCGAGGCTGTGAAGAGGCAAACGCTGGAGATGGATGGTGACCGGTGAAGAGGCAGAAGGTGGAACAGGATCAACAACCACAGCGTGGTGGATGGAGAGACCAGCCCGCTTGGGCCCATCAGGGTTGGAGGCCGGAGAAAGCCAACGTAGCCGTGCAGCTAGCTCAGGGAGCCGCCACCACTGGCTAGTTAGCCGGCTCGAGTCGGAGGGTAGCGGTCCCAGCCAGCAAGGGGCTAGACCGCACCGAGACAGGTGGAAACCTGCCCGGATCTCTACCCTCAACTTAGCGGCGATGGAAGCCGTCCACTGAATGGGAGCAGGGTTGGTTCGGGAAGAAGGCAGCGGTCTTGGCGACGGCAGAGGGCTGAAGCAGCCGCACCGGTACAGGTGGAGATCCGTCCGGGTTTACCTTCGACCAGGTTGCGGGGATGGATCTTTCGACACCGTGCGGTGAGTGTCCAGGCTAACACACTGCACAGAACACTGAGAGGGGCTCTGAAACAGTAGCCTAGCACCACCGTCGATGTTGCTTTGAAAAAAATCCAGGTAGATTTAGCCGAGAATGTAGTTTTTAGAGTTTTTAGAGCGAGAAGCGGCAGCCAAGCGCGCCAGCGTCCTCTCGTCTTAATGTAGAAGAGATATGAATAGTATGTCTTCCTGCCCCCCGCTTTGTCCAAAGGAAAACTCAAGGATACCTTGACTCTGGCATCTTTTGATATTTTGATTGACCGGATATTCAAGACAGTTTAATTCAACCTGATGCTTGACTCTTTGTGGATAGCTGTGGCAGAAGGTCTGTGTTGCTTTCATGATTTTTTCTTTTAAAACTCCCTTTGTGTTTTGGCATACACATGGGCTCCGAACACATCTTCTGGAATGTTTTATTTAAAAATAATTTGTGTTAGTGAATCAGATCTTCTCATGGCTCTGCAAACCAGATATTTTCAGCATTGACTACAGCTCCCAGATTTGTTAGCACACCTATGACTAAGGCCAACGGTAGCTGTAGTCCATAAATGCTAACAAAATAATTGTTTTAAATGACAAAATTCCTCATTCAAGCCCAAGACACACACATCACAACACTACTGTATGTACTGTATATGTTTCCGTGTGCATGTGGGTTTTAATTTTCGTTCTAGGGGATATGGATCTTCATTTTGATCACCATTTTACAAATGTTTCCTGGAAGATGGGCTGTCTTCAGATGTGTCTGTAAATGTATTTCTGTTTTCAATTATAGTAATGTCATCAGCATATTCTCTTCTAATTATTACTTCTTACACTGGTTTTATGGTGTGCTGTTTAATATTTGCCATAATTACATTTTATGAACAAAATATGTGACATTTTTTTTAAAAACCTGCAATATATTTTCTATTGAAAAAAAAAAGGAAAACCAATTAGTTCTAATGTAGCAAACATTTAACTGAAATGAAATCTGTCTGGATAATATATTAACTTGTCTTTGTCTCTGGACATCATGCAACTTCGCTATTCCTTGCTGTTAAAAATAATAGTATATAGTAATAATAAAAGAACAATTCAAAACAAAACTTCCAAATTCCCTTTTCCATTTTTCTCTTATAGACTGATTACATTTCCTTCCCTCTCGTATTGTTACCTGGCAGACTACGGCCATGCTTTGCCAATAGTGCCTACTTCTGATCAAACTGTGCCATAGCATTTTTATTCACTCCAAGCCAGTTGATGAAAACAAATTTTCTCACTTTTTGTGAGATTTGAAAAATGTACCTAAAATTTTCAAAATTGAATGGAAACATGCATGAGAGGAGAATGGCAAACGATTTTGAAAACAAGCATTATATAAATGCACCAACTGAATTTGCAACCAACATTGAGATTGTTACAATAACAGTTTTATTCACCTGGGGCCTCATGTATCAACGCTGTGTATGCACAAAAACATTGTGTACGCTGTTTTTCCCGCACACACCACATGTATGAAATGTGAACTTGCTGTGAGAATGTGCGGTGGCACTGCAAACTTTTGTTTGGCCGTAACTACTGTCGTTTATGCTCTATTTAAAACGTGTTTCATGTCTAAACTCAAACTACATACAACTGGCTTTCTGTTTAGTTTATCCCATAAGGACCCATGGTGACACACATGTAACAAACACTTTAAATCTTCTAGATTATCCCATATTCAGCTTTATGCTTCACATTAACTCTTTAAATCCCTAAGAGACGTATACTCAACACCGCTAAGTAGCTAATTTCAAAAAGCTTATTTTTTGTTTAAACCCATTTAACAATTCTAATCCGTTAATAGGGTGGCCTTTATTGCATATAACTTGTTCTGACCATATTTCCTGAACAAATTAAAGTCACAATTTTGATATAAGTTATGGAGATGCAAACAAAAAGACAAATGGTTATTTGTTTTTATTTATTATTGACTTATTATTATTTTGTTACTTAAAAACAAATCTGAAAAAGAATTTGTTGTTAAACAGCACTATTAATGTCACAATTTCAATAACTGTTTGATAAACGAGATGCAAAGAAAAATGTAAATTTGTGTTTCTGTAAGAAGTGTCTATTTTTTATTTTAAAATAAGAAATATCATAAACATAAATACCATAAACGCCCAATGTATCGTATATATGTCACATCACAGAGCTTTGACATTTAGGGGTAGTATTTTTTTAAAAACATCGTAAATGTGTTCTATGTGGTCCACCTGGTCTGTGGTATATCCCCCATAATATTCCTTTCCTTTCGGTCTGGGTTCTTATGGGATAAAGCTCTCGGACAATGGAGGAACAATGCTGTTTACCACCCTCAATAACCCGTTCTAAATATGAGGGGATAGATGATTTTTTTCATCCATGATAATATTTTACATTTCACCTGCTTACTGCTGCTTATTTTTGTAATAATAGTATGTTGAAGTCTTTTTTTAAGATTTTACCATTTCTTAAGTCTATATATTTTGCTATTTACACTATTTTTATATACCGAGTTTTTCTCCAGGGATCAATAAAGTATTTCTGATTCTGAATAATGCCTCAATTATTGTGGCAAAGACCCGATCGCCAGTTGCTTCTCTTTGGTTTAACATGGAGATGAGATTGAAAGATGCACTCTGATACATGAGGC
Source organism: Centropristis striata (assembly GCF_030273125.1). Taxonomy (NCBI): domain Eukaryota; kingdom Metazoa; phylum Chordata; class Actinopteri; order Perciformes; family Serranidae; genus Centropristis; species Centropristis striata. Next base: position 24,844,962 of record NC_081517.1, on the reverse strand, counting down.
CCCTGGCCTTGAAAACACTGAATGTCCCATGATTGTTTGCATTCATACTCCACCCTACATGTATTCTCACCACCTTTAAATTTCTTTTCATGTTCAGTCTGAATGTACTTTAACACAGAAACAGCCTTGTGCTGATTTCTGCCGTCACAGAGTGATTGCAGCTAGTTATTATGACTGTATGCTCAAGGACCTCTTGTGTGGTTGCTGTGATTCACAAAATGTTTTTATCATTTTTGAGCATAATTGACTGCCGTCTCCTGACTCCTAACTCGTCTTAACAAGCTGGTAGGGTCCACAAGTGATCAGTTATTAGTGTTGGCAGTTCCTCTTTGTAATTAAATTGTAATATTTTGTCCCTTATGTTGATACACTGGGCATCTTTTTGGTCAACATGACAGGGCAATGTGCTTGCTAACAGGAATTATCATACACTGAATGCCTTTTTAAATTTTGCAGTAAACCATGTAGCAAAAAACATTTAAATCAACTAAGCTAAAAAAAAAAACAGCCTCAATTGAAGGCCAAATTTTTGCCTTTGCCGTGGCTTAAAAACATACTTTTATCTGCGAAATAATTCTGTATGTTATAATGCACTGAAAGCATGATACTACATGAATTATCCCTATTTTTTACATCTTTCCCACCATCAGGAAGGACAACTGAGTGAGATTCAACCTTTCTTTGTTTAGGAGGGCAGAAGAAGAAGAAACACCTGGCAGGAGATCTGAACCGTACTATTTAATGAAACATGAATGTCAGGTTGTTGTTTTTTTGTCCACAAACTATTGTGTGACATTCTGCTAGCAAGACATTCATACTTTCTAACAGGAAAATGAGGGAAATCTTTCTCCCGCCCTATCTTTTAAAGACACTGTTTGAAAGATGGCGCCAGCAGTGTGCACGGCCAGTCGTCTGTCAGGCCTGCTCTTACCTTTTATTGCTATATTTGTCTGTATTTGCTGCCAAGATGTTTCTGCTCTAGGAATGGACTTCATGTATGTATGTATAAACAAAACATGTGCAGTCCATGACCTAGAGCACATTACTGCTCCCTGGTGCAGTAAGAAACACAAAAGGGCTTATACAGGGCCTCACTGATAATTTTTGCTTCATCTTTGCAGTATTTCCTGTTTTTATTTGCAAATATAATAAAATTAGACTTTTTTTTGTATTTAGAGATAATTCATTAGATTGAAACCATTTTGAAATTTGTTCCATGCACCTGTTAGCATCGGAGATAAGGGAATTAAGATTTTTATTTGTTAAGATCACGTTGGTGTCATCAGCAAAAAGTATGGGAAGTAAGGTGGAAGATACAGCAGGAAGGTCATTAATATATATGAAGAACAGCAACGGTCCCAGAATAGAACCTTGATGTTATTTTAGTCCTGCCTGATACTGAACCATTCGCAAATCCATATTGTTCTCTATCATATACACAACCATTTCAAAGTGTGTTCATGAAACCAAAATGCTTCAGTTTTTTGATTAAAATTTCATGATTAACTGTATCAAAGGCCTTGGACAAATCTAAAAAGACACCAAGAGCAAATTCATCATTATTTATAGCTGTATGTATTTTGTCAACAAGTTGTAATAAGACCATGAATGCATAGTGTTTCTTTCTAAACCCATATTGGTGTTCATTGGTGTGAGGATATTTTGTGCATCTAAATGTTCTAATATTCGCTTATAGACCAGTTTCTCTAAAACATTTGAAAAACAGGGCAGAACTGATATTGGATGGTAGTTTGTGGTCCCTAGATTTAAAAAGAGCAATCATTTTTGTGACTTTCATACTGTTAGGGACAACTCCATTTTCCATAGACTTTCCACAGATGTATGTGAGTGGTTGTACAATATGAGAACTAACCTCCTTAAGCAGTGATGTACGTATTTCATCATGACCTGCTGCAGAATTATTGAGGTCAGCTATTATTTCCTGTACTTCAGTAGCACTTGGTGGATCAAATTGCAATACAGAGGGATAATGACCATGCATATAGTCAAGTGGACTTCATGAAAACATTCATGGAAGACTGAATTAAATGAGTCTATAAAAATTTGATAGGCTATTTCTACATCAGATTCTTTAAGAATATTTTCCTAAGATATATCACCAATCAAAGATTTAAAATGATCCATATTTTTAAAAGGTATTTCAGTCTGCATTTGTAATCATTAGATGTCTGTTTGTTTGCATTAGCAAATGTAAACTGAAATATTGGTAATTTATCTGAAATATCTGCATAGAGAACACCGCTGTAGGGGTATCTGGTTCAGATACACATTGCCTCCATTAGGGGTACCAAAATATTTAGAGGTAAAGCTAATTTAGATCAATTTTGCTATCAGAAATTGACTAAATTTATATTTAATACTTTAAATGAATTAAAGTTATTTTGGGGCACCACCTATTCACTTAGGAATAGGAAAAGATAGCAAATCATAGTTAATCAGTCTCATAAAGTTAACAAATTATCAATTTGGAACATTGATTATTAATTATGAATATAATTATAATCAAATTACCTTATTAATATTTAGTAACGGTTGAAAGAATTTTGAGTTCTTTCCATAGCAGAGGTTAGCAAATCACTCATTCATGTGCAACATTAAAGGGAGAAGCATATCAATCCAAAAACATATTTATTCTAAATAAAGCAAAGCAAACAGAACACACAATAACTAACAATATCTAAAAGACTATTTACAGTGGAAATGTAGGTGAGAAAGAATGTGTAACAAAATGGCTGCCGAAAGGCGGTCATTTAAATAAAAGGGCGGAAGCCCTTTTGTTCTTGGAGAACAATAGACCATGCGGTCTTGAAGGTCTATGTGTTGTGGGAAGCCAAATTAAAGGTATATTTCATGTGGATTAGTGTGTGAGCAAATCAAATGAGTCATATTTAAATGACATGTACAACTTGAGATATGTAGAGCAACATTAATCATATAACTTCAAGTGATCTAGCTACACAAAATATCCCAACAAATATACTTAAACACACAACAGATCACACCATTGATTAAAGCTTAACAAACTTGTTCTTGCTTACTAACTGCCCAGTACTATACCACAGAGTCCAGAGTTGAAAGAGAAGCAGAAATCCTTTTAGAGAAGAATCTGGTTCCTGGTTGGGTTTTGGTGGTTGTAGCGTTGGTTGCTGTTGTTGGCTCCAGAAGCTTGGTGAGGGTCTCTGTGATTATGTCCAGTATAGATCACAGGCAGGAAACTTAGAAGCGTCGTAGTGGGCCCACTTGGTTTGGGCCTCACTGGCCTTCCCTTAGAGCTGGAGACAGAGGGAAGGTGTCTGATCTTCCTCCTAGAAGATCAGACCAGGACAGCAGGCATGCTGTTCCTCAGGGAGTCGAGAAGAGAAGAGAAGAGAAGAAGGGATGGCTGCAGGACACTTTTGTGTCTCAACCTGGAAGTTGTATTTCCTGTTGGTATCAGCCAATGAGACGCCTTTAGGTATCTCCAGATACCTGTGGGGGTGGGGGTCGTTTGTCTTTGTTTGGAGGGGGACAAAGAACGACCTCCATCTTGAAGCATGGAGAGAATTTGTTGACAATTCTCACTGCATTCAGTCTTTAATCCAAATGAAACTTGTGGAATAGCTGTGAGCCCTACACCGCTTTGAGTTTTATGACCTAAAGAGTTTGTAAAAATGTTATCAATTAGAATAGCAGAAGTACTCTGGTGGGCTTATAGATCAAAGGATACAGATAACTGGAATACATGGGATTCAAAAAATATCCTGTGACTTAATAAATGTGTGTTCTCTGGCTGCATTGAATGTTATTGTCTTAATTGTTTAATGTTGGAGCCAGATTTAAAATTTCTGAATCAAGATTTTTTAAATTCAATTATTGAATTTTACTTGAGACACTTACTTGAGATTGATAAATCACCTAGTTTCATGATACATTGGTTGCAACTTACCTGAGAGGAACCTGATGACTGTGACGTGTATGCCACTAGCCTTCAAATGGTGAGTGTTTTTCTTTGTCTGTCGGTTAGATGGTGGAGAGCAACATGCATCTCTGTTCAGTCAGAAGCATAATAATGTTTGATTCTATTTTATTTTACTGGAAAAGTCCACCGGTCAATGAGTTATTGCAGCCGATGTCTCTGTGCGTGCTTTGTCAAAAGGTGTGTCAGTAATTCCTCACCTAACCTCAGAATGCTGAAGTAAGGAAATTTAATGATAGCCATCTTAACACACTTTTGAGCTGTGGATAAGTGGTACTCAGGTTTGCAGCATATGTAAAACCCAAAAGAATAATTAGCATGATTTCAGGAGCAGGACTACGTCTAAACCTGGCCACGTCCATACTTCCCATAAATATCTGCCTAGCCCATTCCTGTTCTGCTCTCACTTTCTGTACCCCCTCTCTACAGCCCCTTTCAGACTGCCTTTAAAAGCTGCGATATATACACCACAGCTTATTCTACACATACTGCTGCCACTTATTGTACACATGTACAAACCTTTCATAATAAACACAGCTGAATTAGTTTTAAGATTAGTGGAAGCTAGTGTTTGGAAGTAATAGCATCTCTAACAATGTAATATCTGCTCAACAGGTAAAGGTAAATATGAAGGATTTTTTTTTACTCTTTTATAAAGGTTTTTTTTTTTTAAACAATTTGAATGTCAAGGGATAGGAAAACAACAGAACATGTTAATTGTTTTGATAGTTGTTCCCTGGCAAAACATTCTAGGGACTCAATTTCTGACATTTTATTCCAGGAAATAAGCGATTTGGCCCAACACCTGGTTTGTTCCTTGCACAGATCGCTGAACAAAAGTTCACAGTGGGGGTTGTTGAGAGTTTGGACATGTATTTAAATGCCTCAGGGTGTGGAGTGTACGGAAAGCCGGAAATCTGGCACTGACACAGTGGGAACCCCCACTGACATAAAATGTTCATTTTATGCAACAAAATATTACTAATGAACTAAGTGGCAGTCAGCTTGAGATTCCAACCTCCTGTTAAAAACTAAACTGATGAGACACATTAAGCTCTTTTTCATTGCTGGACTGGGCTGCATTTTGATTTTGGCCACTAAACAGACCAAGAGGCAGACATCACACCAACACAGGGAGCGGGTTCAATCGAATCACATGCAGAATTAGCCAGTAACTGCTGAGGGAAGAAATGAAAAGAACAGGAATGACAAAACACTCTCTGGGGAAAGAATTAGGGGGTGACTGAGGAAAAAATGGATGGTGCAGGAGGCAAAAGAGAGAGTGAGAAGGAGACTTCATTGGTTAATAAATTAGTGCACCAAGAGACGGCCTTGCTTACTCCATAAAATACTGCAGAAATAGAACACAAAAAGATTTCAGCCACCTCCATTCTTTCTTCTTTTCTTCGTGTTTGAAATTTCTTCAACACCAACGGATGTCAGATTCTCTTTTTGCCACATCAAGGTTGATGATGTACAGTTTGTCAGTTTCATTTTCTTTTGACAATCATTTAAATAAAATAAAATTGAGGATTTATACAAGTCCTTTCTACACACTCTTTTTTGAGAAATCCTGTACACTGTTAACCCGAAAGTTCATTCTATGCAAACAGTTTAAGTAATGCAATAAAACTCATCTTTAAAAGTGGTATACTCTTACTGTTTGAGTGAATATGAAGAGTGTTTGTGACAGTCATTGGGTGTACTCATCTTTAACAAACTTAAATATCAAAGTTTTACCTCAGACCACAGTGCTACCCTGTTGTGATTGGCTCAAAACTCAAGACAAGTCTGGACTTGTCTGTTGGCGGCTACAGAGAAAGTTTTTCTAATTTAAAAAGAGCAATTTAAGGTCTTTGCACACTTTGCATGCTCCTTCCCTTGCCTGCATTTTTATTTTTTTAGCAAGTTTGGACACTTTTAAAGGACATTTGCCTGCCGTAAAGAGGATACCATTTCTGCCTGAATGAGGTGAGTTGTTTTCTCTATTCAAGTATTAGAAAGTGCTGGAACATTTCTTGTTTGAAACGTGTACATTTGAATGTGTGTAAATTTAAGGTTGACTTATAGGTACATTTTGAGCGTTGGACAATTGCAATTGTGACAATTGTGATTTTTGAGTAGCTCTCGCTACTTGTGTGTTTTCTACTTAAAACATTTTCTAACAGTAGTGTAAAATTCAAATTATTCTATGTAGTTTTGAAAAAATGTCAATGCCAACTTTCAACATTAGCCCCATTTGCCCTAATATTTTTTGTAAAGCCATATTAAAATGCCTTGGAAATGCAAGTACTCTCCTGCCATGTGAGACGAGAGCACAGCTTTTTAAACATTATCGGTTAAAACATGGGACTTATGCAAGAACTGAGCCCTTTCCTTGCTTGCATCAGGACTGTATGTGTACATTGAAATCTCTCAAGCCTGATTTCCACTGGGCGCGTTACTGCAGCGTCACGTCAGCGTCGCGTACGCCGTTGCAAATAGGTAACACTCTAATCAATGAGAGCATTTCCACCGGGCACGTTGCGTAACGTTACAGCAGCATCACGTCAGCGTCTCTACGCGAGCATTAGGTAGGACTTCTATTTCTCCGTGAGACGCTGCCAAATCGCGTGAATCTCAACAGAGCAGATCGCACCAGACAGGAAGTCCGACTCAGAATCAGCGTAAAACACTTCCGCCCCTTTCAAAATAAAACACAATACGCAGTTCATGCAGCCTAAAACTACTTCACATCAACACTATGTTATGACCGGGGCACCAGATCAGCAATCAATCAATCAAAGGGTCTCAGAGGATCGGCGACACGGACGACAAGAGACTGATTGTTGAAGTGGAACATCATACAATCATTTATGACATAACATATTGTTTTTATAAGGATAGATGGTCAGATCAACATATCTTTCACATATGAGAAGCAAAGTAAGTTGGTTGTTGTTGTTGTTGTTTACTTTATACACACAGTTTATCCATAGACTGTATAAATAGAGTTTAGAGTTTATCACGGGATCTTGCGGTCTCCCGTATGGTCAGGATTATCGCGTGATCTCGTTATCTTGCGTGTATACGACCGGCTTGCTAAGCTGACGTGACGCTGCTGTAACGCGCCCGATGTGAATTGACGCCGGGCAGAAGCACAGCAAAACCACGGTGGAGACGTGCTGCTGCTGTAACGCGCCCGGTGGAAATCCCCAGTCAGTGCACTCCATAGCCATTAATCCCACTTTCATGTGAATTTCTTGAACTCATGAATTCTTGAAATCCTCATCATCATCCTCAGCTTATTTTATTGATTAAGCTGGTGAATTAAATAATGATAGAATTAATGGCCCAAGTAGAAAATAATTTTAAAGTGCACCCTATTGGCGCCTTGGTGTCTCTACAAAAACTCAGTTTCAAAGGCTGAGTCCTTAGCAGTGGCTCAGTTTCGACTCCGGCGTGCAGCCCTGTGCTGCATGTCGTTACCCATCGTTGCTACTTCTCATCAGAGCAAGCATGAACTTCTGTCCAGATCTGCTGCACTGAGCTTCACCCAAACCTGCGTGGTGAGCACATCCTGGAGGGCTCACTCCACCTGCCAAGCTTCCAACTCCTCCAAGCAAGTGAGAGGAGGTAGAACCTGGTTCTATATAGAGAAGATGTCACAGTGTTGTACAAATCATGCAGTCATCCCTTTGAGATGATTTCATTGATTGTTTTATTCAGCACTTGTTCATTCTTTTTTAAAGATTCCTCTTCTGGGCATTTTTGTTTTTATTTGATAGCATCAGGCTGGAAATGGGACGAGAGAGAGGGGCTTGACCACAAAGGTTTCACACTGCAAAAACCAACTGACAAAAATATAAGAAATAAATAACTAGAATTAAACAAATAAACTTGAAACAAGTAAAATGAATAAGTAAATGTTTTGTTGTAAGAATTCTTTAAATAAATAAAAGAAATATCTAGGCACTGGAAAAACCAATGATAGCTTCAAATAAATCCAAATATACTTAATTTTGAGCAATTGTGGCTTGAATAGCCCGACTGTAGTACCATTAAAACGAGAAAATTTCCTCTGGGGAAATTCTGAAAGGGCCACAGGGGCTACTGCCGGTGTGTGTACACTATGATGAGATTCTTCAGAGATTTCAAACTATGCCCTTTAACCTCAAAATGTGTGTGTGTGTGTGTGTGTGTGTGTGTGTGTGTGTAGCGAAAATCACATTAAGTTACCTGTGTGTGTGTAATTAAAATCACATACAGTTACCTGTGTGTGTGTGTTTGAAGCACACAGTATGAAGCACACAGTATGTATGCATGTGTGAGGAGTGTGCACGCTTAAGCGCATGTGTGTGTGTGTATCTGTAACTGTAATCACATCAAAGATCAAAAGCAATCAGATCAAAGCAATCAACAGAATTAACTGACACCTGTTCCGGCTCAGTGACAGCAGAGGTAGACAGACTGGAATTTCTGGCCTCGAACAGAAAGCATTTTTGGCAAAACCATAATACCTATCATTGATCCGACTTCAACAAAATAGCTTTGTTAGAGCGATCTAAAAAAACTGTTACATCTCCCTTTTTCAGAAATCTTCCTGCATTTTTAATATGGGAGCCAATGAGGCTGTTGGTGCGTGTTGGTGGATCATCTGTGTGTCCTACGCCCAAACTATAACTCTGACAGCTTTACCAGAGGATTATGAGTGAGAAGACAAATTTTCCTACGTTTCTATGTATAAATTATTTCTGCAGAGTGGAATTTGCGGCCTGGAGCGCAGTTTTCAAATTTATTTTTTGACAATTTTTTCTCTCCCTCTACACTCGATGATGATGATGTCACACACTGGGACACAAACATTCCGTGCAATACACACACATTATAATCTCAGAATTTCTCCAAGAATGATCATGGTCATTGAACAGGGATTGATAAAAAACGATATGACCTATCGAAACGTGGATTAATACACCAATACACAAGACTTGCGTCTACTGTTTAAAGTTTAAATGGAGTCTCTAGGTGAAATTATGCAGGAGAAGTAGACGTTTAAAAATCTCCAATTATTGTTCTTTTGCGCTCATTTTTTTTCCCGGCCGTCCCATTCATTTCAATACAAAATTTTGGGCAGGTTTTCGCGACTTAGGTCGTGAAAAATTTGTATTCTGTAGAGAAAAGTAATAGCACACCGATCCCGATCAAACCGCACGTTTTGATATATAATTTGTCCTGCAACTCTTCAAGTTGTAGGACTAGTAGCAGGACGAAATTGCGTCCGGAAGAGGAAGAAGAAAAAATCCACAGTATAACAGTAGTGCTCGAGCACTGGTCCCTACAGCTATTGCTGTATGGGACCAGTGCTCAATGCAATTGCCCCGTGGCCCTAATAATTAAATAAGCACATAAAGCTATGGTCAGTAGGTAAATTATACTCAAAACAATATAATTAAGATACTATTGCTAGATATAAGAAGAAAATTCTTGTTAAGCTTCATGTTTTTTGCAGTGTAAGCCTTAGCTGGAGAAACCCTGGGACCTTTCACCTTGCAGTAATATAGTATGCATTATAAACATTCAGCTACCAAGGTGCTCCGTCCTCATTCATTTCTGGTTGGTGATTACATCCTACCTTAGGCCTGTGTAACTGAGATGCTACAACACCTGTGCGACATGGAGCAAAAAATCCAGACCCACTGCTCATTGTTCATGAGTCCAGAGGAAACCTCAGCCATAAACTTCCAACATTCACACAGCATATTAAGTGACCCACCAGCAATAAAGAACTGATCATCTGGAGCACAGGGAATTATTAGTGTGTCAGATACCTAACTCAACATGCCACTCAACTCTTGACACAAGCTGTTGTCATCTCAAAACTTGACTACTGCAACGCCCTCCTGACAGGTGGCCAGCCTGCACAATTAAACCACTTCAGATGATCCAGAGCGGTGCTCCTGGCGGTCCTCTACCCCCCTGTTGGTCCAAGGCAATCCAGACTCTTTGCATTTCTTGTTCCCCGTTGGTGGAACCACTACCAGTTCGTACCAGAGCAGGGGCGTCCCTCTCTACCTTCAAAAAACTCCTGAAGACCCAGCTTTCAGAGAGCATCTTCTTTCCTTGCACCACACCACAACTCTACTCCTTAAACAATTGTCACTAGCACTTATAGATGCACTACAAATAGCTAATTTTGCACTATAACTTGATTGTTTGCTTTTATTCTTCCTGTAAGTCGCTTTGGATAAAAGCGTCTGCTATATGACTAAATGTAAATGTATAGTGAAGGGACAATGAAGCTTCATGAAGCGTTACTTTATTTTTTGACCCCACTAGATATCGGTCTTGGCTTCAAAAAAGGCTTTAGCAATGGTAACTGAGTGTGTTTTCAGTAGTGATATGCCAATGAAGCCTCGTGAACCATTGTCATTATTTTCTGAGACCACTAGATGGAGCTATTGGTTTAAAGAAAAGGGCTTGAGCAATAATAAGTGACTGTGTTTTCAGCTCTTTGTTGAACAAGAGTAACATCTAGTGGGCTCAGAAAATAAAGCAAATGCTTCACCAAGCTTCGTTGTCCCTTCACTAGTGTCAGGTTCTCACAGTTGAAGCATCACTGTGACCTTTTTGGCCATAACTCAAGAATCCATATACTAATTATGAAACAAATGTTCAATAGGATCTCTGACATGATGATTAAGACAAAAAGATGAAGTGATGGCAATTTGTTCCTAAAATATCAAATTGCTCATTATTCAAGGCAAGGCAAGGCAAGTTTATTTGTATAGCACAATTCAACACAAGGTAATACAAAGTGCTTTACATAAACTTTAAAAACAGCAAGACACACTTGAAAACAGTAAAAACAGTCTATGGAAATAAAAATACAAATAAGATAATATAAGATACAGCAGGATAAGAAAATAGATAAAATAATAAAAAGCATAAGTCAAACATTGCGTAGTCAAAAAGTAAGGGCAGTAGAGTAGAGCAGATAAGTGTTAAAGTTAAGAGTACGCTGCAGTAAACTATAGTGTTTTTAGTCCTGATTTAAAGGAGCTGAGCGTTTGGCAGACCTCAGATCTACAGGTAGTTTGTTCCACAGGTGAGGAGCAGAATAACTGAAAGCTGCCTCACCCCGCTTAGTTCTTGTTCTTGGGACATGCAACAAGCCAGTTCCAGATGACCTAAGGGGTCTGGATGCTTCGTAGAGAGGTAACTGATCAAGCATGTAATTTGGTCCGAGGTACTAAACCACATCAAGACCTCCTGGTACTAAACCACAACAGGACCTCCTGGTACTAAACCACATCAAGACCTCCTGGTACTAAACCACATCAAGACCTCCTGGTACTAAACCACATTCAACATCATAACTCAAGAACAGAAGGAGAGAATGTGATGATATTTTATATTGGTAGGATGAACTTGAGTGTGAAGTGCAGTGAGTGTATAATCCTTTTGTGCTGCCAAGTTGTGTGTGTTAAGCATCTTTTTTGTAACATCCATATTTGTCTACTGTGTTAGCTACTACTTTGTCTTCTATCACAACAAGCTGTTTCCCTCAATTTACTTACACACAAACATTCATAGAACAAAGCAAGAACAGCAAAGCTCACCATCTTCACCTTCATTTATACTATACTATGTTGTAGAGCATGACATCATGGGTTATCCAAGTTGGTTTTGATTTAGTCCTTGTCCTCCTCTCTGCTAATGCCACCACAGTTCCAGTTCCAACCTGATCGAAACAGCTGATCTCCATTTCACCACTGTGAAGAACATAGCACTGCTACTACAGACTTGTAGAATAACTAGAAGGAGTCTGTTACAAGCAAAGATCTGAGTTTCATCAGGAAGAAAACTCTGCAGCATCTCTTCCTGAAGAGGGCTTCAGTGTTGAGAAGCTTTCATCAAGTGGGTTATAGTTTTGGACCCTCTTCACCTCCTTCGTCTGGAAGACAACCAGGACAGAGGGTCTCTTCCACCACATCATTGTTCATGCTTCAGATGATTGTTGTTGCACCATGTGACAAAGCTCCTCAGTCCTTTATACTTTTCTGTAAAAATTCACCTCGAAGTAAAGACAGCATGATTCTCAATGGTAGTGATGTGCCAGTGAAGCCTCATGAACCATTGTCAATATTTTCTGAGCCCACTAGATGGAGCTCTCTGTACAACAAAGGGCTGAAAACACACTCACTTCCCATTGCTTCAGCCTTTTTCTTTAAACCAATAGCTCCATCTAGTGGGCTTAGAAAATAATGACAATGGTTCATGAGGCTTCACTGGAACGTCACTACACTACAATGGTAATTATTCAATAGAATCACTCGTCTCCAGGTCAATGTATATTGTATATATATATATACATACATCTGTACATCATTTTCAAATGTTTATGTTTACCTGTTTACCTTTGTTCAGCTTTGTTGACCTTGCCACAACCAGAGTCAAATTCTTTGTGTACACATATAGAAAAGCTGATTCTAGTACAGATGGATTGCTGGGTAGAAAACATTAACTTGTTGATTTGTAGACCTGAGGAAGATTGAAAGATTGTTTGAGAAAAGTGTTGTACTTTATGTTACAACCCAGTTTGGGTCTAGGGAAAAGGGAATGTAACACGACGCCGGTGTACTCAGGCAAATAAAGATATTTATTGATTAATAGCAAAGTTAACAAAAAGTAACAAAAGGAGAACCTTCTTCAGGCTAGCAAAGTCATACAAAGTGAGTCAATGAACAAAGGGCGGTGGGTGGCGCCAACTCATAAAACAAACAAACTTAAACAATCTTCCTACTCGAAAGAACTCTGGCTATCTACGCTGATTTAATCTACACAAACAAAAATACATAAGTGCAACCACCCATAAACTAGTGAATCCAACAAATGGAATAATCCAAGTGTGGTGCGAAGAAATGTGAAGAGAGAAAACTAAACCTAATGCCCAATAAACAAACAATCACAATCTGAGTGCCTCAGTTTCTAATATACACACAGGGTTCTCAAATACCTTCAACAACGAGAGACACTTAACACAAGGCCATACAAAGATAAAGTAAGGGCTTCCACAGCTGCGCAAAGCTGCTCTTAAGGCTGAGCTGGATGCAGGTGATTGGACGCCATACCAATAGAGCGGAAGAGCGCGGAGCCAGGGGAACACTGCGGCCTGCTACCGGCATTTGGCGGAGGCATTACCCAGCGGGGATTCCCTCTGACGGAGCCAGTGACGTATGCTGCGGTCCTGAGGCACAAACAGAGAGCAAAACACACACAACGTACCCCAAGGACATAACACTTTATCAGACAGTTTGTGGTTTCATTCTCTTCAGACCGTGGTTTATTTGTTTATGTTTTTCTTTTGATAGTCTGTAGCACGCTTGTACTTGGTTGCCTGTATGATGTCTTTCCTTTTGTTTTACACATTCAGGAAGTCAAACCAGCAACGATTCCTGTAACAAGTCCCCTGTTATCCCCCAGGGCCACTACTGACCTCACTGCAGTCAGACAAACCAGAAAGAGAGAGGGAGCAAAGTTCTGCATATATAATCTAATGTGAATCAGAGCCTGAATGAAAGAAAGAAAATCCTTGTTGACATAACCTAAATGACTAGTCAGTGTGATGTAGCTGAGATAAGGCTACTGCTGTGAGAGAGACCACAGTCTTACTCTGCTCTCTCATCCTGAATAAGTGTAACAAAGTTCAAGCAAGAATTAGAGGAGGATAGTTTTGAGAGAGAAAAGAAAAGAAAAAGCAGAGTTATAAAGGCTTTTTCTTCTCACCATTCGTGCTGCATGATAGCTCAAATTACTTCTGCTTCAACCAGATATTATAAAAGTTCAGTCAGAAACATTCAAAATGCAAATGTAGATGACTTTGGCTTCAGAACATCTTTCCCATGCCCTTCTGTCCTGTGACTGAAATATATTTTTTAAGCATGTCTGGTTCATAGACACAGCTGCTGCCTGTTGGCAAATCACTAGGAGGATCAGTTCATGATCAGTTGATCTGAGTGATTCATTTTCACCTGGAACTCTACTATGCTTCATTGTTTTTAGGATATTGGAGGCCTATAGGTTTTTAGGCCTGGCTATAAGAGACAAACTGTAAAGAGGAGATTATCTTCACTTATGCAAGCAAGCTATATCATGCTCTCATTAGGAGCCGACTATGCTTTTGTAGAAAATCTGTGGCTAAATTAAACTTTTGAATTGAATTTGATTCATCTTGCAAATGTCTGTCATTTTAAAGGTAACACTAGGGGAGGGACCCATTAGTGAAACATTTGAAATAGTTAGAGGGGTATCTATAATTATACCTGTCAAGTTTTGGATTTGAAAATAAGGGACATTTTTGCTCCAGTATCCCTTACATTTTAAGACGGTCGGTGGCAGTTATCGTGAGGCTAGTGACAGACCTCAGATTGGGAGTGTTTTGTTTTATTACTCGGCCCAAGCCAGGTTAAAATACGGGAGATTTACGGGAAAATACTAATACGGGAGGACGACGGGAAAGAAGGGTAAAATATGGGACTTTCCCGGCCAAAACGGGATACTCGACAGGTATGTCTATAATCCATTTTGCTTATTGACAGAACTGGTCCACTGATGACGCTGCGATTCACACAGCCCTCACACACATGGAGGGGAAGGACACATATATGAGGATGCTGTTTGTGGACTACAGCTCAGCATTTAATACTGTCATACCTCATAGGCTCTGTGAGAAGCTCCTCATCCTCGGTCTGACACCATCCCTCTGTAACTGGGTGCTGGACTTTCTAACAGACAGGCCCCAGTCTGTCAGAATAGGACAGTGGACGTCAGCCACCAAGAGAGTCATCATAGGAATCCCCCAGGGCTGTGTGCTGAGCCCGCTGCTGTTCTCTCTGTTTACCTATGACTGCGTGGCCTCCCAGAAAGACACCAGCATCATTTCTGATACATAAATATGTCTGGAAAATGCTGATAACTTTACCTGGTAGGGCAGAGAAGTTTACAGGGGAGAGGTCTCTTTGGTGCACCTTCTGCTGATTGTAGACATTTGAACATTAAAAGTGCCCCAACTAGGCTTTACCTTTTTGTTTTGCCACTGCAGAGTGGCAGGACTCCTGATCACAGACTACACGATGGACAACACTGCTCTTGAAAGGTTTAATGAACATAAAGCCCTTTGAATTTAATTTGTTTTTTAATAATTGTACCTGTACTCGATAACAATTGCACAAAGCTGCATGAAACTTTTACACCTAAAAGGTGGGAAATGCAATTACAACAACAATAACAAAAGTTTCAAGGATTTTTATTCTTTACCGTAGAAACACTGTACATAAATTACTTTCTCTGAGACTAATATTGATGTACGGATAAGTGGAATTTCTCAACATTCAAAATAAAAAAGATCAACCCATAAAACATTATCAGTTTGTCTCTGAAAAAGATTGGTAGCATATGATGTTAACACTCTGTGTAAAGTTCCTGCTGTTTCCTTTAAAATGATTAAAGATGCCTTCCCAACCTTGTAAACACACATACACACAAATAAACTCCTCTATAAGAGTACAGAGACCCACAATCAATGAGAAAACATCCACATCGATTTTTGATCTATTACTGTTACTCATTAAAGTCACTGATGGCGATGCACTGTCCCTTTAAGGAGAAACGAGCAAAAACAAGGAGAGAAGCAACAATTAGTTACTACTCACAGCAACCCTGCCCCCCCAAAGCCATGACAACATGTTTCTATTGCAAGCAATACTACTACCTCTGACCGATAAAAGCACAAGGTCTATGCATTATGAGGCTGAGTCACATTTTGCAGAAGTGGAGGACTCCTGGGCTGACAAGAGACCAGTGTTTTACAGGACCAGTGAGCCCACTCGGTCCACAAAGAATCAGAAATAGCCGTGGCACCATGGCTTTCCTGTTTCCTCACAGACTGCTGTGGACTTTAGCCTGAAACTGTACAATTTTAAAGACCTTGTAAAAAGACAGGGGATCAGGAGGAGTGGTTTTAGAACTGACCAAACATATTATAGATAAGGAGGAAACAAAACACAACTCAAAGTTTTGTTTAGTTCAGATCATGGTCCATTCCGGTGGTGGTTGTGGTGGTGGTGTAGTAATAGTAGTAATAGTGGTATAGGTAATAGCATGTAAACGTTTTTTTGTTCATTTTTTATATCCCCTTTTTGTCTGAAGCAAATGCAAGTTTATATATAAAAACAAAACAAAAAAGCCAAACAGAATATAAGTCTTTTTTTCCTTCATACAAATTGTAGTCCTTTGTTGTGCCTGTCTCTCTTTGAGAGAGTCCAATACAGTTCCAGTTCCTTCAGCCATGGAAACAACTGATCCTATAGACATGGCTCATAGAGGTCCATAACCCAGAGCAACGGGTCACACCTGGACGCACACAGATATGATACCTGCAATATCTGTGAGGGATCCACAGACATTTGTTATATTGACTGCTCTGACAGTTTACAACTGTCTAAATGCTTGAGGGCTCATCTAGTTGTGATGGCTACTGAAATGCTCAGTTGGCTATTTAAACAAGTCTCTACATCCCACTGTTTCACAGCTAGATAGCACACGATTATAGCACTCAGGTAAGCCCCGCCTACCAGAGAGAGGGGTAGGGGCATGCGTGTAGGCTTTTTAAAGGCAGACGACAGGGCGAAAAAGAGACAAAGAAAATATAGATAGAAAAAGAAAGAGAGAAAAGGCATTGGTTAATAGACCGAACCTTCTTGCAGGCTCATGAAGACCGTTTTAAGCCATCACAACATAATTTTTCCTGTCCAACTTTGCCGTCCTCAGAATAAAACGAATTTGCAAACATGGGGTCCCTTCGGTGGCGACTTTAGAGTCTCTAGACAGTTCAGTCAGTGACATCCATTTTGTGTTGAAACTGAACTTTTCGTTAGTCTTTGACAGTCACACAGGGTAGAATTTAGAAGTTTGTTGATGCCGTGTTACCTCCTCCCTATCTCACTCTGCCGTAGGAACTGCATGTTGTTAGCGCTGTCGGCTAGCTCAGGGTACTGCTCTATGGACAAGACGTAGTAGCCATCGTAACCCAAAACCTTCCCACTGCTCAGCAGCTGGCGTTTCTCCCCCTCGGTCCACAGCCGAACTCCTTCCTCCCCGTCTCTCACCCGCTGCTGTTCGCGGGCCCAGGCGCTCGATAGTGCCCTCTGCCTTGCTTGCTCCAGGATTCGTGCTTTCTCTTCATCCAGCGTTGTCCCGTAACGCACGTGGAGTGCCAGAGCGCCATACTGCAGCTCCACATCAGCAAAGCGCCGCGTTCTCCCATTCATCACCGTCGTAGACTGGGACACTGTGACGTTCACTCCATTTTCTAGTGATTTCCTGCCTGAGGTGAGCCGCAGTGCACTGAGGTCGTTCTCAGGCAAGCTGGTCTTGATGAAGTAGTGCGTATCTCGTCCCTCCACTGTATAATGTAGGTCTTCAAGGTAAAAAGCATTGTTTAAGACTGCAGCCACTTTGATGCAGTCCTCATTGGCAATGTTGAGAGCGTTGGTCACCACACGGCCTTGGATCACAGCCAGCATCACTCCCTTGCCTATCAGAGACTTGACTGTGGCGAACCACAACCAGGGTTTGGCGTGGTCGGAATGACGCCGGCTGAGCTGGATTTCTGGCATCCGCTCAAAAGACAGGAACGCTTGAGACTGGCGAGTCACCTCCTGCTGGACACCTGAGATAGACTGTAGACGAGAGAAGATTAAGATTAATTACCTTATTAATCTCACAATGGGGAAATTCAACCTCTGCATTTAACCCATCCTTTTTTACACACAAGTGAACACACCATGCAAGGAGCAGTGGGCAGCACATTACTGCGACCGGGGAGCTGTGCAGGGGGGTTAGGTGCCTTGCTCAAGGGCACTTCAGTCCTAGACCTGTCACTACCGGGATTCAAACCGGCGACTCTCCAGTTACAAGCAAATAACAAAAATATTCTATTATAATATAAAAGCTATTATATTTTTGTATACCCTCCCATAAATTTAGAATTTCTGGCCATTACTTCTGCTAAACTGCACAAATAAGTCAAGTACATCTACAGTAAACTTCAAATAACACTGTTCACAATCTGCCACATCTATTTTTTCCGTGGCCAAGGGCTAAGTAATTCATTTATTTCATGTTTGTATGCATAGAGACAAATGTTTATTATAAACCAGTGCCACACCACAGCAATTATAGCCTAATGTCTCGGTAACACTACTCCATTTTATCCCTCATTTTCTGTTGACAGACAATATTTGGATAAGAGCCTCAGATCAGAAGCAAATCTGTGTTGGCTCAGTGTTGGCCCTGTGAGCAAGATTGCCATGTGCAAACTGTTCAGGGTCATCACCAATACGTTCCAGATATACAGCATGCAAAATATCTGGTTTGTCAGGACCTACAGCCTATTAGAGTCAAGACATGGGTTGACACAGGGAATATTGAGAGCCGCGGTGATGGTGGTGTGTTTCAGGGGAGAGGAAAAGAAGACTGTGACGTAGTGTGTGCTTAATGCCTGCCACTAGAGGGGCCTTTTAAACATGTCAAATTCAACAAATACACAAACGGTATGTTCAATAAAATCACAGAACTCAAGAAGATAATTAAGACAAAGCAGTAGAAGGAACAAAATATGACAAAATACCATAAAACAGAGACGAAAAACAGTTTTCTAAACATTGAGTGTGAGACATGTCTTTTCAAACCATGCTGACAAGGACAGGTTTGAAACTGACAGAGTAGTAAACTTAGAAAAATATAAATCAAAGTTTTATCAGATGAATTACATTTTTTAAGTTTATGAATAACAATATCATGATTTAATATATCAAATGCCTTTTTAAACTGCATAAAGACTGCCCCTACTACTTCACCTTTATGAAATTATTATATAAGCTGTTAAAAGTAAAAAAGCAGCTAAAAGAAAGCAACACCAGTGTGTGGAATAATACAGACAGAAGCCAAACTGCAATGGACGTGGATAATCATTTTCTCTGCATACTTCATTAGCTGTTCCTCGTTTCATAAGTTTTCAATTTGACTCATTTACATTGGGGAAAGATAATTTACGATTTAAATTTTTAGGTCTTTTTAATTGCTTCGTCTGCATTAAAAATTTAGAAATTTCAAATGTCCTTTTTCCTTTTCTTGTCATTTTATTCAGAATTAAAAATATTCTTATATAATATAAAAGCTATTACATTTTTGTTTACCCTCCCATAATTTAGAGTTTCTGGCCATTACTGCTGCTAAACTGCACAAATAAGTCCAGTACATCTACAGTACACTTCAAATAACACTGTCAGTCGGCCCAAGTCTCTCTCCTTTACCACTTCATTTTCTCTGGTTTTCTCCCAATTCTGTTCACAATCTGCCACATCTATTTTTGTCTCTGTCTTCATTAAGCAGTGTTCTTGTTGGTGTCCCTGAATTTCAGCACAGTCTCTCACTCTTTGTGTGTAAGTTTGACTTCCTAATAACCTGTCCACCAAACAAGTGTATAAAAAGCAACTATAACTGAGTGGAAGAACAGAAGAAGGATCAGAGAATGCAGCATTAAGGCTCTGACTCTTTATGGTCTTCCCTCCTCATTATCCTCACTCAGTGTCTTCCTACAGCATTCGCTTATTTCATCTTTTTTTATTCCAACTTTTCTTTCCTAATAGTAATTTTGTCCCCTGTGCGTGACTGTATTTAGTTAGTTTAATTAGTAGAGTTATGAATAATATAGTTCAAAATGTGTAATATCTGTAAAATATGTGTGTAGCAGCTTTAAAAAAATATGAATTTTTACCTCTATGAAGGAGGTTATGCTTTTATTGGGGTTTGTTTGTCTGTTTGTTTGTCTTTCAGCAGGATTTTCGAAAAAAAACCAACAAAAACTGGCACATTTTTCACAAAACTTAAGCATGTAGCATGGGCCACACAATAACCCATTAAACTTTGAGGCAGATCCATTTCACGGGTAGATACATACAGGCAAGTCATCCCACAGCTGGCTCTTTTTCATCTCCAGAGATGGCTGCGTCAGGTCAAACTTGGGAATAGGAAATCCTGGGATTGCGTTGTGGAGATGGAAGCCAAATGTGACCAACCAGATATTGACATCTACAGAGAAAGAGAGAAGTGGGTGTGAAAAGGGAAACATAAAATACGTTGAAGAGTGACACAGCTTTAATAATTTGCACTCAGTCAAGGTTCCAGCTAAACAAATTGTAATAACAAAGATGGCAGCTTTGTATATTTCTCATGCCTCAATCCCATATGCCTCAAATGTTACATCTCATTACTATGAAAAGTAATTTCTAATAACTTGAATGCTGGATCATCCAACATCTCCATGATAAGTATAGATTCCACCTGGCAGAAAATACAACTTTTTGCAGCCTGTTGACCCAGACTAATTTCACTTCCACCAAGTTTAGAGTAAATTAGGTATTTTTTTATGATTCAACTTTTATTGAGTTTTTACATTTTTTACAAGACCAAACTAACAACCAATTAAGAAAAAAAAAAAAATTAGGCCTGCAAGCAGAGTGGAGCCGTTGAGGGAGGGCACGGCGATGTGGGCTCAGTCCCTATGCGTCCCAAATGTGCTACCACTGTGCTCGGGGTAGGTGTAAAACATAAGACTTGCTGTAGCCAGCAGGGGGCGCTATGACTGTGTGTCACTATTGACACGTGGGTGTGTCCCGGGCTGGACCCTAATCACGTGTGTGAAATGTGGGACAGACTGAACAATGTATGGTCAAGTTATGCAGTCTCGTGTGTTATGGCGAGACGCCATATTTTGCCGCCATGCCACACCCACATAGTGTGACTGTCGGTAAAGATTTATACAACTTTTGATCCCAAAGGCCTTGTGATGGTACTGACCAAGTTTTGAAGTAAATTGTGTGAAATCTGTAGGAGTTCGTTAAAGTATGCGAGGTGGAAATGGGTAAAAACGATGAATTGTGCGTTTTTCAAATCAAGATAGCGGACTTCCTGTTGGGTTTGAGGTATGGGTACCTGTCTTGGTATATATATATATATATATATATATATATATATACCAAGACAGGTAAAATTAGGCCATGCTCAACATGTTAAACTGTCTTAACAGGAGACAACCACCACACTATTGCATGTCTATTCATTGTCCCATGTGAGATTCACTGTCACTGGTAGACTCCCAGTAAACATTCCCCTGTAATGAACCCAGTCAGCCTCCACCTTCATTTCCATACCAGTCCACCAAGAACAGCCCATGATGATCAGTGTATGCAGATACATTTTAGCTACCCTGTAAAGAATATAGTCTTAAAATCATTCCCCATTTCTCAATATATTTATCAATATCATTTGTTAAATATAGGATATCCTTTCAGAGTAAATTGGGTATTAAAAGAAAGCTGAGACTCTTGTGGATTCAATGAGTCCCGTTTTATATTCAAGTATGATGTTGTTAGTCTCCATAGCAGCCATTTCATTGTAGTGAGGGCATTTTTTAAACTTGACCTCGCTGTATAAAACCTGCTGCGACCTCAAGGATCATCACAGCCTCATGGAACTTTACAAACTACCTAGACTACCACCCTCCTCTAAAAGCCCTAGGAGGGATGGTTTTCTATGTTTATTGACAACAAGGAGAGGTTACAGAACTGAAGTCCTTGCCATCTAATCACAGAGTTTTTCAAACCAAATCACAGCATTTCTATCAGTTCTTGAGACTGGGGGTATCATTTTGAGCTTGGCCTTCATATACCCATATCATAATGTTAATTAATTAATATTACAGAATGCTTACTAGAACAACTTGACACACTAGCCTGGGTATACCCATGCTGCCTTGCGCGCTCGATTTTGTTTCGAACTGCAAGGCGGCATGGTGTCCATGGCCGATTTTTAGCCCTACTTTTGGTATCCAATCACAGAACGGGTAGGGGCGGCAAGACGATGACGCATACTACAGACGGAAGCTTGTAATTTTCTTACGGATCCAACATGGCTGCAGCAGACGCCAAGCTCTCTTTGGATCTAGCTGTAGACAGTGTTCTAGATAGTTTAGAGCCAAAGTTTATTTTAAAAGAAGAACAATGTTTGGCTTTACACTCCTTTATCACCACCAAAAAGGATGTTTTAGCCTTGCTGAGAAACAGGATTTGGCAAAAGCCTAATCTACCAACTAGCCCCATTACTGGCTAAACTAATGGGATTTAGCTAGACCCCGCTCGTTATGGTCGTCTCGCCATTGATCAAAAGTACTATCTACCACTTAGTGATTCTTACTGTAAATGTTTGCTTGTTACCTGTGACATATTCTTTGACCTGATGAATCTTGCTGATGGGATTGTTGCCTCGGAACATGTAGAGATTGAAGGGCTGAGGGTCTTTACCAACATGTGTCCATGTGCTGATGTCAGGAGTGGTCCACCTTCGTAAAAAAGAACTCACTCTCGTCAGATGTGACACTGAAAAACCCAGAAAGCATATTGTTGTATAGAATAACATCTCATGCTTAGACAGAGTGAATACCTTCCAGCAGGGATGTCGTAGTCTCTGTCCCCAAAATGCAGCAGTCGTGTCAGAGGATCATACAGGCCTCCATGGAAACCAATAACCAGCACAAAGTCTGGGCTGGAATCAAAGTAAACCTCCCCATATGCCGTGTACTGCACCTACACACAAAAACATGATATTGAGACCCAAAACCATTTAACTAATTCCAACATATACACAAAATAGACTCCAGCACTATCTTACTTTTTTTTTTTTTAAATTAAATTACACACAACATAAATCACCAATGGACAAACACGGTATAAAAAGAAAAGAAAAAGAACAACAACAACAACATCACAAAATCAACCTAAATAAATAAATAAAACAGCAATAATAAATAAGAACTTTAACACACTTGAAGACTCCAGCACTTTCTTACTTTGCAAGGACCAACACACACATTCACACACATACCTGTTTGAGCAATAGTCCATTGTTGCTGAAGACAGCCAGTGGCGTTCCAGTGTTATCACATGCAATATAAAACTCCTCTCCACTGCTGATCTCCATAGCAAACACATGGCCCTGTGCAACAATAAACATAACAATTAAACACATTATTTACAGACTACTACAACTACTACTACCACTAATAAAAACATGATGACGATGATGAGTAATTATCAATATTTTTTGTGTTTGTATTCTAAACCCAAATGATAACAGGAGTGATATAAATAATGATGTCACTATTATAACCTATTTGGGCTGTTGCTGCAGAGAAAAACCATCATCTGCTATCTAATTGAAATGCTGTACACTCACAATGTTTTCCCTATGGTCACTGGAGGGAAACCTGCTCTACACACACTATCATAACTCAAAAGTAGAGAGGGAAAACTAAAAGTGACTCATAAATAGCAGTGAGTGGGAGCTCTGTCCAGAGAAAGCTAGACTCCTCCATATACTTTGCCTGTTTCTAGCTGGAGATCCTGGAAAACATTGGAGTTTGGAACAAGAAATACCAACACTTACATACTTTTGTGTCAAATTTGACCAAATATAGTGTTAGCAATGATAGCACCATGTTAAGATGACTGATTTTCCAGTATAGCCACCTGCAGATCGTAGTAAAAGGATGTGATCTCGGAGCTGGAGTGGTTATAGACATGGGTGATCCTGGTAGGGTAGTTCAGGTCAGCGTAGAAGAACTGCAGGTGTTGGCCCAGACTGTTTCTAGATGCCACACGCCGACCTAGACCGTCGTAACGATACTGGATGGTCCAACTGGCTGCTTTGCTGTAGACACGAACTAAAAGACCTGAAATACAGGAATCAAAAGAAAGAATAAGGATGTGAAAAGTGACAAAGATGTTGGTATAAAAAGCTACTATGTACAGACTGTAAAAACTGTAGACTTAAGGAGGATTGTTGCATTTGTCTAAAATAAAAATAAAAAGTTAAGAAAAAAACCCAAATACCTAAGGTTAAGGCTCTGACACATCAGCAATCCAAATGTCAGACTTTTGCAGCAAGTTAATTAATTTCATTGGGATGACCACAATCAAAGGCTAAGTAAATTCAAGTCCTCTGTGTCGAGTTTAACTTTAGTGAACTTGAGTTTCTGCATTTTAATAATACCAATCTGTCCTGACAGTGCCAACAAATGGAGGAGGCTATTTTATTCATTAGCTGTATTGCACCATTCACTTTTCTGATCATAAAATCTAAACTTTGTCCAAAAATGGCTTCTAGATAGTAATGAAATAGAAGTCAATGGCACCGATGCATCTCTTGAATAAACTGTGTGAACTTATTGTCCTATTATCAACCAAGCTACCAAGCTTAATAACTGACAGTTACCAAGCTAGCTTGTGGGGGTCATCTCTATGTTCCCCGGGTCCTATGTTCCCCTGCAGCAATACATGTCAGGGAACATAGGACCCTTTTCCAGAAAAAGGGAATATGTTCCCCGCAATCTATCAATCTTTACGGTAGACTCTCAGCATGGCCAGCAGGCCTACCGTCACATGGCCCACCTTGGCTCAAGCAGCCCAAAACTTAAATTTGCACAGCAGCTACTTTCAGTTCATTTTTTGGCTTTTTAAATCTAGGATTCCTCATGTTTGTATATTCCCACCCCTAATCATATTGTCTTGCGTCAAGGCTTAGCTTTTTCCTTTTAGGGTAAGGGTTAGGGTTAGGTTAGGTTAGGTTAGGTTGAGGTTATTTGCATACGTGCGTCAAACAGCCCGTAGGCTTACATAGGCCTATTTGCCATGGAATTTGGCAGTAATGGTGGAAAAAGTAACAGACCGGGGAACACAGGACCCTTTTTCCCAAAAAGGGTCCTGTGTTCCCCGGGAGCGTGTCTATGTTCCCCAGTCTCATACAAAGAGGGGAACATAGACACGCTCCTCTATTGTGCTATGGCTGAAATGACTAGCGTTAGGACGCTCCCAGCTGGATGTGGTTCTCCAACCAGCCCTTACAGTAGTCATTGAACTAATTGAACACATGGATGAGCTTTGCTGTGTCACTCTCTGGTGTGACTGGGCCTTTATACTGCTTCGCTGGGTCAACAAAATAATAATTACCCACCTTTGGAGTTGTATTCAAATATCTCAGCTCCTCTCTGTCTCAGGAAACCGTCTTCATCCAGCCTGTACTGAACATCTCCCAGGCGAGTTATTCTGTCCCTCAGATCATAGCGTAGAGGAGTTAAGCGGCCGCTGTTGCCAGGGTTTAGCAAATGCAGGTTCCCATTCAGGTCATAATTATACCTGGAAAGACAGAAAATTATACATATAACATTTGGCATCACCAAAAATGAAGCTGCTTTTTTCTGTTTAATGTTATGGTCTTACCTCCACATCATCTTCTCGTTGAGGGAGACTGTCTGCAGCTGTCCATCAACATCATACTCATAACCATATTTGGTTGTGTTGGCAAACGGTCCAATCTTGATCTCCCGCTTGGTGACCCGGCCCATGTTGTCGTACTGAATGGTGATCCAATACATCAGAGATCTGAAGATCTCATACTGGATCTCTTTGATGCGGCCGTGCTGGTCGAAGTGTTTGGTGTAGGTCATCACTGCTGTGGAGATGATCTAAGACAGGGGCAATATTCAGGTCACCATAAACAGTTTACTATGTTCACTGAAAAGGAACAACACACATGACTGACCAGAAAAGACATCAGTATTAACAATAAACAAATGCTATTAATGTGTTTGTCCTGCTTGATAGAAACACACACTGATGTCCAGTTGTATTTGAGGAATTCAAGCATATAGCTCTGGGCCGTTTATCGAGCCTCTCAAAATCGCTCCTAACAATTCATTAAAAGTTAAACTTGGACTAAGTTTCTACATTCATTCATTCATGATGAGTAGGAGTTCTCATTAGTGAAATGTTTGGTTTGTGTGCTATTTAACCACTACCAGAGAACTTTATTTATAATTTCATGGTTCAGTCTTCCCATTCCAAAACATTTACTTGTGCATTTAATTTATTAAGGCCTTTAATATATTACATTCCACTCTGAATAAAAACCATAGGTTTAGTTATTGCTGTCTATTTTTGAGGGATGTCTTTTACTTGCTGATGAGTAACATAATGCTGTTTAAATACACTATTTCAGGGATGGGCAACTTAAATGCTGGAGGGCCACAGTTTTTCATGGACACTACCACAGGGCCACATATAGGACCGTAAATAATAGATATGATGAAACTGCAATTTTATTTTGTGTTAAAAAACACTTTATGCACGTTTACAGTGCAGTAACTTAACATATTTCATGCTCAAATGCATGTTTAACAGTATAAATAGGAATACAAAAGGGTTAATAAAATAAAAAAATAAATAAATAACCACTTACTGTGATTTCTTTTTTTTTCAGTGCAAGAACAGCAGACCAACATTAATTGCAAGAAGTAATTTTGTGCATTTTTACACTGCACTTTTGAGATTTCATGCTCAAATGCATGTAGTTGTACTGAGGGCCACTTCAAGTGAGGGTGAGGGCCGTATGTGGCCCCCGTGCCTCCAGTTGACCATCCCTGCACTATTTGGTCATATTATCAATAAAGTTGAAAATATGATATGACGTTTAGGGCATATCCCCTACCCCAAGAAGCACGGCTTGATGCCAGGTGCAGCTGTAAAAAAGATTCAGTTTGGAAGGACGGAGGAGGGTGAAACAGTAAAGTGAAACAATGTGAAAGCCTGTGGGTGATGACAGAGTACACACACCTGTCACCTCACTCATTATTGAGGATGTATGTGTGATGTTTCACTGATCTGATGTATCACTTCATCTGTCCCTTTAAATGGCTAGTATCAGTTCTAACTTCAACGACTGGTCCACATTATTTTCAAGATTTATGAGGTACTTTTTCTTACTTATCCATCATTTTGGCAATTTGACAATATAAATCAATGCAGTTAATACTGTCTTACCTGATTGATATCATAATAGATGACTCCAAATTTCCCAAACTGCTCCACCTTTCCAGATATGTCATCAAACTGATAGAGGTCAATAGGCAGCGGTGTCTCATTGATGACAGCCTGCATGCTGGTGACTCTGAAGCTGTTGTCGTAGGTGTAGTCAAAGCGTGCGTTAACCATCCCGTCCTCACTGAAGCGGAATATTTGCCGGTCGACCAGCGGGCCGATCTGGCGGTACCGGATGGAGCAGATGAAGCCCTCGCTCTGCAGGTTGACGGTTTTAAGCACACCAGCAGTCTCATCATACGTGAAACTGACCCGTGTTGAGTCATAGAGGATCTCTGCCAGCTTGTTCTGATGAGACGGATAACACAGAGTAGTATGTGTTTACAATAATGGACATATCCATATATCTTGGACATATCTTTTTCCAGGATCTGCTTTAATGACTGCCATCGACTGACTTGAGTGGTCTATTCAAGCTGTCATAGCCACTATGTTCATTCTCTGCTGCAGCTGCAACTTATGCATATCAGGCTTTCCCACCTCCCTAGGGTCCACCCTGTTTCTTATGGTCCGGGCTGTATTGATCTCTCCCTGTCACAACTTTCAACTACATAAAACAGTCTTGATGCAAAAATACATTTATTCCCTATCCTGTTAAGCATCCTGGGGAAAAATGTATCTTATTCAACAACAATATGTACCGGTAGTTGGATTTAACAAAAAATGAACAACTGAAGAACAAATGTTAAATGATCCAATACTATTGCTACATATATCCCATTTAAAAAAACATATTTTCAATAATTCATACTAATAATCATTTTCACTGTAATGAAGATATAGGGTGATACTGCTATAATAGGCCTACTCTTACAAATATTAAACACTGTATGTATAAGTTATAAACTACATATATATTTCAATATACAGATACATAGAGATACAGATACATCTTAATAATGATTTTTTAATGACTTATTATGTAAACTCCCTAAAAACATAAAACAGAATACCTGTCTGCGATATTTGTAGAGTATACGGCGGCCGGTGCCTAGATGGGCGACTCTGAGGAGCTGAAGGGAGAGAGCAGAAAACACACTGGATGAGCTCTTTATTCTAATCTCATTAAACTCAGATTCAGAGCAATACATTGATTTATCATGACTGTCAATCATGTAAGCCAAACCATGGTCAGACCTGATGGGGCTGCCTTACTGTCACTAAACAATTTTCTAGAACTACAACATTATTGCTTAAGCCTTTGATGCACAACATGGGTCTAAAGTGACCTGACTAAGTTTTTATATTCTATATCTTTCTATAAATTAATTTCATCATTTAGTATTGCAGGTTTTCAAATAACTTGTTTTTGATCATCATACATGCTAATTTTTTGTTTTCATTTTTTACTTTTTGAATAAAAACCCTTTTTTTATCACTACGCTTCTAATGCACAAGGTCATTTTGGACCCATGTTGTGCATCAGAGGGTCACCAATTCACCAATCACCAATTTAAAAGCTGACAAAGAACACACAACTATTAACTATCCTATTTTGTTAAATTTGTGTTTTTCCAATGGAAATTATTATTTGGTGGCTCTAATAAGTCTCAAATTTTCCAATGTAATCTGGCGGTTCCAACAACTCTTTTAAAGTTAAACCTTAAAAATAAGACAAACATAGTTACACATATACTCAAATTGTTAATTTAGTGTCTCACTTTTTTATCACTACGCTTCTAATGCACAAGGTCATTTTTGACCCATGTGTGTAAACTTGACGTAATAATACAAAACTATTTTTCTTCATAAAGTATGAAAGGAAAAATGGATATATTATATATAACATGGGAAATGAATGCGGGTCATTTTTGACCCATGTTGTGCATTAGAAGGTGTTTATATGTTGTGCATCAAAGGGTGAAGGAAAGGAAAACAAAAAATGTGATCAAATGATAGGAAATGAAGTGTGATTATACACACAGATGCACACATGCACACACCTGTCCATCTTCAGAGTAGTCCACAATAACAGAGGCATTGCTCTCTGGGGGGGTGTAGATGTTCCTGTAGTATCCTATGGATCTGATCGTCTGCATGGTGTGTCGAGCCACGCTGGGCATAGTGACTGCTGACAGACGGTCCCCTGAGTCATAGTCGAAGATGTACTGGTGCTGGCTGTGCAGCAGCAACACCATGGACTGTTAGAGGGTAGAATAAAGACAAATATGACATATGCCATCACAGCAGTGGCAGGCAGAGTAGAAGCACAATGAGACACTTTATTTGTATACAATATTGTTTAACATAGTAAATAAATATCCATATAATAAATAATTAAAAACGTATAACATTCATATCGACTGGTTGGGGGGAGAGAAGATCCCCCATCACATCAGAGGACTATAGTGCTAATATGTATTTAATATTTTTAGTTTTTGCTTTATATTTAACCATCTAAGTCAATGACTGGATGTTCCTTTCAACTAGAGATCGACCAAAACATCGGTCGGCCAAAGTTCCTGTAATTTCAGAAATTACTACTCCCCAACCAGGACCTTACTTATCTCAGATCCTGGTCTTCGCAGTGGACACACAAGGAAATATTTTTTTTCTTCTCGTGAATAAATAGAGTTTAAATATTCCCCCCTCCCCAACATTACAGATTAGGAGTTGCACTCAATCTAGTTGGTAGATTAAATAACATATTAACACATTAACTAGAAGTCAACCATTATATCGGCCGGCCGATATATTAAATAATCGGAATCGGCATCAGCCTAAAAAAATCTGTATCAGACGACCACTAATTTAAACCAACATAAAAGTCGTGTTTATGTCATGAACCTTATGGTGCAAGTAACAACACTGTAGGACATCCACATCAATCCACTTTATACATAAGCAAGGCTGTACATCTTTCAGTCAGCTTTATAAAATGAATATCTTGATATTTTTGAGCCATCTGGTGGGCTTGTGCCCCACTGGACCTGATTCAAAATCCCACCTGCATGAGAGTTAGACAGCTTGCCTTGCATTTTAAGCAGTGTTTTATTTGTAGCCCTCTGGGGACAATACCAGCGAGCTCACAGTATATACAGTATATATAACAGTATATCAGCCTTTTAGCTGAGGTATATGTGGCACCTATGCACGTGTGTATTCTGTAAGATCCAGATCCATTCACACCAGATATGTGCCTGTTTCTTTCACCCTTCCTTCCAGTGCAGGAAATAATCAATTTAAAATATTTTACTGCTTGTTTTTAATGCCTCTTAATGGTCTGCCCCCTTTCTTTATTAAGGCCTTCATCCCTCCTGGCGTCTGGCAGATCTCAAAACAGTGAAGCAACACTAGCATCGGCTACTTCATTCATTTACCATCACCAACTCATTTATCAGCTGCTTGGCAACCAGCTGAATGGTAGCATCCAATCATATTCTAAACCAAAATACAATTAATCACTAATATGCTGATTCACTCTTGTCAGGGCCCCATACATCTATAGCAATCTTTTTCTTCAACTATGATGCTATGCTACTTCAGTTGTACCATGGGCGTTTTCCACACTGCACTGGCATTGGAGCCTGGGGTTTAGCATGCATAGCACTCCTATAGGATCAGGGAGACTCAAATTCTTTGTAAAATAATGTGACACCAATTTCCCCCACTTGTCCAAAACAAAAGACAAAGAAATCACTTCAACAAATCCTCTGGGACCCTCCTGTGCTGGAGAATGCAGATCTAAGAAGAGACAGCAGTAACTCCTCTTTGTCTAAAAGACAAACAGTTTTAATGTGAAAAACACAAGCTCTCCTGGGTGGGTGCTCCTTGCCTCGGGCCAAGTTCACCTTGACCTCTTAGTGAACAGGCCCTGTAAAACTGGCTCACAAAGAGGTGACAGTGGTTCTTTTTTACACTTTAACTGAATTAAATGGGTCTGATTTGCTACATAATTGTGCATTATTGTTTTATGTTATGTACTCATTTATATTTTTCATTTTTGTTGAGTATGTCTTCTCTGTTTGTTTTTACTTATTTTACTGCAAGATATATTCATCTTGGGACAACAAAGATACTAGGGCTGTTTCCACTACTCCTCAAAAAACGGAAGGAAGGAAGGCGGGTCTCACTCGCTGAAACGCCCTGAAAAGACTCTGTGCAAAATTAGCCATGCTGCTTTCAGCTGCTGACGCTGTTCACAGTTAGCGACGGTGAAAACCAAACGTCACCTCCAGAGTCTCTAAATCCCTCTGGTGGCTAACTTGGGACTTCTGAGAGGGCGTGGCCTGAGGCTTTCCCGGTGGCCACTTTTCCCCCTCGTCGAAACACGGCTACTGATTAAACTACTTAGAGCAGTATTGGCATAATACACGAGAATTCCGCACACTCCACTTTGTTAATAAATTATAGTATGTTGCATCCATATATATATGCGGTTGTGATGTTGTTTGTGTGTACATGCTGTATTCTGCTTTTTGACACTCTGTTTCCCAAAGAAGCTTCCAGTAAGTATTTTCAGCAAGAAGGCAAAGTGACAGATGGAGGAAGGAAGCGGATGATAAACAAGTGCAAGAGAAGGAGAGAGTGTGCATAGAGTGACACATGGAGTGATTGAATTTAGCTCATTTATTCACCAAGGGGGAGTTATCTATTTTCTTAATATTCATCTGATTTTCACAATTCTTATTTTGTCCTTAGTTTTGTGCCTTATCCTAGTCCTCTTTTCATCTTTTGTCTCCTTCTTTCTCTTTCAGTGCCTTTTCCATTTGTCAGTTTCTCCTGTTTTATTCATTATTGACTTGGGTCTTGCTTGCATTTTTTCAAAACTGTCACTGAATTTTTTCTTCTTCCATGGAATACTTCTTTATAGTTTCCTTGGCCTGCTTTCCATTCTGCCTCCACAACACATAACTCCTCACAATATGGACTTTAAATTTTTTTTTAAAAGCCTTCCTAATTAAACTTCTATAGATGATGAAAATGTCTATTGTGAATCAATTATATGTTTTGTTATATATATTTACTGAAATAAAACATTCACAAACAAGTGTGTACATAGGGGTAATCTATGGTAATCTATGACTGACCCATATCTGTGTGGGATGTTCTAAAAGAAAAAATGTCAGCCATTGCCCATGAAATCATTGGTATTGCTTCTACATGAAAGTCGGCTGGTGAAGCTGATTCTGATGCAGTTTCTCTACTGATCACCAGAAAACCTGTATTATAAAACATTTCGAGACAATGACATTGGTCATTTTTTAAATTGGCCTGTAGTATATTTACATTTTCCTGATCAGCAGACTCTTTTGGTCATGCAAATAATGACTGTTGCAGAAGTAGCATAACACTGTTCCAGCACTGCCAAAAACTCTAAGGTGCACACCTACCTACAGCCAGTGTGGGTTTCTTTGAACTACAATGATCCTTTCTCAATCTTAACAAAGTAGATTACTCAAACCAAACCAAACCATGAACATAGTGGTGACACTACTTGTTTTGTAAAAATCACATTATCTAGATGTAATGAGAAATAACCCGAAGTGGTCAGTATCACCGCTCATTATCACATGACCACCATGCCACATTGCTGAGTCAGCTCGTTTTGCTAACAAATACTGAACGGAGGTTGAAAGCCCCAAACAAGCCATCTGACAAACCTTTAAGCTGACACTATTTTATCACAACTACTCATTCAAAGGTCTCGAATGAAGTTTGTTGTTAACGGTGTTGTTCCATTAACCCTTTGATGCACGACATAAAAACACCTTCTAATGCACAACATGGGTCCAAAATGACCCGCATTCATTTCCCATGTTATTTCATGTTGGCTGTGTGTTTGAATAACTTTTTTTAAAATTACAGATCATTGTATCCTTTTTTCCTTTCAGACTTTATGAAGAAAAATAGTTTTTGTATTATTACATCAAGTTTACACACATGGGTCAAAAATGACCTTTTGCATTAGAAGCGTAGTGATTAAAAAAAAGTGATAGAAACATAGTTACACATATACTCAATTAACAATTTGAGTATATGTGTAACTATGTTTGTCTTATTTTTAAGGTTTAACTTTAAAAGAGTTGTTAGAACCACCATATTAGAGCTACCAAATAATAATATCCATTGGAAGAACACCAATTTTACAAAATAGGATAGTTAATAATTGTGTCTTCTTTGTCAGGTTTTAAATTAGTGATTGGTGAATTGGTGACAACATATAAACACCTTCTAATGCACAACATGGGTCTAAAATGACCTTGTGCATTAGAAGCATAGTGATAAAAAAGGGGTTTTAATCAAAAAGTAAGAAAAGAAAACAAAAACTAGGATGTATGATGATCAAAAACAAGTTATTTAAGGAAAACCGCAATACTAAATGATGAAATTAATTAATTTAAATAAACTTAGTCGGGTCACTTTAGACCCATGTTGTGCATCAAAGGGTTAAGGAGACAATACAATAATAAGAGAACTCTGTTTAGGCTTATTTGCTTGATTGACAAGTGACTCAGCTATCACAGTCTATTGAGGTGGTGTGATCTTTGTTTGTTTCCCCTCACACAGACTTGTAACAGATGCTTCTCCTTCTGCGTGTCTCAGACACAGACATATTAACTGAGAACATCTTCAATGCTTACAGTATCTCTTATATTTTCTCCCTTTCTAGTACATAGCAGTGTCTCTCATGTTAACGATGGCGGTTTGCTTACAGTAGTGAAGGGACAATGAAGCTTGGTGAAGCATTTGCTTTATTTACGGAGCCCACTAGATGGTGCTTTTTGTTCAACAAAGGGCTGAAAACACACTCAATTACCATTGCTAAAGCCTTTTTTTAAAAGCCAAGACCGCCATCTAGTGGCGTCAAAAAATAAAGCAAAGTTTTCACGAAGTTTCATTGTCCTTTTACTAGTTTGTAGTAAACGTCGGACGCTGTGCACAGTTAGCGACGGCGGCCGCAGTTGTTGTGCATGGACGATCCCGCCTTCAACAGTCCCACCAGTTCTTGGCCTCTGTGACTATTTCTGAAGGCGCTACAGAGCAGGGATCACTTGGTCCCGCCATCCTGCCTCTGGCGCTTTCATAGTGCAGACGAGACGTTACAGAGGTGTTAATATCGTGGCTTTAAACGTCAGTATGAAAGGGCCTACTGTCATGAAAAATAACATTTCAG
This sequence comes from Centropristis striata, assembly GCF_030273125.1. Lineage (NCBI taxonomy): Eukaryota > Metazoa > Chordata > Actinopteri > Perciformes > Serranidae > Centropristis > Centropristis striata. The sequence goes on along the minus strand of NC_081517.1, from coordinate 24,810,836 downwards.
CCACCTCACCTGAACAGACTGATCTGATTTAAAGTTGTTTATGAATAAAAAGCACTACATGGGTTAGTTGTAGTTTTTAGTATATACCCCGCCCTTACTTTCTGATGTGGCAACGTGTTCTGTTGAAACTTATTGGCACAATTGATTAGAAAAGTCAGTTTAATTTGAAAACCCACCTATTGTCAGTACTTTACAATACTGAGTAATGTTTATAGATGGTTTATAAACCAATTATTAACCATTTACAAAGTGCTATACATATCAAATCGTTTAATGTTTTCAACCAATTTCTTAAAGGTATATGAATAATTTAAAAATCATTAACATACTTAATATGGTGTTAAAAATGTTTTAATGAGTGCAACTAAAACTATTAATAAATTATTAATTATAATTTCGTTGTTGGTTAATGGTAAATTAACTATAAACCTACATTAATATACCATCTATTTGACTTCTGTATGTACTCTCAATAAACCTGTATACTTTTCTTTCTTCTGACCCTGTTATTCTCATATTTTTCTCTCATTGTTTCTTCCTCTCTCCTTATGTTCCTCATACTAAATCACTCCTGTTCCCTTTCCATCATTCTTGTCGCTCTTTATCCCCAATTGCTGTTATTTCTCTCTCTGTCTCAGTCTCTCCCTCTCTCTGTCTAACATGCTTTAGCTAAGCTCCCACCATCCCTTGGGTCTGTTTCTACAGTAGTACTGGTGTCTTTGTAGACTCCATTAAATACCCCTCTCTGTCTCTCTTCTTCCATCTCTCTTCCTTCCTTTCTTACACCATGCACAAACAATGTCATGTGCTCTCTGCCACAGCCTAGCATCATTAAGGCTCATCCTCAACGGCTGCAAAACCAGTCTGTTCCCAGGCTGCTACACCTGGAGACACAACCAGGTCCTAAGCCAATTGGCGAACATTCTGGGAGGAGGGAGAACTACCACCAATGCCCTTCCTCCCCTTGTGACTGGAAACAAAAACCATACTCCTTTTGTGAGAGCTGGACAGCTTCCATTGAAACAATTGCTAAACCCTTTTGGAGACTACCCAGGTTTGGAAAAGGCTGGTTGATCTAAATCACAAACTCATCTTTCCACCAGAGATTGTCACAACTAATCTCAAGCCGGACCTGATTTTGTGGTCAATCCCTCAGAAATCCCTGTACAGGTACCATGGGAGGGAGTGTAGAACCTGATAATGTAATAAATTCCTGATAATGTAATAACCCCGATAATGTAATAAAAATCTGCACTTGAGTCCATTGAAAATGTTATAAAACCTGGCTTTTCCTATCACTGCTATGCAGATGACACTCAGCTCTATCTGTCATTTCCTCCTGATGACCCATCGGTCTCTGCACGGGTCTCTGACTGCCTCTCTGACATAGCCACTTGGATGAAGGCACATCACCTCCAGCTGAACCTCTCAAAAACTGAACTGCTGGTCCTCCCTGCTAAACCCACAATACACCACAACATCAACATCAAGATTGACTCCCTGTGTCTTTCACCCACCAAGGTGGTGCGAAACTTAGGGGTGATGATTGATGACCAACTCACCTTTTCCAGTCATGTCGCCTCAGTTACCCGGTCATGCCGCTTTGCACTTTATAACATCAGAAAAATCAGAACATACCTAACTCAACATGCCACTCAACTCCTGACACAGGCTGTTGTCATCTCTAAACTTGACTACTGTAATGCCCTCCTGACAGGCCTGCCAGCCTGCTCAGTAAAACCACTTCAGATGATCCAGAACGCGGCGGCACGCCTGGTCTACAACCAGCCAAAAAGGTCACATGTCATTCCGCTGCTCATTGAGCTCCACTGGCTACCTGTTGCAGCCCGCATCAAATTCAAATCTCTAATGCTGGCCTACAAAGTTGTCTCCGGCACTGCTCCTACCTACCTGAACGCCCTGATTCAGACATATGCTACCTCATGACCGTTGCGCTCTTCCAATGAATGGCGCCTGGCTCTGCCCCTGGTTGGTCCAAGGCAATCCAGACTCTTTGCACTTCTTGTTCCCCGCTGGTGGAACACACTACCAGTTCCTACCAGAGCAGGGGCGTCCCTCTCTACCTTTAAAAAACTCCTGAAGACCCAGCTCTTCAGAGAGCATCTTCTCTCCTAGACCACATGATAAGTCTACTCCTCAAAGAATTGTCACTAGCACTAATAGCTCTTATTGCACTATACCTTGATTGTTTACTTTTACTTTTCCTGTAAGTCGCTTTGGATAAAAGTGTCTGCTAAATGACTAAATGTAAATGTAAATGTAAAACCTGATAATGTAATAACTTCCCGATAATGTAATAAAGTGCATTTCCCAATAATGTAATACACTTTTTTTTTTTTTTACCAATAATGTAATAGTATAACACCAAGCACCTTTAGATTTCAAGAAGCTGTTGAATGAACTTTATTGCATTATCGGGAAGTTATTACATTATCAGGTTTTATTACATTGTCGGGGTTATTACAGTATTGGGAATTTATTACATTATCAGGTTCTACAGGGAACAAATGTCACAGTTAAGCCTTCCTGAAGTGTCCTGGGCCTACTAATGAAACACAGAGGACGGAAAGGTGCCCATCTGATGACACCTATGACGTTATCACCCCATCCCCCCAGTCAAATCATAGACACCTCATGCTATTTATTTTGTACCACAGGGAATACGCTCCCTTGTCTTCTATAAGAGATAATGGGGGTTGTGTTTTTAAATTCAATCCTTTAAGTATCTCTTTTCCATCAGTCACTTGTCCTTTCTATCTTTTTGGGTGTATTACTTTTTAGAGAGTTTTTATTGCTCTGTCCTTTATTCCTTTCATCTCCATTAGAAACCAAAGCCATCTGTGATCAACAGTGAAACATGTCTCTGTCTACCCCCTTAAAGCACTGGCAAAAACTATGTTACATTTCAATAATTATCAGATGTAACTTATCAGATGCCACTTTGCCTTTCCACATTTTCATTACCCTTCAATGACACTGTAAGCCTGCCCATTTGAAAGCACACTGAGAGCTTATTGACACGATTTTCTGTGTCCTCAACCTGTAAGTCCCATTCACATTGAAATGTAGTGAAAAGAATCATTGCCAAATTAGCTATAAATTTAAATAAATTACAACCTGAAGTGAAACTCAAGGTCAGACATCTTAGACAACCATCACAGTACTCTTGAAAGGGAAGAAAAACATACTCTTCTCCTCTCCTCAAACATACTCCTCTCCTCTCCTCTCCTCTCCTCTCCTCTCCTCTCCTCTCCTCTCCTCTCCTCTCCTCTCCTCTCCTCTCCGGCTGGTTGTTTTCCTCACTAACTTTGTGACTGTACATTTTACACAGGGGAAGCACCTCAATTAATGTTGCTTACTTTGTTTCACCAAATTTATAACAAACACAGTAACCTTGCTTTGTGTGTGGAAAAACAGAGAAACGTGTGTGTGTGTGTATGTGTGTGTACTTTGGCATGTCATTTATCTTTTGTTTCATCGTGTCTCTGCAGAGTTGAGCAGCATCTCTACCTCCTTGAGAGAGACTGTGTATGATAGTGAGTGTGTAGGCATGTGTGTATGGCATTTGGTTCTCCTTGAATTTGCTATAATACTACTTCAATAAAAAATGAAGACATTTTATTCTTTTATCTTGTCTTCTTGCAATACACAGAATATACATGAAGAATGAGTCTCACACAGTGATGACACATGCACACATCTGTTCCTAATTAAAACATTTGAAGTAGAAGCCTTTCAAACAAATTATTTTAACTTCTTCTTCAACTGGTGGTGTCACCCCCTGCTGGCCATTGGAAAGAATGCAGGTTTAAGGCATTTTCTTATTCGCTTCATAGCTCACGCCCAGAGGTTGCTGCTTGCTCACATGCCAATCTGCTTGTTGTGCTAATCTTATTTGTTGCCAACGGCATACAGCCAGAACTCGCACTTGTGAATTTTGGTTCCATTACGTGCATCAGTCTACATATTATACTGTATGTGGCTGCCTGCACCTCGTACAGTGTGATGGTTTGGCATGAATACATATACCGTGTGTACTATGTGACCTAACTTAAGTCAGTAGTGTGTGTACATGTCTTCGGCTTTCATTGTGTCCTCCTTTACCTTATCCAAGTAAGTGTAGCTCCACGTCTTTCCATCAGCGAAGACTCTGGAAATGATTCTTCCCTGGCTGTCGTACTCCCACCTCTCTGTGGTTGGACCCCGTTGGAGGCCTGTCACCTGCCCTGTACTGGACATCCACACATACACAAGATTTTTATAAAAGCTTCAAATCTGGTCCATACCAGATGGCACCGCCCCTCTACTCCCCATGTCCTAGACCTTCATTTTCAAGACTGATGTTTAAAGAAATACATTATTTCTTAATAAGCAAGCCAAATATGACATAGTTGGAGAGTGGGGCAGTCAGTGGCCTAAAGGTTAGACATCGGGCTTGTAGCCAGGACTGACAGGTCTAGGACTGAAATGCTCCCTTGAGTGCCCAGTGCCCCCACACTGCTGCCCACTGCTCCTAAGCATGGTGTACTCACTGGTGTGTCAAAAGGATGGGCTAAATGAATTGAATTTCCCCATTGTGGCACTAATAAGGGAATCTCAGGGCGTTTTCACACCTGAAAGTCCCAACCAAGGTCCGTGTTCTGTTACATTGTATACATTTGGTCCTGTTGGTTTTGGTTTCACACTGCAAAAGGAATAAGGGACTTTACAAGACAATTCTACTGGACACGTCATCTCCCTGTGTACTTCCGCGGCTCATTTTGTTTTGGTTACGCTGCGTTGTTAGGCCGGCTGGCATCTGACGTCAGTGTTACTTCCTTCACGTGTTTACACTAAATGAATCCAGCGAGCCACCTTTTACCTGTGGTAATACTTTTGCTGGTCTTTTGCTGCAGCAGCAGCACCATCTTAATGAGCAATACGTGAGAGTGCTTTCTATCCGTAAGATGAGCCTCCTCATCATGAGAAAACTGTATCGCCGTCGACAGGAGAGGAGGAGAAAATGGCTCGCAATCCTGACAGTTATGGCAAAGTCTTTTCCTGTATTTTCACACTGCAAAATGTTCGGACCTTGGTTCGTTTGGTCCTGACCGAGACCACCTCTTTTGGTCGGACCAAACTTTGGTCCTTTGGTGCGGACCGTGGTCTGCGGCACCTTTCACACCTGGAATTTAGGTTCGGATCAAACTGAGAAGTCCTAAAGTCCGGACCAAACGAGATAGGTGTGAAAGCACCCTTAATCTGAATCTTTAAGTATTCCCGGCCCTTGGATGATACCCTTAACAGTTTCAGGGCATTTTCAAACCTACAGACCAGGAGTATTTATTCATTCATTACAAACAACATTGCTCCTACTGTACTATGATATAAACATCATTAAGTATTATTATTACCTTTACAAGTGTCAACAAAAACTGAAAACGTCTTAGCTTTGTAAAAGTAGAATTCATGGTAGAGCTGTTCTATTGGATTTCCTTAAATTGTACAGGTGTACCTTATAAAGTGGTCAGTGAGTGTAAAATGTGAAAATGTAAATTTTTTTGCTCATATCATTGATCACAGACTTTAACCAGTGCTTTCAAAAAACACATTAACATTTTCTCAAACCCTTTTTTTCTGTTGATGTACTATTAGGTACAGGAGCCTAAATGGTTGTTTGACAGAATTTCATGTCAGCTACAAAACCACAGCAGAATCTACTAGGGGTGCACCGATCGATCGGCCGAACCTGTTTGTTTCTTCTTCTACAGCTTGGCATCTAGTCTGCCACACTGTATCATCAAATGTTACGCTGCCCCCGTGTGGAAGGCACCAGTAATACAACTTTTTTTTCTTCCAGATATGATGAACTATTCGATTTTTTATGATTTAATGACTATTAGAATATTTGAAAATCGATGCCCTCCCTAGTTGTATGTATGTTGTACAGAACAAAAACCACTTTATTTATGGTTGCAGTTCGTTTGTTAGTTTGTCCTGTAAATTGTTGCTATTTATTTTAAGTTCAATATTTTATTAACTACCTCAGGCATTGTGATTTCCTTTATTTGTTAAAGAAAAATACTGCTGTGTTATTGTTTTTCAATATAATAAGATTCAAACATTGAAGGTGTATGCTGTGAGTGATAAAAAAATTGGTATCGGCCAAAATATGAATCGGCAGGTCAGGCTTTTTAAAAATCGGTGATCGGTGATCGGCCAGAAAATTGCAATCGGTGCAAGAATTTCCTTTGTTGTTTTTCTTTTGTCATTGGTGGTGCTTCATCTTCATCCCCTTAACTATGATGTAGTAGCTTAAGAAGTGTCTCCAAGTGCACTGTAATGTGTGTGTGTGTGTGTGTGTGTCAAAGTTTTGCATACATTAAAAATACTTCCTCTTCCTGTTTTTAAATAAGACTTTGTTGGGCTGTCTTTCAGAGCCCAATACCACGACCTGTCTAGTCTTTAACCTCTACATTACAGCGTTCTGTAGTTGAGTGGAGGCAATCCATCTACTATACACAGTATAGAAAAAGCACTTACCTGGAGTATGTCAAGTTAACTGACAGAAGCTTGCTGCTGGGAACCCAGAGTGTCGGATGGCCTTGGGTGTCATAAATGATCTTCAGCAGGAACTTCCTGTGGTCATCATAAATTTTCTCTGTTCGCAGCGAGCGATCATAATCCACAGACAGTAAGTTCCGACCATTCACCTGAAGGGGTAGTGACAAACAAATAACCAATGAATAAAGATCAGATAAATATTTGATCAGCACAAACATGGAATGCTTATTGTCTGAGACTGATTATAATAAAAGTAGCTCTGCTGAATCCCTGCTGTGCTCCCTTCAAAGTCTGAACATGACAAAAAGCTTGAAGGCTATTAAAGGCCCCCATATGCTGCAGTGTTGATTTCACCAACAACACAAAAGCATTAGATATATCAAACAGCACGGTTTTATTCTTAGAGCCAAATGCAACAATCAGAATGCTTTAGGACAGGGGTGTCGAACTGATCCATTAAAGGATCATGTAGTTGTTGGATTTTGTTTGGGCCAAGCATGAGAACACCTGATACCACAAATCAGAAAACAGGCCAGCTGATTGAAGAAGGTGAGTCATGTGTGTGCTTTAGCTTGCTTGGAATGAAAACCTGCAACCACTTGATCCTTTCCTGAAGAATTATCCAGCTGATTAAACAAACACACAAACGATAAATAAGCCCGGCTGTTATATTCTTGGTAATAACTGGCTGTTCAATTCAACATATGCACCTCAGGCAGTGAATTAAAACAAACTTTTGATCCCAGACCCATAAAACACTGTAGCATCATAGAGCCAGCTCATCACTCTTTATCACTTTCTAAATGACGTGCTGTTTGTTCAAACTCCAATTTACGAAGACAGATAACCTAGGTTCAGAGCTGAATTCACCTTCTGGATCCTTGAGGCAAGGGGGATACTAAGGATTGGCTGATCAATTGTATTATAGACCTGCTTCATTAAAGAGAGAGTCTTTCTGGAAAAGAATCAACAGTCATTTTCCCCATCTTTTTATTTAGCCACTCATTCATACATTAGCAACAGTTGAATGCAGCGTTGTGAATAAAGGTGGCAGGGAAGGAGAATATTGGGACAGTGGCTAGTAGCCAGCTGGATGGAAAACAAGACGGGACAACAGCCAAAAGCCATGCAGAGAGTGAACCACACCATATCAGGGGAAACAAATCATTTTGCAGATTGGCATGGCTGTCATGTCCATAATGGATCGGAGTAAACTGTGACATGTCCTGTCTTCCCTTCACATAGAATAACTCATCCTGGACTAGAAGTATATTTTCCTAACTACCTAGTACAGAGAGGCACTACTGCAGGAATGTATAGGGTGCATTTACTGTACACCTGAATCCTCTGTATGTCTATCGTCCATATATTGACAAAAATTGGAAACAAATCATGTCATAAATACATGACAAACAAATGCATCTAGAGATTAAAACTCCTGTCACCAACTGATCCACATTCATGCAATTCATCCCAACACTGACATGCTTTCTGACAGTAGGGGTTTCATTATCTTTTCCAACAAGCTGCTTAAACATGCTGTCTCCTAATAACTCCCCTCTTGTTCTAAATGCACATTCCTCAGTAGGATTAGCACATCCTAAAAAAACAGTATAAATATTAGCATTAAGCAGAAAGACTGAAATTAAGTTTACGTAAGCCCCACAATCCCCCACCATCATTAAAACCATAAACTGGCATCTTGTTGCTGCTGCAGGACAGCTTGACTGTCATAGTGTTAGTGAAGACAAAATCTCATAGACACAAATCACAAAGGTGTAGCTGACAGTATAGCATCGTGCTCACCTTTGCACACCCATTTACAAAAACACATCTACCTGCAACTCATTATTGCTAGCTCACAATACAACACACCCCATTACCACTAGTGAACCACACATGCTGTTACATTCATTAGGGTTTATTGGACCATGCTGAGAATGGCACCACTGTGTGGATCAAACTCTCCAGAGGCCATATGACTGCTGAGTTTCCTCCTATTAGGCTGGGATGTTTGTAAAGCACTTCATGTAATATTCAAGTACTGCAGACAAATGTCCCTTCCTTTGCTCCTAATAGCTGGTAAAAACAACAGACACAACATGATAATAGACAGAAATAGAAACCCCTATGTAACCCATATTATGGTGTTCACACAGGGGACAAAATTATAGGAGACACAGGACTCAGTGATTTTTGAGCATTGCTGCCTTATAACAAGAAGGTGCTGGATTTACATCTAATGGCCAACTGGGACCGCTCATTGTGCAGTGCACATGTATTCTTCTTGTCTGTGTGTCTAAAAAACATGCAGGTGAATTTCAATGTCTCCATTGCTTGTGAATGTGCTAGTCTATTATACACCATATGGACAAAAGTATTTGGCCACACCTGTTATTTAGTGAATTCAGGTTTTTCAATCACACCCCTTGCCACAGGTGTATAAAGTCAAGCACCTAGACATGCAGTCTCCATTTGCAAACATTTGTGATGGTAAATGGGTTGTTCTGAAGAGCTCATCAACTTCAGGCGTGGTATTGGTGGATTGCTGGATATTCAACAGTCAACTGTAAGTGATATTATTAGAAAGTGGAGAGTTTAGGAACAAAAGGAACTCAGCCACGAAGCGGAAGGCCACGTAAAAACACAGAACGGCGTCAATGACTGCTAAGGCGCACAGTGCATAAAGGTCACCACCGCTCTGCTGATTCCATAGCTGAAGAGTTCTGAACTTCCACTGTCATTAATGTGAGCACAAAAACTGCGGTGGGAGCTTCATGGAAGGGGTTTCCATGGCCGAGCAGCTGCACGACAGCCTTACATCACCAAGTCCAATGCCAAGCGTCGGATGGAGTGGTAAAGTGTTCTGTGGATTGATGAATCTAGCTTCTCTGTTTGGCAGTCAGATGGTCAAGTCTGGGTTTGGCGGATGCTGGAGAACGTTACCTGTCTGACTGCATTGTGCCAAGAGTGAGGTTTGGTGGAGGAGGGATAATAGTATGGGGCTGTTTTTCAGGGTTTGGGCTAGGCCCCTTATCTCCTGTGAAGGGCCATGTTAATGCTTTGGCATAAGAAGACATTTTGGACAATGCTATGCTTCCAACTTTGTGGCAACAGTTTGGGTCAGGCCCTTTTCTGTTCCAACATGACTGTGCCCCAACGCACAAAACAAGGTCCATAAAGACATGGTTTGATGGTTTGATGAGTTCAGTGTGGAAGAACTTGACTGGCCCGCACAGAGCCCTGACCTCAACCCCATCGAGCACCTTTGGGGTGAACTGGAACGAAGATTGCGAGCCAGGCCTTCTCGTCCAACATCAGTGCCTGACCTTATAAATGCTCTACAGAATGAATGGGCACACATTCTTACAGAAACACAGAAATCGTTTGGAAAGCCAAGAAGAGTGGAAGCTGTTATAGCTGCAAAAGGGGGACCAACTCCATATTAAAGTTTCTGTATTTGAATATAATGTCATTACAGTCCCTGTTGGTATAATGGTTAGGCGTCCAAATACTTTAATCCATATAGTGTATATGTTCTGGACCACAAAGACTGAGCCAAATTCCATTTTGAATAATGAACCTGCAGTCAGTCCAACACTTTTTTTTCTTTAAGTTTAGAAATGATGCCAGTTTTTGTAGATCACTAGTCAGCGATCAGGCTTTCTATTGTTCTTTGTTAATGGAAAGCATCAGCTAAAGAGTACTCACCCTGAGCTTTCTCCCAAAGACGATGACTTTTCCACGTGTCTGTTCCTTCCTGAACCTCCACTCCACCAGGTTCTGGCCATTCTCTCCCGGCAGTGTCATGTTGCGACGGGCCACTGTTGGGTTAGCAGCACCTAGAGAAGGATATGAAAAAGACATACATACCAATAATATTCAAAACCAAAATCTAAAACAGAATTTTATATATATATATAATTCTGGTTTATATATATATATATATATATATATATATATATATATATATATAGGGATTATATAGGGATTATAAAAAAAGTCAAAGTCAAGAGGGACCTAGTTTAACTCCTAGCTAAACACACACTCATTAACCTGACAGGGCTTTTCTTCATTTTATTAGCCAGCTAGGGCTGACTGGCTATTTTAAAACCATGTTATTTTAAACGGAAGGTAAATGCTATATGTATAAAGCTAACTGTGAAAAATGATGTAAGCACTTACTAAAAGCAAGTAATGTGGTCACTGGAGGCTAAGATAACGTTTCTGCATACTGGACAGGAAGTAAACAGATGTGCCTTTGTGCAAGTGCTCCTTGCTGTAACCAGAGGGTGCTTCTAGTTTAGCCCCTGAGGGTGTCTTTCAGTTGAGTGCTATTTAAATTTCATTTAATGAGGTGTTAGCTTTTGTAAATTGTTATTTGTTTGTGTGTAGAGTTTAAATAGGGGTAAGGACTGTGGTGAAATTCCTCTTATCTGTAGTGTGTGAGGGTGACCCTAGTTGCAGTGCCTTTTGTGTTGTTGCATGCTTTGTGTACTAGTGGGTCTGTAGTATGCTCTGCTTTGTAATAAGGTGAAATCAGTAGTTTTATCCCTGAAGCTTTATGTAGCAAAAGTGTGCAACTACAGGGTCTCGTGCCTGGCCTGCAGTCATGGTGTTTTATGATAGAATAGTCCTCTACACGGACTGATCCACCCCGCTTTTAAAATGAAATGACTTTGGCCGGTATGAAAAGCTTCTCCTTAAGGTCATGACATCCCTGCAGCATCTGGAGGCAGCAGGACTATTATGTTGACAATTCTGCATCTTCTGAGAAGTGTCAAACCAGAGATCAGTGCTGTTCTGCACGATCGTTCACTGTGTTACCTTTGTTAAATTGGCTGAAATGACACCAGGCTGCTACAGACCTCCACACATCAGGCTGCTTCTTTATAACTCTATATTCAGTAATTTATGGAGACAGTTAAAAGGGTTCATCATAGCCTCGTAAAAAAAAACGCTCTATTTGTAGTTTCTTATGTTTTATCCTTGAAAAACTGATTTTCATTTTCTGATTTTGATTTCAGAGAAGAAAACTGATTGAGACAAAGGTACGCAGAATCAATGCTTTACACATACTGCACAGTGTAAAACAAGATAGTCATTTCAGAAAATATGCAACAATCATTTTGACATGAAACATCCGAATAGTACACACTTCAAGGCCAACGGCTTAAAACCGCATACCTGCCAGTATATGCGGCTCTGTCTGGTAGTGTGTGTCCATCCCATTGGCATAGATGACCCTCAGTGAATGGTCATTACCCACTTGGTAGCTGTTACGAAGCTGGTCTGTATGACAGAAAGACAGAAAGATGATTATCATGAATGAGCCATAAAAATATTTCACAATGATTGTTTGCTTTCAATGCAGCAGATTTCAAGGCATTTATTGAAAACACTTTATCTGTGCTGAACTGAATAGAGGGGAAGGAGAAAAAAAAAAGGAAGGCAGAGAGGCGAGCAAGAAAGTGCAAAACAGGACAATTAATATCCATTGGCAGTGTTTGAACCTGCTAATGGAGCACAGAGCAGGTATTAACATCCCCCAGCCTCTTTTAATTAGGTTCCCCTTGACCTCTCACAGGACTAATGGCTGTGTGTGTGTATGTGTGTGTGTGTGTGTGTGTGTGTGTGTGTGTGTGTGTAAGTCAGAGACAGATAGGGGCATTTTACTTCTTTCTACTTGTGAACATGCAAACTCTGCACAGAAAGGCTGCAAGCTGGATTCAAACCTGTGACCCTGTTCCTGTAAGGCTAAAGTGCAAACCACAACACCAGTGTGTAGCCTCCACTGTAATTTGTATTTCCCAATTCTGATATACCATCAGGTAAATTATTCCGATTTGAGCGATTGTTAAAAGTTTTGTTAGGAAATACTTTGATAAGTTTGCTAAAAGACGTTTTTTCAGGGTATATTAAATAGGCAAAGAAACATCTAGAGATTTGATAAAACTGTTACATATTTTAGAACTGCACAATCTGCAGCGATTATGTTTGGCAATTATTTTCTAATCTTCTTACCTTCCAAATGAAATATACTAAAAGGTTTTAACCTCTTCAACTCCTTGAGGACATCAGTGGCAACTTCCCAACGAGGCTGGCTCAGTCTTAAAGCTATAGTGAAGGCTGATAGGCTGGTGGTTTGGCAAGAAAAAAACTCTTTTCATAGGGGACCCTTGATCTCTGACCTTAAGATATCTCAATGAAAATGGATTCTGTGGCTACCCACAAGTCTCCTCTTTACAGACATGCACACTGTATGCTAATATGATGATGATGTTAGTCCCCAGAGGATTTGATTTAATTTTTCTCAATTCTCCAGTGGTCAAAAATAGTTGCACCAAATATTGCACCAATTTGACTAAGAAATGGTATCAACCTAAATACAACAATTGCAACAACAACTTATATGATGCCCATTCCTATGCTCTGATATGTCTTATATTCCGATCATAAAACTCTAAGCCAGCGACAAGGTTGTTATTGTTAACATGAAAATTTGAATTGAAAAAAAACATTTTTGTTAACTGAAATAGAAAAATAAATGAGTTTAAAAAAAAAAAAAGCGATAACTAACTAAAACTGTATTGTGTGGTTAAAAAACTAACTGAAACTAACTAACATTATAGTGAAAATGTCCTTCGTTTTCTTCTTTGTCAACTTTTTTCATACGTAAACTTTTTTGGTTGATATGAAATCTATTTCATCTATCTGGTTTTATGACTTAATAAATTTATTGGGGCTGAGATGGATCAGACAAAGGAAATAAAGGAAACATTTATTGTGACTTTTTTGAATACTGCACCCAACAAATACCCAATTACAAAAAAACAAAAACTAACACTAAAACTAATAAAAACTAAACTAAAACTAAGCATTTTCCAAAAACTAAAAAAAAAAATTAAAACTAGCAAACTCACTCTAAAAACGAATTAAAACTAACTCAATTTGACAACAAAAAATCACAACAAAATTAAAACTAAAACTGATGCCGGCTCCTCATAATAATCGCCTAATTAACTTAGAAAATGTGGGGAGGAAAAAAATGCAATCTGGTATTCAGCATATTTACAGTGACAGTACAGTTTCAAAGTTTTTAACCATCACTCTTCAGTGACCTGCCTCCTTGGTGGAACCCTGAAATCATGTTCTGTTAAGTATCTAGGCATCATTCTAGATTCCCCATATTTATCAGGAGTCCATTGACACTGATATAGGTAAATAAAAGTAGCATGAATTTAGTAAGAAAGTGAAAATGTCAAACATTTATAGGCTAACTAGGCACAAGTTCATTATTTTCTTTCTTTGAAATTTCAGCCCAACAGTGTCTGCTAAGTGTGGCCCTTGGACAAATGCAGTTGATGACCCCTGCTCTAAGCTCTTATCACTCTTAACCTAAATAAACCTTCAACACAACGCAGATCACAGATTTATTAGTAGAAAAACTTGACACACAGTGCCGAGCTGCATTTCAAATGAATCCTCAGATACCCAGACTTCATATGTGTGACATCTAGTGCTGCTATCTCCCCCTAAAGACGCCTGCTTTCAGAAAGCAATCAACAACAACAACAACAACAACAACAACATCATCATCAAAATGACAAAATACAGCGACATTAGCTTGTTTACCATTTCTGGGCTGCACCTACACCTAATGTGTTTTCACATTACCTGGACCACTAACACACAGGCACAGTGGGCAGTTTAGATGATAGCAATGAGGTGAAATGATAAATAATGTACATGAATTGATGGAGAGGAATGCTACACTTGTCGATGGCTTTGAATAACTTATTACATTCTGATCAATATTGCTCTGCTGTGAGGGAGAATCTACTTCGTTTTTCCCTCACACATGTAGCTCGCTCTGAGACAAATCACTGCTGGCCACTCAAGGCCTTGCTTCAACTGGCTCATTAGTTCAGATTTAACAAGGGAGTCTGTGCTAAATTATTGTTTTCCCTCACTGTTTAGGTTGAATGGCTGCCATGAAGGATGCTGCTGCTGATAAAACATCTGCACACCATCTACATTTGTTTTCTTTCTTTTTGAGTTGGTTAGTAGTTGATGTTTAGGGATTAGAACAAAGGCACATATTGTGGATAGAGCTGACTTAGACCACCCCAATATTTGAAATACATATTTTTCCTCTTAATTAATATAGATTATTTTGGTGTGAGTGTTACACTTCTGTGAGTGTTACTGCCTGTAGAACCTGATAATGTAATAAATTCCCGATAATGTAACAACCCCGATAATGTAATAAAAATCTGCACTTGAGTCCATTCAAAATGTAATAAAACCTGATAATGTAATAACTTCCCGATTATGTAATAAAGTGCATTTCCAAATAATGTAATACACTTTTTTACCAATAATGTAATAAAGTATAACATTAATGGGGGTTATTACATTATCAGGTTAGCCTTCATTTCACAACTCCTGATAATGTAATAATTCCCCAATATTGTAATAATTTAACAGCAGACCACCCATTACTTGGGTTCAAGTGGTGATACTGTGTAGGCAACTCTAGCTCAAGAGCTCTAGCGCCACCAACAGGGCAAAGTTGAATGTTTATTCACTTTTGACCTGTTCAACCGTTTTTCACAAACGAGGTATCCATGACACACGAATGCATTCAACAGCTTCTTGAAATCTAAAGGTGCTTGGTGTTATACTTTATTACATTATTGGTAAAAAGTGTATTACATTATTGGGAAATGCACTTCATTACATTATCGGGAAGTTATTACATTATCAGGTTTTATTACATTTTCAGTGGACTCAAGTGCAGATTTTTATTACATTATCGGGGTTATTACATAATCGGGAAGTTATTACATTATCCGGTTCTACACTGCTCCAAGTGCCAACAAACTCAACAGCACTGTCTTTTTTTCCAGAAATCAAGACATTTTTCAAATGTACTCTTTGGTGCTTTGAGCATCACACGTTTTTACACCTCTCTATCTCTAACACTCAGCAAATCACACCAAAACCATCTTGATTAATAAATAGCACTACAGATAAGAGGAAAATATGTATTTTTTATTTCTGGTGGACTCTCCCTTTAACATACTCTCTCAATTACTGTATTACTGTAGGTCAGAACATACATTGGTCTCCTGATGTTTTCACTGAAGCCAAGGGGTAAAAATGGGGAAATCCCTCTGAAATAAATCTATTTCATAATTAAGGTTTTAGTCAGAAAAATGTAGATAAATGAGTGTTTGCCCCAAGACTGGTGGTTCCGGCTAAAGATCATGAACTACAAAGCTGAGAAATTTCTGGATATTAAGGTGAAGTTATATTTTTAACGCTGTTAGGGAAGACTTTCCCTCACAGTGCTGTGTTCAGCTGATAGGTCTTCTGCCATTGTCTCCTGACTCTGGTATTATGGTAATCACAGCAATGACGTTGCAATTGAAAATTCAGCCAAATATAAGTTTCTTATAAAACACTACTGTGTAACATTTAGCCCTGGCACAGGTCAACTCCTACTCTCTGTAAGTTATTTTCTTTGTGTGTTGTGCAAAATCTTACATCTAATCATCATTTATATGATTAACCCTTTATCAGGCAAAGAAACATATTTGGTAACTTGAGCCTTGAGACATCTAAAACAGGTCTCCTCGCTCTACGTGAGCTCATAGAACCACATGGATTTCTACATCACTGACCAATCAGTAAAGCATACAAGATTCAAGCTTTCCTTTATTGTCATTGTATTAAAAAAGTATACAACTAAATTTACGTGTGCTTCTCATATATAAGGTGCTTTAACAAAGACATTCAGATATTATGCATATGTAATAAGTATTTTAAAAAGATAATAAATAGTTTAAAGGTAAAAGATAAAGTGGTGATGGATGCAAATTATGTGTTATTGTCTATTAAGCGTTGCTGTGGGAAAGAGACTATGATAAATATAATAATATTAATGATAAAAATAATAATGACTAAATTCAACTCGATTTTTAATATAAAAATGAAACATTTGCAAAAAGTCTTGTAATATCCTCCAATAACACTTCTGGGTTGACATTTTCAATTTCCAGGAGTGCCCTATATATGGATAAGAATTGTTCAAGGTAATTAAGGGTCTTTTAAAACAAGTTGGGATTATTTCTGTCTGAATAACAGCCACCTGTCAGTGATTGAAATGAAAATTGAACTCAAAAAGAAAGTTTCTACAGGGACAATATTATACAGTGTGATTCACATTCTAAGGGCATCGGCAATGTAAATGGTGTCACATTGTTTTGCAAACTTTCTTCCTTACACACAGACACACTGTGTAAGAAACTTACCCTGCACCAGAGTGTAGAAGGAGTCTATTGATGACAAGTTGGTTGTGATGGAAACATCCTCATCCCTCCCTGACGTCTCGATGTCCACAGCAACAGCCCCTGACGACATGTCACCATGGAGATTGGTCACCACGCCAGTGGGGAAGGTCACATTAGTCAGACGACCCTCGCTGTCATAGCTACAAGGACAGATGCAGGGAGGGAGGAATAAAGGGGCATTAGCTGCCATTACTGTAATGTGCACTATAGTTACAGTGTAAAAAGTAGAAATCTACATGAGACACACACACACACACACACACACACGATGGCCCGTTTCTTACAGCTGAATGTGCTAAAGCTGGCTCTGAGGAGCAGCAGCTTCTATTCAGCAGGAGGGAGAGTTTGGAATCTAATGTTTTACAGTACTGTGCAAAAGTCTTAGGCAGGTGTGAAAAAATGCCTACACTGCAAAATAGGTGTGTCTAAAAAGAAGATAAAAACACTAAATCTGAGGGAAATGATCTTGCTGCATGGACAGATAATTTCACTTGACAAGATTTCTTAAATTAAGATCTAGAAATAATCATGTTTTGTATGAAATAACTCGTAAAACAAGATAAATTAAAGCTGCAAGCAGCGATGAACTGGCCGGAGCAGAGTGCACTGCAAATTATTTGTTTCTTACCAGGATAACAAAAACTTTGGATTTAGAAGTGTTATATAATTTATCTTGTTTTAAGAGTTAATTTCTTATTTTAAGCGTTCAACATGCTTATTTCTAGATTTAATAATCTTAATTTAAGAAATATTGTCAAGGTAAATTATCTGTCCATGCAGCAAGATCATTTCCCTCAGATTTAGTGTTTTTATCTGGTTTTTGGACACACCTTTTTTGCAGTGTAGAAGACTTGATGCTGGTTTTACAGCATGTTTTCACACCTACCTAAAAGTTTTGCACAGTACTGTATATTGAATACATTTTTGCTCAGTCATGAAACTGGCTTAAATGTCTCTTGTCAATGTACTTATTGATTGGTGTCTACTGAACCAACAAAATGTAATGTCTAGATATCATTTCTCCACCGTTTCCACAAGTTTGAATGTATGTTATAAGGTTAATTTCAGATGCAGATCATAGTAGGTGATGTTATTATGCCAATGCTATAAATAACAGTTAATATACTTTTTGATGGCTTTTGACATGTTATAAATCCGACTGTCTGTCCATCCATCAGCACATAGCAGTGCATACACGTAGTCAAATGTAAACACTATAATGCTGCTCACTCATAGAAGGTAGTCCAGCCTATTTGGATGCTCTTGGTAGCCAGCAAGCCGCTGTTGCCATGGTAACTAAACAGGACCAGTTCCTGACCCTGAGCCGTGAGAGTCTTGAGACCTCCATTAGTCCCGATGGTCAGCCAGATAACCTATACACACATAAACACACACACAGAGCCACAGGAAAACAGGGTTACATTCAGACTCTGTCAGTACTCTCACACTTCATGTCAGCAGTCACCTCAGACAGTAAACATCATCATACGTTTGCTTTGTTTTTATAATGTTTTTAATATTGTCAAATGTTTCAGGGTGTTTTTCTTGAAACTTTTGTATTCATCACTGTATTTAAATGAATGATGAAAAAGAATTACTGGTTTATTAGTTGGCTGCATGCAGTTTATTTTTTAATCAATATGTGTTTTTATATCTTGAAGTTAAATTTTTAAAGCAAAGACTTGCTCATCTCACCTGATTGTCAGGGGCCACCACACGTACAGGCATCCTGTTGGTGTCTCTACGGATACGGAGGGTGTTCCCGCTGCTGTCCGTCACTGCCGTTACATCCTCCTCATTGCTGTGAAGGAATGGAGGGTGACAAAGGAAAATTTTCAGAAACAAAATGTATTTTTGAGATTTAAATGAAGAGAAGAAATACACACAAGGTCATTTCTTACTTCTTTTGCAGGGGATGTGTTACAATCATATTTGCTCTGGGGGAAAAAATCTGGTAACACTTTACAATAACCATCATTTATAAACCATATATAGGCCATTTAGAATGGTAAATACATAATTTATTAATGTTTAACTAACTAAATAATTTATAAATGCAAATAGAAGGTATATTGATGTAAGTTTATAGTTACTTTCCATTAACTAACAATTAGATTTAGTTGCACTGATTATAACCTTTTTAACACCATATTAAGAAATTAGTTGAAAACATTTAAAGATTAAATATGTATAGCACTTTGTAAATGGTTAATAACTGGTTTATAAACCATCTATAAACATCACTTAGTTGGTTATTGTAAAGTGTTACCAAAAATCTCAGTGAATTCACAATGAAGATATGTTCATAGTCATAAAAACCCACCTGTAACTGAAGTTGTATTTATAGTCTCCAGTGACAAGCGACATGGTGAACTGGTGAGTCCCATTCCCATCAAACACATAGAGCTCCTGAGAGGCTGGAGAGGCCACTTCATAGGAGCTGGGACCTGAAGCCAGAGAGCCTGAAGACACACGTGTTGTTTCTGTATTATTTCATTTGAATTGTATTATTATATACTTTGTCTTTATTAAACTCATACAGTATCTTCCCAAGGCCGGATTAACCATATGGGCAACAGGGCAATTGCCCTGGGGCCCACGACCTCTAAAGGGCCCAGGGCAGTGTGGACACAAGCTAAATATCTGATTATCTCTCGCTGATATGTTCAACTGTCCATCGGAGCCGTGGCTCAAAAATGAATTTTGAGGTGATTTCAGGGTGATTTCTGTTTAAAATGAGCTGAGGACCAAAATGCTACTTGATTCTTGATTCTTGATTTTTGTTTGTGTCTTGTCTTCCTCTGTGATAGCTCTATCAATTCAATACACTTGTGCTGCTGGGAATAGGTGTTGGTAAATAAATATCGGATGCTTTTAAAGTGGTTGCTTACTTATTTTTTTGTGAAAATTGAGGACACTTCCTTCCCTATCTTTTTTTATCTTTTTGTACGGCCTTCCAAATAAAATGTATTATTATTATTATTATTATTATTATTATTATTATTATTATTATTATCATCTATGTAGTGGGTCAATTTAGCCAGATTATACTGATGCTGATGTGTTTTCATAACGTCATATGTGAGTGAGTGGCCTTGACAAGGAAAGGGTACATGGAAATGCACTTGATGACAGTTAGTTATTGATGTATTGAGTATATTAACTGTATATTACTGTAATTTATTCTGTATTTTGCCAGATTATGGTGATTCTGGGGTCGTGATGATGGCGCCCTTGAATATTGTTGCCCAGGTTACAGCAAAGTGTTAATCTAGAATACAGGGTTTGCAATAGAATGATGTTGTTAATTTTCTTTCATCGCTGTCTATAATGGGTTAGGGTAAGGGTTAACCCTAACCCATACAATTAAAATTATGGACAGAAGGGACATTTCCATTCAAATCAACAGAGCATGGTGGTCAGAGCAATAGCCATTTAATTTGAATCGTTGCCACTGAAAAGAACTGTGAGTGCTGTAGAGTTGTAGAGCCCACCTTCTGTATAAACTGGCTAATGGCAATCGTAAGTTGCCAAAACAATGAGGTAAGAGTTTGCAGCAGTGACTATCAAACAAGCTTTGGAGAGTAGGACCATGGAGAACATGGTGTCTTTGTGGAGAGGCTTTGGTGCATCTCTGTTACCTTCCTGCTACAGAGGAATTAAGGATTGCTGGATTAACTGCTTCATATTTGTAGTGGTGGGTCATCAAATTATATTCATTTAAACAACATTATGATTTTTTTTGTATTAATGTATATGTATTATCTAGATTATCTAGTTTCACACTAAAAGGGCTGTTGTTTGCAGCGTATGACCATCATAAACATGGTGGAAGTGTACTGGCAACAAAATGGCAAAGTTCACAAACGAAGAGGAAAATATAATATTAGACAAAAATAAAGAAATTCCAGGAATATACATATATATACACTGTATACACTGAAAAAAGTGTAACATGCAGTTGTTCATTCAAACTAATAACTGCCATTTAAAAGAGGATACAATTATTGACTTGATTGTAAAACTCATTGTTTTTGCATTTAGAGACATCAAGTTTGAATTATACTGAACTAAATATACGTCCTAAGGACCCAAAACAAAGTTTTTGATTTCTCTCAAATTTTGATAAATAAATACATTTAATGTAATCTGTTGGCCAAGTGTCTTTTTTATAGAGTTTATAAGGTGGGAAACAAAAATTAGTTAAGTCAAATAAAATGTGAAAAATATAGTTTGGGTATATGTAAATAAATGAACTGGTGTCAATGCAAACATTAATTCAGTTAAAGTGAATATATTAGGTTGGTTCAATTTAATTCAATTTAATAATTTGGATCAAGTCAAAGAATTAAGGTTGAGTCAAGAGCAGTATTATTGTTTAAATCAACATAAAATAATCAGGTCATAAGAAGTTACTCAGTTTAGATTCTATGAAGTCAAATATTTTAGATGTGATATCTGGACATCAGTTTTTTTAGTTTGTAGCAAGGTTATACTTTTTTCAGTGTACAGATTGATTGATTGTATACAAAAAGATAATTCAAAGTGGTAGGAAGGCTTACTTTCATGTCATGTCAGCTTTGAACTTGCTATACTATACGTGCCTCAGTGTTGTCAGATGATATCGCTCTACAAAACCACCAGACATGTCTTTGACATACATACACTGACGTGCCACATTGACAACATGCTGCTGAAGAAGCTGACAACAGATAAGTCAATCCTCCCAATGAGAATCTATATCTCATGTACTAAAATACAAAGAGGGAGAGAGGGAGAGAGAGAGAGATAGATGGATAGAGAGCCAGACAGTAAGAGACAGAGAGAAAGAGACAGAGATAGACAGAGAGAAATAGAGAGAGATTTCTTTTACATTCCTCACACTGACACCTAACCATGGAGCACCTTAGTGGTGATGCCATTTTCCAAGATAATGAATTGGTCTCTGTTATCAGTAGGATCAGGATCAGTAGATCAGTAGTGTTTTATTCGTGTCATTCAGCCTGTGAGACCATGTACAGTATGATCTTCACTATATTGCTGTAGTAGCTGTTAACCTCTTCAACAAAATCTTGTTAGTCTGCCTTGCCAGTTCATGCTGTGTTGCCACTATTCAGACCCAATGAACATAATTACAAAGGCACAATCAGTGGTTGGTGCTTATCATCGCTTTTGGTCCAAGTATGAGTCCATCTGGTCTATATTTCATGTAATAGTGTAATGACATCATGGCCTGCAGCAGAATGCAGACACCACATAACAAATTCATAGCAATTTCACCAAAAAGGGTGATGTACAAAAAGCATTAAATGGATCTTTGTAACATTTTGGCCCTCCTAAATACAGAGAGAGAGAAAGAGAGATCTGTCCACTTCAATTTGGGTGAAATGCACTATGTATAATATAATTATATATGTATACATACCAGTAGGAGGTTGGTTGCGTCGTATTGCTCGAATTCGGATGTTTCCCAGATCAGCCACGTACAGCGTCCCATCCGGCGAAACCACCAACGAGGAAGGACAATTAAGCCTAGCATCTTTAGCATAGCCGTCTCCTGTTTGATAGCAGTCACAGTTGGCGTCGTTCTGCAGGAGAGAGGGAGGCCGGGAGAAACAATGACAAGAGAATTGAGAGATAGATAAAAACATAACATGAATAATTCAAGCGGTTTTGGTGAACTGATGGACACAACTATTACAAGCAAATCAAGATTAAGATAAGAAATTAAGACATAAAAGATGAACATGGAGGACGTCAAATGACACTTTTCAGCTGATCCATATGTGAAGCAGCTGTGGAACAGTACCTTGCAGTCACAGTCGGATGGCGCTCCAGCTAGATGGGTAATTTCTCCATCAGTTGACACCTTGTGAGGTGAGAGAGATATTTTAGAAACAGACACTTCATTATATGTATTTGGCTAATCTGGGGTTCAACTCAGATCTGGTTTCCTTTGACAATTCTATTACTACTGACTAAATTGGGCATCAAAATCTATACTTCCTTGATGTGAAAATTGTTTATATGATAATCAGGAAATATTATGAGTGTACCAAATATATCCTGAAGATTACCTGTCGGATGCGATGGATTTTCTTCTCATCTGTCTCTGCGATGTAGAGGACCCCGCTGTAGGACAAGGCAATGGCTGTAGCTCCCTCTAACATGGTCTGGACCGCTCTCTTCCCCATAGTATATTCTATACCAGGTACCTGGCAGTGCATGGGACGACCTGCTACAATACGAACCTGAACACACACATACATGAATGCTGCTCATTAGTAAACACTAGGGTTGCACATCTCTCTGTGACAAACCATTCAATTTGCATCTAGATACACAGGTTACGACACAATTAAAAGAACGATATACTTTTATTACAGACCGATTCGATACAGTGCAAGAACAATTTGATTCGATTTGATTCAACGGTTAATTTTTGTTGTAGATATTTTATAGCATCACTCACAAGTTTTATATTTTATTCATCTTCTGATTCGCCATGGAGTTAAAAATCAGTTTTATTGTGGGTCTGAACAACAAAAAGACCACAAACATCTTTCTACATTTATAATAATGTAAAGAAAAATCATTCTAGAAGATTTTTTTCCCTTTCATGATTTCCCCCATTCAGATTTATTATGGATACTATCCATAATAATCCATAATAATACTGTCATTAGAAACGGACGTCGCTTCACGTGAAGCTTCGGAGGGAAGGACGTCTCATGTTTCTTAAAGTGTTTCCTCTCTCCTCGAGTCACTTCCCTGCGTCTCTCTATGCATCCCCGGTGGGCGGGACTAAGGTGCAAGTGAGGGAAGTGGGGAAGAAAATAAGAGACTTGGTAGAGACCAGAGAGACCCATGGAGTTGTGCGAGAACTGTTTTGCTTCAGCTCTTACATTGTTTTAGAGACGTTGATGCAAACCGTAAGTGTGTGAAGCCGCCAACAGATTCCAAGTCTCGTGGTACCCGATTATGACTCTACAACCGATTGAGGAGGCTGCTACCAACACAGCCCTATCTCTTACTTGTTAAACCAAATATCCGGTGCTATCGGTTTATCGTTCACAACTCTAGTGAACACACTGTTCCTTCATTCTACCATTAAGGCCGGGAAATCGGATACGTCGTTTTGTAGTATTTGTAGTTTTTTTCCACCTAATTTCGGTCTCTTGGCCAATGAAATGCATCAGAATACATGCGGGAGTGTCGCAATGCAACATGGGACTTTTCCAGAACTTTGAAATCATGGCGGAAGACGACTATAGCGGAGGAGCACCGAAGTAAGTGACGGAAGCGATCTAGATGAAAACAGCGCCGATGATTTTATTGCTGATCTGGACTTTGAACCCTCGGAACCAATCGACCAGGATTTATGGATGAGGAATATGTTTTTAGACAACATATTTTCACCGAGAACAGACAGATTTATGGCCATCTGGAGATAATAACAATAATAATACTAATTGATTTTGATGATGATATAAGAAATCGTCGACTGTTTATGTCTTACATTACTTTATGCGTCATTGAGTACTCTAAAAAGTGCAATATAGATCAAATGTATTATTATTATTTATCATTATTATGATTATGATTATGATTATTTTTTATTACAGTAGACTAATGAGAACTATGTCTATTTCTTCCAATGGTCATATCATGTTTGCATCTTGCTAATGGCCATGTATTAGTATTATGCATATGATTTTAATTCAGTCAAATGTAACATTTGCTGAGTTTGTTGATTTTTTAAAAAACTTTATTGAAGGTTTGGACAAATAAACTCAACTTCTCATGAAAGTCGCGGGTATAAGCTCTCAAACACTTTTTGAATTTCATTTCTATCTGCTACAGAGGCTGAAAAATCTGTTGAATTTCCAGAAAAACTTCAGGTTTTAGGGGGTTCTTTCAAAATCGCCCAGAGGTTTTCCAGGCATTTTTTCCAGGCGTTTTAGGCCTAAATAGGTAAACCAATATTTCGTAAAAATTCTAAAAACAGAACATGTAACGGAGAATGTGTAAACAGGGAAATGTGGGGATAGATATTACCTGTCTGTTTTCAGTGATCTGCAGCACAACGTTGTTGTCCAGGACATACATGGAGTTATCCATGGGGTTGATTGCTAGATCTGTGGGCCATTCCAAACGAACCTTTATAAGAGATGACAGAGAGGAGAGAGTTTCACTTCACATGCTACTCTGCCCTACAAAGTCTGACTGCAGTAACTATAAAAACCACGAAATTAAACTCAAAACCAAGCAGTAATTGCACTTACCACGGTCTGCTTTGGATATATATTTATATATTAATTCAAACATAAAAATAATAGAAATTATAAGTTTATTTATATCAAGACTAAAATATAACATTTCTTTATAATATTAAGTCTAAAATACACACGTAGAGTTGTTAAACACTTTTTAATACATTCATAACAAAATCAATTTGAAATAGTTTATTCACTGAAAACAAAATATAAAAGCTGAAAGAAGACAACAACATTGCTGTTACTGCACTCCGTTTCTGCATCACTATTAGGACCTTTTACAGCAAAACCAGAGTGCAGTAACTTC
Source organism: Centropristis striata (assembly GCF_030273125.1). Taxonomy (NCBI): domain Eukaryota; kingdom Metazoa; phylum Chordata; class Actinopteri; order Perciformes; family Serranidae; genus Centropristis; species Centropristis striata. Next base: position 24,785,331 of record NC_081517.1, on the reverse strand, counting down.
ATTTGGGGTCAAAGGTCAAATAAATTGTCATGATTTTTGAGCATATAAATGACATCATCAATACATGTAGAAATAAGTGTCATATCACTTAAATATAACCCATTTTGCTGGCCAGTTAAAACATGTTTAAAACCTTTAAAGTTTGAGTAGTTACTGCAGTTAAACTTTGTAGGGCAGTACTGTATAGTTTCATTAAACTATAATGATGATTCTTATACAGTGTATTTCCTGGTCTGAGTGACCGCCGAGTTGAATCAATCAGCGCCCATGGCCTAATGGTGCAGTTTGATTATGGTTTAAAAATTATGGAAACGTTTTTTTGAGGCCAGTTGTCTCAGTAAAGAGAAAACAGGGAGAGCATCCACCTCAGAAAAACTCACAGTCAAGGCAACTTGACTTGTTAAAGCTACAGAGGAGTAATGGGGCGTTTAAGAAAATAAATAAAAAAACATAAAGCAAATCCAGCCTTAGGTGCAGGTTTACATGACAACAAGTTATTTTAAAGTATGAAAACTTTAAATCTAACTATATCAATCAAAATGGATTGTTTCCATTCAACTTTGATAAACTATTCTACTCTGTTTCTTGACCTTTCTTGACACAGTGTTTACTGGTGAACTAAATCATGGTGTATTGTAGTTCACATGTTCCACAAGTCAACTCAAGAGGTCAACTCGATAACTTTGAGAAGTCAAACTGAGCTAAATTCTGTTGAGAAGAACACACGGTCAGAGTTCAGATAACTTTAACTCTGCAAGAAAAATGCTCCTAACTACAATGTTCTGCTGTTCTGACACACACACACACACACACACACACACACACACACACACACACACACACACACACACACACACACACACACACACACACACACTTTTCTGAGCTACAATTCTAGTCTATTTTACAAACCTTATCTCCTGTGAATTACATACAAGTGCAACTGATTTGTGATAGCCATTGTGCCATTTTTATCTCTGTGATGTTTAGGTTTATTAGGTTTATTTTATTTGCACAGTTAGAATTACATAAAATGACAAAGATAACATATAGTGTAAAGTGCGGGGAGAGGCAGAAAACCCAGATGGGCTTATTTAAAGCCTCTGCCTAAAATTTCATAGTCATAAGACAGTAATAAACTGATAATAGAAAAATGACAATAACAAAAACAATAAAAAACAACAATGAACATGTTATAAAAGTCTATTTGTGTGTGAGTTAGAATTTTAAAACAGCAGTTAAATGGACTTTCAGACATCTTTTGAAACATTTTATAGAGATGGAGTCCTTGGGAAAAGGTATTACATAATTTAGTCCCTAAATTGAACGATAAATTGACTTCTGCATGTCAGAAATCTTGGAGGATGAAGATCTAAAGATTGACGCGTTGGATAAGAGTGAACCTGACAATTAAATTTAAAATAAGTCTTAAAGTGCTTTGGAAAGTTTTCATAATCTGAATATACCTTAAAAATAAAAACACATATTTGAGAGATATTGATGTCATGAACTAGCCTGACTAACGGCAGACTAGTCACAAATGAGATTAGTCTGGAAACCAGCCATTCATTTCTCCGTAGAGGAGGCGTAGTTTACGATCCTCCAGAGCCGTTTATTGGGCGCTATGAATGTCTATCAAAAGCGTCTGTAGGTAGCTCTTAGCTAATCATATCAGTTATACCAGATGACGTATGTAGAGCGACAGAAATTGATGTTTACATCGCCAGACTAGCCCATCTCTCCTTTGAGACTAAAATGCTCAACTTTGCTTCTGCAACGTTTTTCTGCAACATGTTCTGACTCTGGATGCTCACAGTTTACCGGAAGTGTTGGTGTGTGTGTGTGTGTGTGTGTGTGTGTGTGTCTGTGAGAGAGAGTTGCTTGCTGCTTTGCTTCTCCAGTTCTCGCTTTCTGCAAGACTATTAATTTTTACGCCTTATTCCCCCTCATGTCATTCAGCCACACACATCCACTGATTTTATGGTCAATAGACGAGCTGCTGGGGGTCTCTGGGCGGCTCCACTGTCCCCCGGCTCGTAGCGAGATCACCAGCGTTACAGCAGTGAGCGGTAGCGGGGCTAGTTGGTAGATTAGGCTTTGGCCAAATCCTGTCTGAAGCAAGGCTAGTGTGGTAGTGGTAGTGAAACAGGAGTTTAAAGCCAAACGTTGTTCTTCTTTTAAAATCAACTTTCGCTCTAAACTATTTAAAACGTCGTCTACAGCTAAAGAGAGATTGCGTCTGCTTCAGCCATGTTGGATCCGTAAGAAAACTACAAAACTACAAGCTTTCATCTGTCGAGTATTACGCGCCATCGTCTTGCCATCCCTCCCCGCTCTGTGATTGGATCCCTAAAACAGGGCTAAGAAACGGCTGTAGTTTCCAGACTGTGTGGAGGTTCAAAATGAAATTCGAGCACGCAAGGCAGTATGGGTATACCCAGGCTAGTCATGAACAGTAAGTATCTGGAGTTTCTGAAAAAGAGGGACCGGTGAGGCATGTGACTCAGATCAGGTTCCATCCTAACAAAACGTTTCAGAAGAACCAAAACTCTGTGGAATGTAGTAGGAAAGGTGCTTGCCCAAACTATATTACAATATGAAAGATATGGATAAATTAAACTATAGTAAAGTGTATAATTGTGGATTGGTGCATTTATCATATTTGTGCACTGTGTGAATGTTACCTGTCTGATGTGCATGCTGGTATCGCAGGTCAAAGGCCGTGCCGAGGTCAGATCGTTGCTGCCCAGCACTGTGGAGATGATTCCATTACGATCCACTTTCCTTATCATAGTCCCATCCACAAAGTAAATCAAACCATTTCTATCAACTGCAATCCCTGTAGGGAACAGAAACCAAGACCACAAACACAAAATGTAATATATTGTTGTGCGGTATATTATTAATATCAACTTAAATTAAATTAAAGTGAGCTCGTTCCCTTGTGAGGGGAGTCAGGATGAAGCTGCAGCAGGTATTACAAAAGGGAGACCATAAAGAAAAAACATAAATAACAACATATCGTGCCTGAGTGTATTCAAGCAAAGTCAGTCAAGGTTAATAAAAACTGTCAGAAGTGATAAAAATCATATAGTTGAATAAAAGATAAGTGCCTGTGCAAATCAAAAATCAATTTAAAAAAGGATCTGTAGAATAAATCAACATCAAATTATGAAAATGTCTGAATATATATTGACACTTTTGGAATTATATATGATATCCATATTAAAAATGTATTTTCAGCGTGCTTCCCTCAGTATAGAAAGTGACTAATTACTGTGTATTATGTACGATGTATTTTTGTAGAGCAAAGTTGTATGTCTGCACAAATTCAGGAACACAGTCATGAACGCTGTCCTCACATAGACAAAGTGGTAAGAGTTGTTTTACAGGACTGGAGAAACATGGTGAGTCATCACTGCCACATCAGGAAAGAGGACAACCAAAACTAAACAATAAAAAAGGCTAGTTTGTTGTTTGAATGTGCAAACTGCTTTGAGTGGGAATAAAGAAGCACAAAGGCCCATAAAATGTATTTTATATAACTTAGAATCAGCATTAAGAATTATGCTGATTGTTTGAAAATCTTGAGTGTAAATGATGAAGCTCTTCTGTCAAAGAACATCAAAAGCAAGATGTGTGTGTGTGTGTGTGTGTGTGTGTGTGTGTGTGTGTGTCTAGGGCATATCTCTTTGACCGTTAGTCAGACTGACCTCAGATTTCGTATGTGTCTTGCGCATGGCACGAAGGTGTGCATCCTCGATTGTGAAGATTTTTGACTTTTTTCAGACACGAGATTTTTTCAGACGCCTTTTAGGGGAGCTCCGCCCCCTTTTAGGGAAGCTCCGCCCCATTGTGTGATAGGCCTACACCTGGTCAGTAACACAGTTCACTCTGGATTTCCACCCTGACTCATCTCATCTGTAAGTCTATTTAGCCTACCTATCTTTAGGAGTTTTAAAGTGGCTACAGGGTTCGATTTTCCAATAATATTCAAATAGTTTCCAGCAAATATCAATGTTCAATGTGTAAGTGCTGGATGGTGTGATACCTTATGAAAAGTGAGTGTTTTATGGAGTTGCAGATGTTGTTGTAGCGTGATTAGCATGCTAAGCGGAGAATTAGCTTTAATCACTTATTATGTTGCATTGCTATGTAATTCGGGATGACATTCATGTTGCTTAGCGTAATGCCCATAGTCATTTGATATGAGATACTTACCGGTACATGCAATATAGTATATCAGCTAATTGGGTTTGTGTTAATGTACTTTTAGTGCAGCATGCTGCATAATGTGCTATCTCACGATTAGCATGCTAAGCGGAGATTTAAGCCCTTTCTTCCGCATCAGTTTGATCCATTGAACACAGTAAAAACAAAACTTTATTAACTGACAGCTAAGCATAATACAGACAGAAAGATAGAGTTTCTGTGTTATTTAAGGTTATCCTCCACAATGCTTTTGAAATAGGCTTGAATAAAAACCACCTGCCTATATTAATCTCTCTCGTTGTGTGTGTTTTGTGTGTGTACCTTTAGGTCCCAGTAGCTGTGCCTCAGTAGCTTTTCTTCCATCTCCACATCGTGCTTCATCAAATGGAGGACACTGTTCACCTGTACCAGCCACTACTTCTCCATTACCTGAACACACACATCATGCATTTATTTTAACACTTTCTGTCCTTTATCCTCTCCCCTGACATATTATAAACATTTAATTTATGTGGCTGTATGTCAGTGCATTGCATTGGGGGTTGAAAATGTACTAGATTAAAGTGAAATTAAAAAAAAAAAAAAAGTGCAGATTTAAGAGAATTTAAAGTGGCAAATCTGCTCGAAAAAAAAGTTGCAGATTTATGAGACAAAAGTGGGGAAGAACCAACTTTTTTCAAGCAGATTCACCACTTTAAATCTCATAAATCTGCACATTTTTTCTTGTAGATTTGACACCTTAATCTCGTAGACTTTTTCTCCAAATATTACCCCCCTCCCTTGGGTCCGTTTTTTTTACACATTCTGGCAGTATGTAATCCTCCAATATTCTCTAGGGTTGAAATTTGGAATTTGCAAGTATTTCAATGAGTGCCCTATTAAGGGTTAATGTGAAAATTAATTGCATGCTTACTGATGAGGTCACGGGCGCCGCTGAGCATCTTGGGTCGGTAGATCCGTCGAGAGTTAGTGTCAGACACGTAGAGCTGCCCTGTGACTGGGTCTGTGGCTAAATAATAACGATGAGCAGGGTTGTTGCTGTGGAGAGTTTTGACAGACAAAAGGGGATTAAACATGACAGAAACAAGAAACAATTGGTTTACTCTTGCTCTTTTTTTAATGTCAGACATTCGAACATGAAAACTTGAACATTTCTGTTCAATATCTTCATTGAGTTATTCATTTAACAAGAACAACAAAAACATGGATGGAAGGTGATGTCATGTGTTACAAAAAATAAAGCCATACAGTTTCTGTTCCTTCGCATATATACAGCATGTCGTTATGAGTAGCCAAATATACATTACACAAACCAGCATAGACAGCCACAAAAACAGACAAACAGAGCTTTCTTAGACAAAAACAACCATAACAACAAGAACCACTGGGGGTGGGCCATATCATACATAAATAAAAAGAAATTTAGCATCCAGTTTTGCTTACCACCGCAGCAGCATCATCAAGTACATAATAACTCCTGTAACCCAATATGTGTTGATCCGTACTGTATTATCTCACTTATGGTCCAGCAGGCCCTTCAACACAATGGCAGTGAGTCTCGTACCAATATACCGTTTTTCCTCAAATAGTAGCCGGGGCTTCTATTAATCAAAAATCAGTTTGGGACCCGGCTAATAATAGGGGCAGGCTACTATTTGAAGGAGGCTTTTATTAAAAAAACCGGCACTTTCTAGAGTGTTTTACACAGCGCATTGTAGCCAGTTACCCAGATGTCAGCCATATTGGAAGTACTCAGATGTAGACAAACAATGAACAGCACGCTGAATGTTCATTTGAAGCAGGATTTAAAATGTCTAAACTACTAAAAAGCCCAGAAGAACGTGCGTAAACGGCTCGACTTTACAGAGAATGACTAGGACAGCGAGAGAAACAACCATATTTACCTACAGTACTAACTCGTGTGGCCAAACTTCAAAATACAGGTGTTGTGTGGAAATCTGTTACCCGTCAAATGATGTTTCCTGAATGGTGTTCTCCATAGCATCACCTCCGCGGTTGAAGTTAGGATTTAAGTTTAAGGTTAGGTCTTGTAGAGATTACTGTTTGGGGTTAAGGTAAACTTGGGTTCATGTTAACAACTTAAAGGAGGACTGGTTGGGGTCAGGGGTCAGGTTGGTGCAGGTTAAGGTAAGGGGGACACATATCGACGGGGGAACAGACTTTGACATAACACCGGTAAGACACCCGGCTTATAAAAGAGGCCGGCTTTTGTTCACTAAAAATAGTTTTTACACCCGGTTACTAAATGAGGCCGGTCATTAATAGGGACCCGGCTTTAAATTGAGGAAACACGGTAAGTCAGGAATGGGGAGCAGATTCTATAGAAAGCATCAGTCATACATCTGGACCGATATGTGAAGTATTCCATGGGTAACATATCAAAAGTAACTTTATGGCATCCAGCTATTGTGGGGGGTTTACAGTCTATCCACTTCAGCAATATGTTCTTCCTTGCACAAAAAGTGAGACTAGAGAAGAGTCTTTTGGAATGTGAACTTTTAAGTTGTGTGTCTGCCAGTCCAAACAGTAGACAACGGGTCTTTTTTTGGGTTTAATGTCAAAAATTAGTTGTAGTTGGTTATCTACATCTTGCCAGTATTTATCAATATATCTACAAGTCCAGACACAATGAATAAAACTCCCCACCTCCACATTACACTTAGTGCACAGTTCTGATTTACTGTTATCCAGTTTGTGTCTAAACTGGGGGGTATCTGTAAACGGTGAAGAAGTCTAAATTGGGTTTCTCTTGCCCTGTAACAGACCGACATGTTGTTTGTGGATTCCCATATCCCATACTGCCTCGTCAACATCTATATTTAGATCATTAGTCCAATCTCTGCTCCGGAAAGCAGGTTTGAAAAACTTGAACATTTCAAGGAATACAGAGATGATTCCGGCGCGTGTTTGAAATGTGTCTGTGTCCTTGGTGGATTGATTTTTTCTCCAGACCACTCTGCTTGCACATTACTACATGATCCAAAGGTAATGGAAAGGCATGTAAATCAACATTTAAGGAGACTAGTTAAAAGGTTATAAGCTAAGAAATAACAATCAACAGAAGAGATATGTTGATATATTATATGTAAGTGAGAAAGAAAGCCTGTGTGTGTGTGTGTGTGTGTGTGTGTGTGTGTGTGTACAGTATGACAGCAGGCTGGTTGGTCTGTCGGTCTGAACAGACCTATTTGGGTGTGATGGGCCTTCTCTTGTCACACATTCTTAGTGATGCCTGCTGCACTGTCATTTAAAATCCATCACACACACACACACACACACGCACACACACACAGATGCAGGAATCATGCGCGAACACACACACACACACACACACACACACACACACACACACACACAGCTAGTGTAATTTATTAGACCTTAACACATGTGGGCATGTATATATATATATATAAATATATATATATATATATATATATATGTATATATATATATATATACACATATATATATACACACACACACACACACACACACGCACACACACACACACACACACACACACACACATGCATGCACACGCCTCCAGCCATATGTCTCAGTGGTTGGTGATAATCAGCAGATGATCACAGGCTGTTAATTAAGACAGCTAAAAATAGACATGATGTGTTTTTCTGCACTTATGGGGCCCAGATGTGCTGATAAGCATGCCCCTTTGTTTTGACTGAGCCGTTTTTTTTGCAGAAAAAGGAAAAAGATTGAAACATATTTAAGAATCAGCACCATATACAAAACTATGGTATCAGGCAAACCAGGAAGAGGAATGGCAAAAGTTGTAAGGAGTGATGGATGAGGAAAGCATATCGAGCACAGGACAAGTCAAAGACAGGAGGCAGGAATAAACGACAAGGGGGAAATAAATGTGAACTCAGTGACATCAGTCCTCCCGAGAGGAAATTATGTTTTAATCAAAAAGTTAAATTTAATTGAGACTACAATTGGATGAGGAAAGAAAATGAACCCAATCCTTGTGTCTTGCTTGTGGCAAAGAAGCCTCAGGTAGGCTTCTGCTGTCTATGTGTTTGAGTATATAGATGGAAACTAAGTGGGTTAAGCTTTATTTTCAAGTGCTGTATGTTGTTTTTAAGTGAGGAATGAGAAAAGCAGGGGAAGAGATAGAGCAAATCCTAACACATCAGCCAAAATCACAGGGAGGGCATAGAAAGGCAGCTGACTGTAGAAAACCTAGTTAAACTAAGGATATAACCTAAAGACTCAAGGCAACTTCTTATGTATAGCCTATTTCATGCACGGTCAATTCATGACACAAGTCTGAATATGTTGTTTTGGTTGCCATCTACTGTATCTACAAATGCAGGAGTCTCTGTATGTGTTTGTGTGTGATTGCTTCCATTCATCTGATTAACGTCACACTTGGCTGGCTTGTGTGTTGCTGCAGGGCCCAAGGAAGTGCAGTGCTGATTGTGAAATTAAGGTGAGCTCATATAGTGGCTAAAAGATTTTTAATAGTTTTGTTGTGGAGCTATACAACAGAATGAAAAATCTCTCGGCCGGTGTTGTTTACGTCGCTGAGTGAACTGGACGGGACACAAGCTAAATGGACGATCTTTAGTAAACCCTGTCCCACTTTCCATTTGACTATTTAACATTAGTCTGCCAAGCTTCTGAATTAACATAAGCTAATCGTTAACAAAATTCAGATGAAATCACTTGTCAATGTTGTGTAATGTGCTAAACATGATGCTGTTTGCCATTCTTGACCAACCAGTTTACAACTACAGGGGATGGTGTCGCTAAAAGGATGCTATCTTTCCTTATAGCTGTCCTCTTTCCTAAACAGAGTCTTGTGCGTGTATGCCATTAAATGTTAGCCTATGAATATAATATCAACCTAAATAATGTCATATCTGGAATGCAGTCCAATACCAATGCTATTGAATCACTGCAGCTACATCTTAGTAATAAAGACAATCCGTGTATCTTTCACTCTTTCCATTTTCAATTGGCAATCAAAAATCCAATAATGAAAAATTGACTGGTTATTTTGTTATTTGTTTTTTATTTTAAAACAAAAGACAAAAAAATGCTTGTTTTTTCATATTTCATTATTAGGCTCAGATCAAAAATACGAAATGGAAAAATGGGCAACAGGACTGAATTTGATTTTAATATTTAATTGATTGGGTTTACGTGACCAGGAAGTTTGACTGTGGTCCAGTGAGCCGTCATTCACTTCTCCATAGTCAAACCAGCCGTCCCTCTATAATAATAATAATATATAATGTAGTGCACCCGTATTGTGATATTTATGGTAAATTCATTGAAACAGCGCCAAGCGAGCTGACGTGAAGGATAAACACTTCTTTCTCACTTTTTTCAGCATAAAGATGAGAGATGAAGTATTAACTTGACCAAGTGAAATAATCAAATTGCGTCGTGCCGAAAATGTGTTTAAAATTAAAAAATAGATCAGTCCATGTAGTGATCGGCCTACAGAAGATCATCATTGAACTACTCTGTAAATCCTAATTTTTTAGCCTCTTTTAGCTCATTGCACTGTCTGAAAAATCTCTTACAAACCCGCTGCACAATGCTGTTTGGGGCTGAGCAAGTAGACCAAGCTAGCAACTATAAGGTGCAGCATTTGTCTCAAGGGTTGGTGAAGACCAGAACAGAGGACAGAGGCTCATATTAGTCCGGTGGCCAAAAACATGATACATGATATTACTCTGCTGGATGCGTGTGTGCTCATATATATATGCGTATATATATGTGCTCAATTATATATGTACACTTATGAATTCTGCAATCTACATTAGGCCAAGACATTAGGAAATGGGTTCCAAAAATGGGGGAAAAAGTGCTTTATTTATTTATGGTATGTATGTTTATGTGAAACTTAACATGTGTAAGAGCCTGAGAGTATTTGAAATTGTTGAAACTTTCAACAGGAAGGACAGTGATGATGGGGCTGGATTAAGGAGGGATAAAGTGACTAAAATATAAAAATAGAGAGAAACGAAGAAGACCAGTGACCAACATAGCCCCCCTCCCCGCCCTGCTTAGTCTTCTTGCTTGGGGCTGCTGCTGCACTGACTTCATCTGAGCTGACAACAGAAGAATAGGCTCGATTTCGTGTGAACACTTGTCAAGATGAGACAGGCAGCGAGAATGAGACTGAGGGAGATGGAAAAAAAAAGAAACAAGGAGAAAAACTTGACATGAAGGGGTCTGATTTGATGGTAGCAAATATTAGGAATACTTTTCCCTTAATTCTTTGCTTCTCTTGGCCTGATTCTGCCCTGTTGAGTCATACTGCAACATTACTGATTACAATGTGAATGGATTAGAGCTGCAACCATTATTCGATTAATGGAACAATGATCGATTATTAAATTAATCGTCAACTATTTTGATAATCGAATAATTGGTTTGAGTAGTTTTTTTAAGGAAAGTAAGTCCAAATTCTCTGATTTCAGCTTCTTCAATGTGAATATTTCTGGTTTCTTTGTTCCTTTATGACAATAAACTGAATATCTCTTTGTTTTGTGGACAAAACAAAAGAACAGATTTGAGGACGGCATCTTGATTGATATTTTTCAACATTTTTTTCAACAACTAATCGTTTATTCGTTTAATCCTTTATCGGGTGAAGAACTATATTTGGTAACTTCAGTGGATATCATAAATGGGGTCCCCATGTCTCTCTGTTTGGTCGTAGAACCACATGGATTTCGAGAAAAAAGTTGCAAATTTACTAGATTAAAGTGGCAAATCTACAAGAAAAAAAGTCAAAGATTTAAGAGATATAAAGTGGCAAATCTGTGCAAAAAAAGTTGCAGATTTACGAGAAAAAAATGGGGAAAAAAGCAATTTTTTTTCTCGCAGATTCACCACTTGAAATCTCATAAATCTGCACATTTTTTTCTTGTAGATTTGCCACTTTAATCTCGTAAACTTTTTTCTCAAAATATTACCCCCCTCCCCCGGGTCTGTATGTTTTTGTTTTTTTTTTTACACATTTTGACAGTATGTAATATCCTCCAATATTCTCTAGGGTTGAAATTTGGAATTTGCAAGTATTTCAATGAGTGTCCTATTAAGGGTTAGATAATGGACAGATTAACGATAATGAAAATAATCTTTAGTTGCAGCCCGAGAGTGGATATTTAAAATTTTCCACATTCTATTAATCACTTTGGTGAGTAACAATGTGACAATGACGGATAAAAATTAACTATCCTTTCAACTAACTTCCCATTTGGTGTGATGGCTGTCTGTGTGGTTGCACATCATCTGTCTGACCTATGCCACAGTTTCCTACATGTAACAATCTGCAACCAGGTTTAATAATAATAAAAAAAAGATATATGCAAAGCTGTCTTCTTGATCCGCATTCTCAGGTCAAAAGGCTGCCAAGAATGAGCAACACTGATTGTTATTTATTGAAAATGAGGACAGAAGGATGGAAGAAATGTGAAAACTGGAGTCGGGTGCTTCAGCAGCATAAATGGACAGTGGAATGAAAAGAAGGTTAAAGGGTTGAAAAGGATTAGTCACTCTTACCTATGTCTGAAATCTTTGTTTCTTTAATATATTGCAAGCAAGAAGAAAACAGAAGAAACAAGAGTTAGTATAGATTGGAGTCTGATAGGTATTACAATGAAATGAGGAAAAGGGCAACAGTTTATGGAGTAAGACCGCTGTCAAAAAGATGTGTCCATGTTATAAGCATTCGTATTTGTAATGATCAACATTTGTGTGTAAATAAAAAAGTTGTACCCAAAATTCTGCTGTCACACACATGAGTCTGATAAATTATTAGGGTTAGGATTGTTTTTATGTGAGTATGAATCTAAAAGCTGTGAGTGCAAAGTCTTGTGAATACAACTCTAATTTCTACGACTACGAGTCTTCACTGTGAACACAAATTCAAGTTTGTGGGTACGAGTCGAAAAACTGTTGAAATGACGTCACAGGCAGGTCACAGGCAGGTCACAGGGGAAAGCAATCGAACCCCGAAAAATGCGCCGAAGGATGGCTGACAACATGGACACCGTCGGGGAAGCATCATCATCATCATCATCATCACAGGTAAAGTAAATAACACATCCAACATTTATTTATTTTTATTTAGTTGTTTATTTCATGAAATTGTACTGTTTTAAATAATATGAAGTTTATGGACGTTAAGACATTCTGCTTTAGCTTACAAGCTAACCACATGTCAGTTACTGCTTGTGTAACCAAACAATAGAATTAGTCAGAGTCCTGACAGCAGTTTACTATCAATCCAGAATTTATTTATTATATACGTGTATATCTGAGATCAGACACACAAGTGTGGTTTGCATGGGTCCAGACTAGTAATATTAATTAATAATTTAATAATTGATATTTGTTGTATTAACTTGCATGCTAATGATTGGCATACATTATTTTGCTAAAAATACAAAATTATTTTTTATGTCTGTCCAGCCTATGTGGGATAGAGTACTGTATGTTGGTAAATGACTATGTTAACAGTGGCATTTAGCCTAATGCATCAAACTTGTTGTTTACAGGGACCAGTAGCTGCTCGGTTATTGGAACGTCTGAAATCAAGGATTACAGATGTGTTGAATCAACCACACTTGAATTTGGACTATTTACAATACATTGTAAATCAAGAAACATTCATTGTGACGGCTGCCTCCAGTACTTTAAACATCCCAGCTGAAATTGTGGAGTGTCTTTTATCCCTGCAAAGTAAGATCCACGTAGCTGTTTCCCAAGAGAGTCCCTGTGCTTTTATTAGAGTTGGAGGATGCCAATCATTAGCATGCAAGTTAATACAACAAATATGAATTATTAAATTACTAATTAATATTACTAGTCTGGACCCATGCAAACCACACTTGTGTGTCTGATCTCAGATATACAAGTATATAATAAATAAATTCTGGATTGATAGTAAACTGCTGTCAGGACTCTGACTAATTCTATTGTTTGGTGACACAAGCAGTAACTGACATGTGGTTAGCTTGTAAGCTAAAGCAGAATGTCTTAACGTCCATAAACTTCATATTATTTAAAACAGTACAATTTCATGAAATAAACAACTAAATAAAAATAAATAAATGTTGGATGTGTTATTTACTTTACCTGTGATGATGATGATGATGATGATGCTTCCCCGACGGTGTCCATGTTGTCAGCCATCCTTCGGCGCATTTTTCGGGGTTCGATTGCTTTCCCCTGTGACCTGCCTGTGACCTGCCTGTGACGTCATTTCAACAGTTTTTCGACTCGTACCCACAAACTTGAATTTGTGTTCACAGTGAAGACTCGTAGTCGTAGAAATTAGAGTTGTATTCACAAGACTTTGCACTCACAACTTTTAGATTCATACTCACATAAAAACAATCCTAACCCTAATAATTTATCAGACTCATGTGTGTGACAGCAGAATTTTGGGTACAACTTTTTTATTTACACACAAATGTTGATCATTACAAATACGAATGCTTATAACATGGACACATCTTTTTGACAGCGGTCTTACTCCATAACACTTAAGGTAATTTCAATCATGCTTCACAGAAGTTAAATCAAGTCAAATGTATTAATGTTTATCACAAACCTCAAAATCTGCCTCAGGGGGCTTTAAAATCTGTAAACCAAATGACACCTTCTGTCCTATTAGACCCCTCCTCAAAAAACCCTTCAATTAAGAAAAAGATTTCAGTTGTCTTTTATAGTAGAATTTTTGAGAAATGAGCACTCAAGAGTGAGCTAGAACAGGTTCAGAGCACTAAACAAGTGATATTTTATCTTTTAGCACTTTGGCTAAAGAGTAAGTACATGAATGTTAATTACAATAGTGGCAAAGTGTCCAATCTGGCCATGCATCTATCCCACTCTTCCTTTATGTTTTCAAGGACTGTTCATAGTCATCCAAGAAGTAGAGTTAAATGGTTGAACGCAGAAAAGAAAGATGCTCAGAAAAGTTGAGGCAGAGAGATGAATTCAGATTCAGGTTTCAATTAAAAACCAAGGACTCTCAAGTGTATTAGTTCATTTAAAAAAAATGTTTTAGGTCGTTTTTTGTTTTACTCAAATCCACCAAGATTTGCAATGGCTCTGAGAAACCTGATGAAATGGTTTTTGGCAAAGCTTTACTGTTTAATGGATCAGTCCTCTGAGCGAGACCTTTATCTCTGGGACACTCTGGGATGTATTCTCTGGATTAGGTTCAGATCTCAAATCTGGCAGGAGCAGCCACCCTCCCTCCCTTCCGTCTTACCTCAGCTCCATGACACTGGTAACATTCCCAGAGGGGAAGATCCTCCTGATATAGTTGAAGTCTCCAACGAAGATGCTGCCATCAGCTCCGCAGGCCAGAGCCAGGGGGGCCAGCAGCTTGTTGCCCTCTGCCTGCCCATTACAGCTGGGGCAAGAGATGCTGCGGCGACGTCCATTCCCTGTGATATAAAGTTCCATCAAGTTTTACTGACTCTTTCCACAAAACAAACTCACCAGTTACCTTACCTTATCATATTCAATTTATCGAGACAGGTTTTTGAGCACCATTGGATGTAAAGCATTTAGGGCCGGGACTCGATTAAAAAAAACGTAATCTAATTAATTAGAGGCTTTGTAATGAATTAATCGAAATTAATCACATTTTAATCGCATATAAATATTTGACCTGAGAACAGTGAGAAGTAATTTTTTTCACATGGATTTTTAGTATACCATTGAATAATGACTGAATACATAAGCTTAAGCAACAAAAATATAGTTTATTTTTGTTCAAGTCCAACAGACCAGTGCAATTTTTGCCATTAAGTATAGCAATAGCATATTTAGAAATATAGTACATTTCAGAAATTCAGGTAGCCTATAGGTAGGTAGACCTTCTGTAAACTATAATACTTTGTTTTTTTAAGTAAAACACAATCCACGCTAGCTACCACACTAGCCGCTAGCTGCTATATGTTTTGCATTGAGGTGATACTTGAGGCTGGATGTGCTGCGGTGATATGTGATTTCCTTGTTGCATAGCAACACAACCATGCTCTTATCGACGCTTCCATCCATTGGTTTTTTGTAACAAAATGTCCCTTCATCCACGGGGCCAACCAAAGCGCTCTCATCAGCTTCTTCCTTCGTGTTCACTGTGGTTTGTTGTTGTCTGACCTCATGAACGCTAGTTGGTGCTCCAGTATAATCGGTCCGCCTGAAACTCATCCAGTGAGAAATGTTCCGTGGTGCAAAAATAAATGAGATTCAAATGCTTCAATTTTTTTAACGTGTTAATTTTTGTGTAATTAATTAATCTTAACACGTTAAAGTTCCCGACCCTAAAAGCATTTATTTAACAACATTCCATGAAGCTAGCAACAAGTTTCAAATGCATTATGCCCAACAAGTGACAATCAACACTGGCACATAAAAAAGATGTTATGAAATGTCCAGGTTCAATCAAGTTAGTAATATTCAAATCCGTACTTACCCATGATGCTGCTGATTACAGGAGGCTGCTGGGAAATGAAGATGTTCTCACCATTGCCCTTGTACAGTATACCTTGTTGAGAGAAGATATAAATATGAGATATAAAGAGCTCATAAAGGCATCACAGAAAAGGCAGCCAGACTAATACTACTTAGCATTTAAGTCTGTGTTGTGATTGAGAGGTTGGGTACGCTAGAGGTGAGATTTTATTAGCACGGCTGTCATTTGAAAACGTACTGATATATGGCACAGATATTGTCCTTTTATTAAAAATCTGATCTGGCTGTGTCTAGTTGTTCTCATTGATGTGATGTTATCAGCTTCTCAAATGGACTATATTACATACACATTGAAAGTAAGGGTGTTGAAATGAGGGTGACAGATGTGCATCTATACCTGCCTCAATCTAAAGCAGGTTCAGGTTAATGACCAAAGACATTTGGAAAGATTTTAGATAGTTATCAAGCATTAAATGCTGAATTCTAAATGTTTTGTCACAACTTAATTATAAGATTAACTATCACCCACACACACAATCTCTACCGAAAGAATAGTGGAAAAGGACAGACAAAACTGAAACTTGAAAATGGGGGAATTTAACGGTCCTGATTAAAGTAAAGGGCATGTCTGTGTGTGCCCCTGTGATGTCGCATGCACTCTGGCACCAAATAACCTCAGACTCTGTGTGTGTGTGTGTGTGTGTGTGTGTGAGAGAGAGAGAGAGAGAGAGAGTGTATTTGGTTGTGTTTCACTTTTGAGAAAAGTAAAACAAATCATGGACATCAGCAATAAAGCTATTCAAATGTAAATTGTAAAATCAGCTATCAGTGAAAGTATTGACTTATTTCATAATTTGTTGTACATTTACTAACTAAACAATAAGGACTAGACTAAACTTCACTGTGCTGAATTCAAGTGTGAATCAACTGTTTTGGCAACATACACAGATTTCCAGATTCAGGTGGCTGGGACCTACAAAAAAACTACAGATGAACATTACATATCCAGGAATTCATATCATAGACACTACTGAATATATAGAGAGACTGTATCCCAAATCTGACACATCTGCAATGCTGCACTTTCCTGTGTTTTCACGGTCATTTTGAATAAGATCGCCACCACCAGTAGAGGAATAATTGATTTTTAATCAATTAATCAATTAATATTTAACCAACGTCTTGTGAAATTTCCTTTATGTACGTGGAGATTTACATGTCTAATTACAATACGGAAGTAAATCTGATGAGACAAAGCAGTAAGAATGCCTGGGCGACACTCAGGCGACGATCTTAAAAGTACATCTTTTTTTTAATCTCTTTTTACTGTACTGTATTTTATTGTGATGGACAGAAGTACGGACCGGGTGTGTTGATAATGATGGTTGATAACGGTGTTATTTATTTGGCCTACCAGGAAACATCCCATTTTCTCAGAAAAACTCAGCAGTCCCCATTGTTTTGTTGTTTAATCGCAAGGAGATCCGAGTGTCCATTTTGGGAAACAGTTAGTGCACGGCTAATTCACCGCCGTTAGCGTCCTTTAGCCGACTCTGGTGAACACGAGGCTAACTTACACGGGTAAAACAATATACGGTTCGAAAAATAAGAAGTTAGACTTTATTTCACACAATTTAAGTAACTGGAGGCTTAACATGATCATTTATATTAGTAGGTAATGTGAAATTTTAATAGAATCTTAGCCGAACGGTGTCCGACTTGGGATACAGTTACACTACCTCATTAGTCCCATGGCACACTACATCATCTCTTCACAAATGTTTCTCCTTGCTTTGTGAGCCTACATTGGCATCCAGATTGACTGGCAAAAAATATTTCTGCTGCTCATCTTGATCGATCTGGAAACGATTACGTTCATATTAACACTCAACATAAGATGTAAATATTAGCCTTTATTGTAAGCTAACACTAGCCTGCTAATGCTGGCCCATATCAATCACAGTGAAGTTAAACCAATAAAATAAAATGAATGATACATGTTTTAGTTGGTCTTGTTGATCAGGATAATTCCCTCCCAGCCCCTGACGTAAGCGGTTCGTTCAAGACCAGCAAATAGTTGGTGCAGCTCTGGAACCAGTTTTCCTGGCCGAGAGCTGCTTCTTTGGCTGCCAAAACACAAAGAACTGGTTCAAGATTTGGCACCAGCTCCAAACCAGCCCTGGAACTGCCTTGATCAAAAGGGGTATCTGTTATTTATTTTTGTCATTAAATCACTGAACTCTGCCTGAATGCTTTTTCAGCTCTTCTTCTGTGTTTGGGTCAAAACTTGCAACACCTGAGACTGTACTGTACAACCTGACCAGCTAAGGACCTAGCGGATGAAGCCTGTCCCAAAGAGAAAGTCAATGAGGTCATTTATACAGTTTAGTGCTCTCTTGGCGATGTTCTGAATGACTCAGCTCTAACACTGACAATATGGCTTTTTCTTCCAAGCTTGTAAAGTAACTGACTTGATTGACAGATGAAATGGAAGCTGCTCTATCCTCTTTGCATGTTAACATCTGGCCTACTAGGCACCTGCTCTCACCCCAGTCTGTTAACAACCAGCCTCCACTCCATTCAAGTATCTTTGGGTTCCAGCCTGCAAGCTCCCAGTCAACACCCCTGTCTACTACCGTCCAGCCTGCTTTTCAATTGGCTATCCTCCTCCTAGTAGAGCCTTCAGCATCCTCCTAAACCCTGTAGACTTTGAGCAAGGACCTTACTTATTTCCCTGAGGTATAGCATACATTGGTCTCAAAAACATTGACCGCCTGAGCTGCCCAGCACCTTGGAGAATCAACTGCCAAGCCCCTAAGAGATATTGCTACCCAGCGAGTTTCCACTGCCTTGTAACCTATAGTCTCCGCAGCCAAGTACCATAACTGATGTTTAGCTAGACCCTGAACCAGACCTGGAGTCGAACATCCCAGTTGATGTCTTGTCTTGTAGACTAGAGGCCTCGTGTCGACACGTGGTCCTGGTTTCCAGTTGGTGGCCCGGCTAATAATTATGAATTACTAGATAGTTTTAAATAAATTTTCATCTTGCCAAAGATGAAAATGAATGCTATTTCAATATGTAGTAGCAGTACTGCATGTTGCTGACCTTAATAATGTACTTGTTATACAGATAATGAAGAGAGAGACAATGTGAAGTGAGATGAGGGGGAAGAGGGTTTTGTCGGTTGACTTGTGTGAATGAGTGGTGAGAATGTGAACAGAGTAAAAAGGAGGGATGCATTCTTTCTTCAAAGTGAGACATCAAAGAGGAACCTCCTGTGGTGAGTTGAATTATTAAAACTCTACTGCCATCTTGGAAACCATCCCACATTACCTTTCATCCATCCATCTATCCATCCACCCATCCATGCATCCATTGACCAACTCTTTTGTACTCTTTATGGGTGCATAGCAATCTAGGGATACACCCTACAATTTACAAGTTCTTCAAACTCAGCATGACACTTTGCTATCGGCCCTTAAATCCCATATCAGTCGGTTCACCTCCCGTCAGGCTAGCTCTATATCCCTCTCCTTCTCTCTATCTCCTCTCCTTCTCTCTCTCTTTCATGTCTCCCTCCATTAGTAGGTGTTGATTGATCAACAGAGGCCAAGTCAGCAGGGTTCCACCCATGCTGTGCTATGGTCCACACAGACAACCAACTATTTGCCTGACTGAAAAAAAAAGCATGTGTGTCCGTGTGTTTGTGAGTGTGTCTGTTGGTGATGATGCAGAGAGAGGGGGAGAGGGTGAGAGAAGCTCTGTAGAAAAAGAGAGGAGCATTGACTTTTCCTGCTGTGTGAAAAGAGAGGGCAGTGAGGCTTTCTCACACGTTTTCTAGATATGTGTGTGCGTGTGTAAATGAGTACATTTGACCTTGGCCTGAAGACTCTCAATCTCAAAACCTCAACTCTTACATTCTTGCAACATCTATGAAGGGCCCTGATCGAAGAAAAGACAAGGTCAGATTGATTTGGCTCATATCCTCAGTAAAAGTGTCATTTGAACACATTGCATTCATATTCCAAAACACACTGCAGAAATGATCAAAACAGCCAACCCTTTCAATGCAGCTGTGAATTAGTTCAGAAATAGAACACACACTTATGAATGACGAAAAGAGGATGCAGAGGAGGAAATTTTGATAAAATGCAAAAAAATGTGAAATCACTCATTCGTCAGTCTGACTGCTTCTGCTGCTGATTCAACACGGTGAATCAACCGAGCAGCTTCTGATAGGGGCAGACTAGAGCCAACTGTACTGCAACAGATAATTGCTGACCTGGTGTGTCAGGGCTCTGAAACAAACAGATACACTCTTGCACATACATATATCATGATAACAACTAGCACCTTACTTTTTAATGATGGATCAAATTGATTCATGGTAACCCATGAAGTTTGAATAAAATATATATTTTTTTTACCTCTTTCCATGAAATGATTGTGACAATGTGATTTATTTGTGACTTTAAGCTGCGGCAGTATGTGAACTATAGGCTGCAGCAGTATATGTACTTTAAGCTGCAGCAGTATGTATACTATAAACTGCAGCAGTATGTGTACTTTAAGCTGAAGCAGTATGTATTCTTTAAGCTGCAGCAGTATGTGAACTATAGGCTGCAGCAGTATATGTACTTTAAGCTGCAGCAGTATGTGTACTATAAGCTGCAGCAGTATGTGTACAATAGGCTGCAGCAGTATGTGTACTTTAAGCTGCAGCAGTATGTGTACAATAGGCTGCAGCAGTATGTGTAGTTTAAGCTGCAGCAGTATGTGTAGTTTAAGCTGCAGCAGTATGTGTACAATAGGCTGCAGCAGTATGTGTACTTTAAGCTGCAGCAGTATGTGTACGATAGGCTGCAGCAGTATGTGTACTTTAAGCTGCAGCAGTAAGTGTACTATAGGCTGCAGCAGTATGTGTACTATAGGCTGCAGCAGTATGTGTTCTTTAAGCTGCAGCAGTATGTGTACTTGAAGCTGCAGCAGTATGTGTACTTTAAGCTGCAGCAGTATGTGTACTTGAAGCTGCAGCATTATGTGCACTTTGAGCTGCGGCAGTATGTACTTTAAGCTGCAGCAGTATGTGTACATATGTTCTTTATATTCTATATACTTCTGCATATTGCTTAATATGATTCGATTACTGTCTGACTCAAACGAGAGGCATGTTTCAGATGATACCGTCCACTTCCTTTTTGTTATTACCCGAGTGTTGGTTGCCCAAAAAACCCTGCATACTTTTCATATTTTCCGTCTTGCAAACTCTGCCAGTTCAATTCAATTCAATTCAATTTAATTTATATAGCCCAGAATCACAGATCACAGATTTGCATCAAAAGGCTCTACAGACTGTACATGGTACGACACCCTCTGTCCTTAGACCCTCACAGCGATCAGGGAAAAACTCCTCCAAAAAACCTTTCAACAGGGAGAAAAAAAAGAAAAACCTCAGGGAGAGCGATAGACGATGGATCCCCCTCCCTGGACGGACAGACATGCAATAGATGTCGTTGTACAGAACAGATCAATAGGGTAGAATAGCATATGAGGGGGAGAGAGACAGTGAAGAACAAGATGAACAATGACAACATGGTTACATTTATCCCACCTTGAACTGTCTCGCCAATTTTACTACCTCCAAAGGTACAGCACTGGGATAACTTGGTCCCCCCATCACGCCTCTGGGACGTTCAGATTGAAGGCGAAACATCACAGAGGTGTAAATATCGCAGCATGAAACGTAAGTCTGAAAGGGGCTAGTTTGACATTCTGTCCGAGTCAAGGCAATAAAGGACAACAGGCTCTGAAAAAGCCATAGCTGACCTTTAATAACAAATGGTTCACTCTCTGCATACCTGTCAGTTACTCTGGCCAATGCATGGGAACTTTATTAGCGAAAACACGTGAACAATCCAGTCAGTTACCCACAGATAACTTACATCTAATGACTCTAATGAAGCAAATGAGAAAACAAATCAATGTTTTCAAATGTAAGTAGATATGCTGATGTTGTGATCCTATTTTCTTTGTTTTTTTCTGGATATTATTTTACTTTAGTTTTTCATGGAAAGTAAAAACAACAACAAATTTAGGATTTGAATACAAAATATTTGAAGTTCAGTCATTTTGATTTGATGTTCAGTAAAAATCAACACTGTCTCATGTCCTCTGGTTAGGGCTGGGCGATATGGACCAAAAGCCATATCCCGATATATTTAGGCTGAATATCAATATGCAATATATATTCCGATAATTTTATTGCAAACTGAGACCAAATGTTCAGTCAAAATCAAAGCCAAATATTTTTTTTATTTTTCAATATTTTTTATTTTATTGAAACCGTTTATTTAAGTGAACATAAATACTGTATAATAGCAGGAGTACCTTTAAAAAAAAAAAATCAAAGCTCCATAAAGTTCACAATTAAATTAAAAATATATTTAATAAAAATAGCCTATGAAATAAAACCAGGCCAATGTATTTCTGAAATAAAAATATTTTTATATGAGAAAAGAATAATGAACATTACAAAATAACTAAATATGACAAACCCTAGTAAGGGCAGCATTTATATATAAAGAAAGGAAAAAAATTGAACTATATATGCGATATGGTCTAATTCCATATCAGAGTAAAAAATATATCAATATATATTTTTATATCGATATATTGCCCAGCCGTAGCTGAGCTGTATAGTGTCTAAAAAATAAAGTGCAACGCTTTACCAGCCAGCTTACACCAGTCTCTGTCTGCACACACGCTGATGAATGAATACACAGACAATCACAGGCTTCAAAAAACTCACTAGTACACTTGAATGGATGTCACAAACTGGAAACATCCTGACAACACCTGCACAAGGAAGCAGACCCTCTGCCCCAAAGACCCCTCCACACGCGCACACACATACATGCCCACACACACCTACAGACCCTCTCTCTCTTTCATCCAGTCTTATCTTAGTTGTGCAGTGCTCACTTCTCAGTGCTCACAGATCACACAACAGCAGGTGTGTGTGTCTCTGCATGTGTGTAAAGGTGTGGACAAGCCTCTGAACACAAATCCAAAAAACATTAAAACCCTACAAGAAACAATTCAGTCAGAACAGTCAGCACTCCATTTGCTTTCATTCAGCTATATAAACATGAACAAGGATAAAAGTGAAAAAATAAGATGTGCTGCTGTTTATGCTGCTTTCTGACTCATCACGCTTCCCCTATAGGGAAGATGAATGATGTTTCCAAGCTGATGATTGTAAGTTTTACTTAAAGACATATGCAGACATGATAGCTTGGCAACACACGGTATTACTGTCTAGTCCAAACCAAAGACTGACTGAACATAGACTTCTATTTTCATATGGAAGACAGACAGGAATGAATGTAAACGTGTGATATCTATGTACTGTACCACACTTAATATCTTCCACTTTGAATCATCAAGAACCTTAAAGAGTCTCTGAGTATTATATGTCATGTGAATAAAAAATAAAAGGGAAAAAAATATTCAGATAACCAATCTACATCAGATAAAAATAGCAGTTGTTTTTACTAACAATTAATATGAAGATAACAAAAATAAATATGACTATTAGACAGCATGGGACAGTAGCTGGTCTTCCCTGTCAAAACATAAAAACACAGGACAAGAAACATTAAAATCACTGTCAACATACATTATATAGGCACGATAGTTCCAAATCTAGCACATGGTCTCGTACACATCATTAGTACAGCTACAAGACAAACCACAAAGAAAAGACAGCAGCAGTGTTTGATGGTCTCTCTCAAACACACACACACACACACACACACACACACACACACACACACACAGTGTGCTGTAGTACTGTCCCTTCAAGACACAAATTCACACCCCCAGAGACCAGTATGAATAGAGACAGAAAATCACAAATCACACCTGCATTTTAAACGCACACACACAAGCACACACACTGAATTGGGTGACAAGGTGTTGAAAGCCCAAGAGGACTGCAGGGAGAGAGGGATGAATAGCAATGTGATGGATGAGGTGACATATAGAGGACAGCAAGGAAGGTAGGAGGAGGGGGAGGGGTTATAAAGTCATGAAATCTGAATGAAGTCAATGAATCTCTTCTCTCTTCAGAAAGAGGCGATCGATATAGGTAGTGTAGGCATTTCTGTAAACAGCCCTGGAGTTACAGTAATGCTTCCTTTATAAACCAGCTGATTATAATAGCTACAGGTCACAGGAAATTAATTTCAGGGTAGTGAATGATGCTTTGTGTATTCCATAGGTGTAAATTCTAGGGCCGGGACTCGATTAAAAATAATAATCTAATTAATTAGACGCTTTGTAATTAATTAATCGAAATTAATAGTTAATATAAATATTTGACCTGAGAACTGTGAGAAGTAATTTTTTCACATGGATATTTAGTATACCATTGAATAATGACTGAATACATAAGCTTAAGCAACAAAAATATTGTTTATTTTTGTTCAAGTCCAACAGACCAGTGCATTTTTTGCCATTAACCCTCAGGGCCCACTAAGGACATTTTCAGCCATTTCAGAAATTTTTCACTTGATTTTTGGCAATAATTTTGGCTGTGATACTGCAAATGACATGATTTTTGGAAGAAGGATTTCTTTTTTGATATATTTTGAAATTCTAATTTAATTTTTTCTAATGGCTCTATAATACACTGTGTACAAGCTTACTACCCTTTCGAGCCCTTTCGGGCTGAAAATGTCCACCTCCAAAAAATGCTATAAAAACTTTACAGATTAATATTTTTTTTTACTTTTTTCTGCATAAACCTCTTAAACAACTTCTGCCCTGCTCAAAACTACCAAACATTCAAAGATGTTGAGAATTTTAACCCTTTAAATGCCAGTTTGATTGCACAATGTCACTGTTTTTCAAAGAAAAAAACACAAAAAAATTGAGTTATTTTCCATATAATAATTAATTTTTGGCTGGGGCATTGGTTTTCATCACAGCCTTGGGTAGGTCAAAGATTAAGAACAAAATTGATTTTGATGCATTTTTAGTTTTTGTGTAGTGTCAGATTTAAAATGTAAAAACCCCTTTTTGGCCACTTGATAGCAGACATGTCCACTTCTAAATAACGCTTTAAAAATATTACTGAAATATATGTTTTTCCAACTTTTTGGGGTTAAATCTTTTGATCAACTTCAGTCCTGATAAAAACTATCAAATATTCAATTATTTTCAGGATTTTAACCCTTTAAATGCCAGTTTGATTCCATGATGTCACTGTTTTTCAAATAAAAAACGCACAAAAATTGAGTTATTTTTCATTTCATAAATAATTTTTGGCTGGGGCATTTATTTTTTATCACAGCCTTGGCTATGTCAAAGATTAGCAACAAAATTGATTTTGATGCATTTATAGTTTTTTCTGTAGTGTCAGATTTAAAATGTACTACCCTTTTATGGCAGACATGTCCACCTCCAAAAACACTATAAAACTATTACTGATATATATTTTTTTCAACTTTTTTGGGTTAAATCTTTTGATCAACTTCCGTCCTAATCAAAACGATCAAATATTAAATAATCATCAGGAATTTAACCCTTAAAATGCCAGTTTGACTACATTATGCTAATATTTCTTATGAAAACAAGATTTGCTGTGTTTTGTTAGATGTGTGTGTGTGTTTGCTGTTTCATGTTTCTAGACCTTACTGTAAAACTTGTAATGTCTAATAAAGTTACTCCTGTTATACAGAGCCATATATTAACTCTTTCAAGTCAATAAAAACATGGTCCCTCTTCTCTTACTACACTTCAAAGAGGTCACTGTGGAGAAAACAAAAACCACGGTTTGTAAGTTTCTGCACCTGGCTGGAGTCCTGTCACAAACTGTCTGTAGCTTTTTTTTTTTAAGTGCCCATGTTTTTATTGACTTGGAAGAGTGCATATATGGCTGTGTATGACAGTAGTAACTTTTCAAGTTTTACAGTGAGGTCAAGACACACAAAACAGCAAACACACACACACATCTAACAAAACACAGCAAACTGCTTCATAAGAAATATTAGCATAATGTAGTCAAACTGGCATTTTAAGGGTTAAATTCCTGATGATTATGCAATATTTGATGGTTTTGATTAGGACTGAAGTTGATCAAAAGATTTAACCCAAAAAAGTTGAAAAAAAATATATATCAGTAATAGTTTTATAGTGTTTTTGGAAGTGGACATGTCTGCCATAAAAGGGTAGTAGATTTTTAAATCTGACACTACACAAAAAAACTATAAATGCATCAAAATCAATTTTGTAGCTAATCTTTGACATATCCAAGACTGTGATAAAAAATAAATGCCCCAATAAATGCCCCAGCCAAAAATTATCTATTAAATGGAAAATAACTCAATTTTTGTTTGTTTTTTCTTTGAAAAACAGTGACATCATGGAATCAAAACTGGCATTTAATGGGTTAAAATCCTGAAAATAATTGAATATTTGATAGTTTTTATCAGGACTGATGTTGATTGAAAGATTTAATCCAAAAAAGTTGGAAAAAAATATATATCAGTAATATTTTTAAAGCGTTATTTAGAAGTGAACATGTCTGCCATCAAGTGGCCAAAAAGGGCTTTTTTCATTTTAAATCTGACACTACACAAAAACTAAAAATGCATCAAAATCAATTTTGTTCTTAATCTTTGACCTACCCAAGGCTGTGATAAAAACCAATGACCCAGCCAAAAATTATTTATTATATGGAAAATAACTCAATTTTTTTTGTGTTTTTTCTTTGAAAAACAGTGACATTGTGCAATCAAACTGGCATTTAAAGGGTTAAAATTCTCAAAATCTTTGAATGTTTGGTAGTTTTGAGCAGGGCAGAAGTTGTTTAAGAGGTTTATGCAGAAAAAAGTAAAAAAAAATATTAATCTGTAAAGTTTTTATAGCATTTTTTTGGAGATGGACATTTTCAGCCCAAAGGGCCTGAAAGGGTTTTACATTTTAAATCTGACACTACACAAAAACTAAAAATGCACCAAAATCAATTTTGTTCTTAATCTTTGACCTACCCAAGGCTGTGATAAAAACCAATGACCCAGCCAAAAATTATTTATTATATGGAAAATAACTCAATTTTTTTTGTGTTTTTTCTTTGAAAAACAGTGACATTGTGCAATCAAACTGGCATTTAAAGGGTTAAAATTCTCAAAATCTTTGAATGTTTGGTAGTTTTGAGCAGGGCAGAAGTTGTTTAAGAGGTTTATGCAGAAAAAAGTAAAAAAAAATATTAATCTGTAAAGTTTTTATAGCATTTTTTTGGAGATGGACATTTTCAGCCCAAAGGGCCTGAAAGGGTTTTACATTTTAAATCTGACACTACACAAAAACTAAAAATGCACCAAAATCAATTTTGTTCTTAATCTTTGACATATCCAAGGCTGTGATAAAAACCAAAGACCCGACCAAAAAAAATATATTATATGAAAGATAACTACATATTTGTGTTTTTTTTATATAAAACATCAGTGACATTGTGCAATCAAACTGGCATTTAAAGGGTTAAAATCCTCAAAATCTTTGAATGTTTAATAGTTTTGAGCAGGGCAGAAGTTGTTTAAGAGGTTTATGCAGAAAAAAGTAGAAAAAAATATTAATCTGTAAAGTTTTTATAGCATTTTTTTTGGAGGTGGACATTTTCAGCCCAAAGGGCTCGAAAGGGTATTACATTTTAAATCTGACACTACACAAAAACTAAAAATGCATCAAAATCAATTTTGTTCTTAATCTTTGACATATCCAAGGCTGTGATAAAAACCAATGTCCCGACCCAAAAAAATATATTATATGAAAAATAACTAAATTTTTGTGTTTTTTTCATATAAAACATCAATGACATCATGCAATCAAACTGGCATTTAAAGGGTTAAAATTCTCAAAATGTTTGAATGTTTAATAGTTTTGAGCAGGGCAGAAGTTGTTTAAGAGGTTTATGCAGAAAAAAGTAGAAAAAAATATTAATCTGTAAAGTTTTTATAGCATTTTTTTTAGAGGTGGACATTTTCAGCCCAAAGGGCTCGAAAGGGTAGTACATTAAAGTGGGCCCTGAGGGTTAAGTGTAGCAATAGCATATTTAGAACTAGAAAATTTCCTCTGGGGAAATTCTGAAAGGGCCACGGGGGCTACTGCCGGTGTGTACACTATGATGAGATTCTTCAGAGATTTCAAACTATGCCCTTTAACCTCAAAATGTGTGTGTGTGTGTGTGTGTGTGTGTGTGTGAGTGAGTGTGTGAAACATGTATCTGGAGGAGTGTGCGTGCTTACGCACGTATTTGTGTGTGTAGCGAAAATCGCATGAAGTTACCTCTGTGTGTGTGTGTGTGTGTAATTAAAATCACAAAGTTACTTACGTCGCAAAAAAATCGTATTCTGTAGAGAAAAGTAATAGCACACCGATCCCGATCAAACCGCACGTATGAATAATTTGTCCTGCAACTCTTCAAGGTGTAGGACTAGTAGCGGGACAAAAAAAATCTGCAGTATAACAGTAGTGCGGACTGGTCCCATACAGCCAGTGCTCGGTGCGATTGCCCCGTGGCCCTAAATATCTTAAAGTCTTGAAATCACAGCACAATATAAGAAAGAGGTGGGGTGCTGTGGTGGTTATTTCAATCTCAGTGCTGCTTTGTTTTTGGGATGATTATAAGCAAACCATTATGTAAGAAGATTGGGGTTGTAGTTTTTGTGTCAAAGGAAAAGTCACAAGTTGGACATGAACATCAGCAGTAAGTGTTGCAGTGAGGGATGCATTACAACTTGTTTAAGAATTGTAAAAAATCCAGAAATCCCGTGTTCCCACTCCAACTGTTGTAATGTGATGTGCCTTCAAGCAGGAATGTATAATATTCAGGCTAGTCGTAAAGAAGTAGGACATAGTAGTAGTCATAGTAGAGAAAATAAAAGGAATTAAATATATTAATAAAGGGTGATAAGACGACAACACATAATACACAAAAACAAGCAAGAAAAGAGAGGAGGGGATAAGGAGGAGCAGCAGATGAACGTCTGAATGACTGCGTGGAATGATGAAGCCAAATTGTCTCCCTTTCTCTCGCTCACGCTCACACATGCACCGAGATAAAAGGCTGGCAAAATACCACTGGGCAGCTGGAAGAATCTCAAAACACCAACAAGGAACACACACACAGACACACGCACACAGACACACACACGCACACAGACACACACACACACACACACACACACACACACACACACACACTCCTGAATTATTTTCCTCTGCACCGTTGACCAAAGCCTGTATGACAACAATCGTTTTGACAAGTGCTGAGATTAACATTCTTTTAAACTGTAATCAGCTTTGTCCCTCTTCAACATATAATTAACCAGTTAATGATGTGGAGAGACAAGGGGGGGGAAGAGGGAGAGAGAGAGAATAAAAGAAAGCAATGATTGTAAATATTGCTTTCTTTTATTATTAGTTTTTCTTTCCTTAATTCCTTTAAAATTAATAATAAAATTATAATTAATTTATTGTAAACATTGCTTTCCTTACTGTTATCTTTTTTTTTAAACTTCTGACGCTTGCTTTGGCAATATGTACAGTGTTACATAATGGCAATAAAGCCAATTGAATGTTTTCTTATTTTGAGCTTGTTCATAATTAATCAGTAAATTAAACTCTAAAGCTCAGCAGTCACATTTAAACTTCAAATCGAAATATTAGTTTTAGGTGAAACAAAAAATGTTTCAAGCAGTATTATGTTTCATCCCATTGCAGAGTGGAATGAAGTAGTGACAGAGGTGTAGTTTCACAGTGCAGGTGATGGTGTGGCCTACCGTTCTGAACGTCCAGGATGTGATGTTTATCCAGCGCCCATCCGCCCATGTTGGAAGCATCCAGCTCGTAGCCTTGCAAGATGGCTGTTCTCTTCTCCCACAGGATGAGGTCCAGGCAGGACTCATATTCAAACCCCACCGACACTATTAGATACAGACAGGACAAGGCCACTTAATCAACTCCTTCCTTTGACTTTTCTCATGTTCAAAACAAGTTGGAAAGTTACTGAAAGCAAACTGACAACACCACAGAAAAAATGGTGACCCCCAGAGTTAACCTCCATTTGTCTGCCATTGTTACATCCACTGACTGTTGTTGCTGCCTCACACACACACACACACACACACACACACACACACACACACACACACACACACACACACACACACACACACACACACACACACACACACCCTTCGACTTTCTTCTTTGCACTGGTAAAGTACTTGTCAGGCCTGTCTGCCTGTCTCCTTGAGGTACAACACTGTAACGCCAAGGGTGGGACACTTGCTGTATCAACAGGCGCGCGCGTGCGCACACGCACACACACACACACACACACACGCGCGCGCATACGCACAGACAGTGCTGTGCTCTGCCAAGTGCTTTTTCTGCCATTTCCATTGTGTGAACTGGCAGCGACAAAAGCTCTGTGTCTATTAAATTTAGAAGAAATGAAGATCTTTAGGGGAGGAGAGAAGGGAAGGTTGGTAAGAACTGATAAAAACAGAGGAGAGGGAAGCATGTTTGAAGATAGGGAGAAAAATAAAGACAAGCAACTGTGACACATAGAATGTGGCTTTTAAAAATGCTACAATTATAATACAAACATTACATTATGGGGTAATGATATGTAAAACCTTTGAAAAAAATGTCATGATAGGTACATTGGTTACCAAGTAAATACACTGCAAAAAAGGGGTGTCTAAAAACAAGATAAAAACACTAAATCTAAAAAGACACCAATCAATAAGTACATTGACAAGAGACATTTCAGCCAGTTCCATGACTGAGTAAAAATGTATTCAATATACAGTACTGTGCAAAACTTTTAGGTAGGTGTGAAAACATGCTGTAAAACCAGCATCAAGTCTTCTACACTGCAAAAAAGGTGTGTCCAAAAACCAGATAAAAACACTAAATCTGAGGGAAATGATCTTGCTGCATGGACAGATAATTTACCTTGACAAGATTTCTTAAATTAAGATGATTAAATCTAGAAATAAGCATGTTGAACGCTTAAAATAGGAAATTAACTCTTAAGGCAAGATAAATTATCTAACACTTCTAAATTTAAAGTTTTTTTTATCTTGTAAGAAACAAATAATTTGCAGTGTAGGTAATTATGATCCAATATGAAATATATTATATGAGTTTAAAGATGGGAACAGAGGAATGGCTGGTTTGCTCTGGTCTAAAATAAACTGTGCAGTTACCATTTGATGAATTCATCCCTCACATTCCTGCCACAGCTCTGATTTTAACAGCTGCCAGACATGCTCGCTAAATATTCCCGTGGTTGCGTTACCTTGTTATAACTTATGAGCACTAACTTCAGAAGTGTTACAAAACATAGCAGTAAATTATATTTATGTTCAAACCATTAGGCTGGCGTACCATAAGTAATAACTCGCAGAGGAGTACGTCTGCTGCAGAGGTGTTAGCATACCCATTATGTCCAAGCAATTTCCTTGTCAAAGCCTTTTGGCAGAACCTATTTGAACTGAGCTGTAGCTGTGTGCAGCTTTATGTACGCTCAGGAGAAGTCAGCACTCCAAGAAAATCCCTCCTCTCCACAGGATGTTGTCAATCTTTGACAGGGAGTGCCAACCAGGAGTTATTTTGTGTTGAACTGCTGCAATTTAATTGTTACTGTGTTACTGTTCCTGTACACATTAGTTTTTCTCTCTATCTGTCTTATACACTTTCAAATTATTCTGTCTGTTACCTCCGCCCCGGGGTTACAGAAAAAAAAAGTTACACTAATCAGATGAACTTAATGGATTAGAATTATATATTTACCTGTCAAAATTGTAGCCAGAAATGTTTCCGTTTATTCGAGCCACATACTTGCTTTTTACATAAATGCATACACACACACACACACACACAGACACACAGACACACACACACACACACACACACACACCAACAGTGGGGTCTATCCATTGAAGGTGGAGGAGTGCTCCATTGCATCTACAGATGTGTAACTTTCATTTCTGACAACACACAAACAATGCTTTAAACGAATGCATAGCATAGGAAATTGAAAATGAGTTAATCCATACAGATTCCATAACAGTTCTGTTGGTCAGTAATCAGCTTAGTGGGGGACAAAGTACACAACTTCATTACTTCAATCTATTGATACTCCTGGTCACAAGTGAAGGCAAGTAAAAGTCAGATTTTTACTTCAGTTGAAGCACTAAAGTTGCTTTTAAAAAATACTTAGGCTAAAATAATATATTTTAAGTACTTTTAGTCCTGAAGATGTCGCACTGTAATGGGTATAACTGCTGTGTTACTGTGGATGAGCTCAGCCCCGAAACAGAGAGCAGGAGATGCTGCAGCTTGATAATAAATTGCACCAAAATGTAGAAAAGGTACAGATAACCTGTAATATCAGAGCTTATTGATGCAACAGCCTTTGATAATTTCGCCCCAGGGCCCATTTAATACTGGGTTTTAATACATAGTGAATGGCCTTTCGCATTTTAGAAAAGAACATTTATTTTCATGCAACAAACCTTCTAGAAATATAGTGTTTCGAAAGTAAAAAGTCTATTTGTCTTTCAAATGAAGCAAAGTAAAACTTATTGGTTTCCTAGAATTAACTTAAAGCACATAACTCGAGTCAGCTGGATTTTGATCTGTAGCTTTTTGTGAAGGGAAGATTGTCTCATTTACTGTCTTCAGCCCTATTATCCTAGGAGGGATTTAAACCAGTGACCTTCTGGTCACAATATCACTTAATCTTAAGCTTCCCCCTTAAGCTGTCCCCTTTCTTCCATAGAAAATCAGCACAAAGCCTTTTACAAAGTCCCGGGGAGGTCACAATGCACAATTTAAATTGTTATTTTCTGTTTAGCTACTAGCAGAAAAACTCACCAACTGCCTCAGACAGTCCATAGACACGCTGGCCATAGGCGTCTGTCTTGTCCCAGATAAAGGTATAGGATAGATTTGGTTGGGCAGGGAACCATTTCTGGAAGAGGCGACCCACCACTGCTACCATCAGGTGAACCTGGAGAAACAGCACCAAACACAAAGTTCAAGAGTTCCACTGCTGTACTGATGCTGATTAGTTGGCACTCTTCATAGTGGGCATCTGTATTTATATACTGTCAGCATAACATAGTGGCTTTTATTTTTAATCCAAAAGAACCCAGACCCAGTTAACCTTAAAGGAAAAGTATGGGGGATATACCACAGACACATTTATGATGTTTTTCAAAAATACTACCCCTAAATGTCAAAGATCTGAGATGTGACATATAAGTTACACTGGACATTTATGGTATTTATGTTTAGATGTCTTATTTTAAAATAAAAAATAGACACATTTTCTGCTTACAGAAACACAAATTTTTCTTTGCATCTCCAAAACATTTCTCAAAATTATTTTTCAGATTTGTCTTTATTACTTAAAATAAAAAATCAATAATAAATAAAATAATAATTTGCCTTTTTGTTTGCATCTCCATAACATAACATATAAAAATTGTGACTTTAATTTGTTCAGGAAATATGGTCAGAACACGTTAAATGCAATAAAGGAAAGGGACAAGAAGTCACTTCTTGTCAAAGTCACATGATCACCACACCAGGGGGTTGAGTATACGTCGCTTAGGGATTTAATGAGTTAAGGTGAAGCATAAAGCTCAATATGGGAGATTCCAGAAGATTTAAAGTGTTTGTTACACCTGTATCACCATGGGTTCTTATGTGTTAATATACAACCTTTTATCATTTTCAATTTGATGCACATCTTTAAACAGTTGGGACAGGTGCAAGAAAAGACTGTGGAAGATGTGGAATGCTCAAAAAACACATATTTATCACAGGTTAACAGGTTCATTGGTAACAGGTGATAGTACATGATTGGGTTTGAAAGTGCATCCTCAGAATGCTCAGTTGTTCACAAGGAAGGAGCAAAGTTCACCATCTACCATCCATAACATCATTAAAATATTCAGAGCATCCACAGAAGTCTCTGCATTAAGGAGAAAAGCTGAAAACCAACATTGGATCGAGCTGCAAGCCCTCAGACAGTACTGCTTTAAGAACCAACATGATTGGATAAAGGACGTTTGTAACGCTTGCGAATGTAATAATGCCCATAAACGTAATAAACCACAAATAAGTAATACAAATCTGCAGTTTATAATATAATAATTCCACGAACGTAATACATTTTCCACAAACGTAATAGCCGCTGCCTACTACAAACATAACACGCAATTTCCCTCATAAGCAAGGAGAATTTTGCAAAGAATCACAAAATTATTTTGAGAACTGAAAATGAATGACAATGCTGCTTGCGTGCGTGGAGCTGGATTTTGCACCCATGGTCAGTATTAGTAGTGTGTATAGGCAAGTACACAAACAACAACTACCACAACAACCATTATTCTTTAAGTTATTACATTTGTGGGAACTTATTACAATACTGGAAGTTGAAGATTTTCACTTCCCCACAAACATAATAAGTCCCTGCAAACGTAATAGTTATTACATTTGTGGGAAATCTCGTGTTACATTTGTAGTAGGCAGCGGCTATTACGTTTGTGGAAAATGTATTACGTTTGTGGGATTATTGCATTAAAAGCTGCAGATTTTTATTACGTTTGTGGTTTATTAGGTTTCTGGGCATTATTACATTATAGGCGTTACAGACGTTGCTACATAGGCTCCAGAACTCTTCAGGAAAATGTTGAGCTGAACACAGTTCATCACTGCTTCTACAAATGATTACAGATTGTTACCAGTGCAAAGTTGGGAAACCAGCATCTGTGATGGTGTGGGGGTGTGTTAGTGCCCATGGCATCGTGGGTAACTGTCACAATGTGAAGGCACCATTAATGCTGAAAGGTACATACAGGTTTTGGAGCAACACATGCTGCTATCCAGACAACGTCTCTTCCAGGGACATCACTGTTTATTTCAGTTAGACAATGCCAGTATGGCTCTGACTACACTGGCCTGTCTGCAGTCCGACCTGTCTCACATTCAACATGTGTGGTGCATAATGAAGCACAAAACACAACATTGGAGACCCCTTACTGTTGAGTAACTGAAATCAAATATCAGACTGAGAAAAATTAAACTTCAAAACTTCAACAACTAGTGTCCTTAGTAACTATACACCTACTGAGTGTTATTAAAGAAAAGGTGATGAAACACAGTGATAAACAGGCCCCTGTCGCAACTTTGTTAGAGGCATTAAAATCAGAATTGTGTATTTTTTTTTTACAATAAACAAACTTAATCAGTTAGAATATATTGTCTTTGTACACTTGTCAATTTAATATATGTCAAAAATGATTAGCAAATCACATTGTTTTATTTACATTTCAGATAAGGCCCAAGTCTTTGTAATCTGGGTGTTAAATATAACTATATTCTCACCTTCATCAGGTTGAAAGGTATTGATGACTGTGTCATGGTAACTTTCAGGACTGGTTTATACCCCGCAGCTCTGGAGCTCAGGTAGATCAGGTTCAGATCACTGCCTGGTATTGAGGTTTCTTCTTGTAAAACCTGCAGAGGGATGATATAACACAGAAAACACATCAGCACCTCACACTATTTCACTATCTCAATTGATAGCTGATGCATATTCATAAGGAATGGACTGCTATAGAAATTAGCATGGGATTTATGTGGTTTGTATCTATAATGGTGTGTGTCTGTGAATATGGCCTTGTGTTGAACCTAAACAAGGTGAGCCAGACTAAACCTCCATCAGTAGGTAGATACATAAACACACACACAATTAAGAACTCTCAAAAAAACTTACACTTTTTTTTTTGGTATTCTCATCATAGTTTAGGCAGGCCATCATTTCTAACAGTTATGATAACAATGTACTTTCCAAATTAAATGCTAAGACACGATGACAATGCTTAATGAAACTGACAGGATGAGAAACGTGAGTAGTAAGAGAGGATGACAACAAGCGCAGAGTGCAGAAGTATCTATCATTGCACAGGGAAATTATGTGCATGCACATAATGGCAAGCAGAATAAAAACTAAAAACAAGATAAAAACACTAAATCTGAGGGAAATTATCTTGCTTCATGGACAGATAATTTCACTCTTAAAACAAAATAAATTAAAGCTGCAAGCAGCGATGAACTGGCCCGAGCAGAGTGACCTGACAATTACTTGTTTTTACCAAGATAAAAAAAACTTTAGATTTAGAAGTGTTAGATAATTTATCTTAATTTAAAAAATCTTGTCAAGTTAAATTATCTGTCCATGCAGCAAGATAATTTCCCTCAGATTTTGTGTTTTTGTCTTGTTTATAGACACACCTTTTTTGCAGTGTGGGCATATAAAGGCTGTCAGGCAAACTGCTAAATGCTAAAACATTTGACTGGTTTGGTCCTGGATGACAAAAACACGGATAGAAGCAGACCCTTTTTTGCAGCGTGAAGCTGTATTTAAGCCTGTGAAGCATGTTTACCGAGGCAGTTTGGGTAATAATTTTAGTGCTCACCAATCACCCCTTTTATCTCAAATGGCTTTGGCTAGCATGGGGCTTTGTTTACAGCCTTGCTGATCAGCTGTATGCTTGTGTTTCTTGCCACTACAGACTTCTTTTGAGTGAAGTCGCTGTGCTCCCAGATTTCAACAATTAACCTGCTGAGAGCAAGGTCCTTAATGCCCATAGAAATGATGGCTGAAACTACCGCGCAGTCCTGTGATGCCGAGGAAGTTATATGACGTAAACGAACACAAAATGTTTGCAATGTGTCATTAGTGGCACTTTGCCTCAAAAAATGAGGTGCTGTGTTCAAGTGCTAGTAATGACTTTCTTTTGCATGGTGGAGTGCTCTTCTTTTTTAGTGCTTTACAGGTGCTCTGGTGTCTTATCATACCACCATATTTCACATAAAATCGTACAAAGTACAACTCCAGTGAAATGTAATCCTGTCAGCTCTTTCTATAGATGTGAGAACATACATTTACATAAATTGAAAAAAAAGTGGAGCTGATGGAGAGGCCACTGAAAAATTCCATGCCTCCTATAATTCAGATGTTGTTGAAGGTTTGCTTATAAAAAGTGATGGCTGCAGTGAAACAAGACAAAATACGTTTTCATAAATTGGCAGAAAAGTTGGATCATTTTAGACATCTCATCTCTGTACAAGAAGGACAGAAGTAGAGACGATAAGGACGGTCTTTGAGAAGAGGACTCCAAAAAAAGGACATTGGGAAGAAACATTGAAGAAAAAATACAAAAACAAAGCTCCTCTGGGAATGATCCATTTAGACTGTTCCAGTGTTATATTTTTCAACTGCACTATTGCCTTTTCATTAGCTGGCCATTTGGTGTTCATTACAGATCCATTACATCCCCTTTAAGACTGGCCTTTTCGCTGCCCTCCTCGCTAATGGACTCAGCTTCGCCAAAAGCTAAGTAGCGGCTTTCCATTCGTTTGCTTTTGATCTGCACTCACACACACAAACTTACCTCACAAAAGGCACACATGCTCTCCTCCGTACACACACTTCCCTTTATCGCAGATTGTCAGGCACATACACACGCTTGTCAAATAAAGAATAATGATGGAGCAGTGGTTCCGGTTTGTTAAAATATAAAAACACACATGAAGTTATGTCATCTGTGTCATTTCCTCTGCGGACGGCTTCAGGCAATGTGATGATTAAGAAACACACAAATGTGCAATTAGGTTTAGAGGATATTAGAGGCAGGACACTGGGTGTTCCCCTCAGTTCCTTAGCTGGGCTAACTATGTGTGCATGTGCAAGTATGTGTGACTAAGTGTGTGTGTGTGTGTGTGTGTGTGTGTGTCTGCCTCTATCCATGATTTTGTCGTCCAGGACCAAACCAGTCAAATGTTTTAGCATTTAGCAGTTTGCCTGACAGCCTTTATATGCTACAGTGTAAAAAAGGTGTGTCTAAAAACAAGATAAAAACACTAAATCTGAGGGAAATGATCTTGCTGCATGGACAGATAATTCCACTTGACAAGATTTCTTAAATTAAGATTATTAAATCTAGAAAAAAGCATGTTGAACGCTTAAAATAAGAAAAAAACTCTTAAGGTTTAATGATTGATATCCTTATGTATGCTGATATTTTAAATTCCCCTTGAAAATATTGAC
The DNA here is from genome assembly GCF_030273125.1 of Centropristis striata. Taxonomy (NCBI): domain Eukaryota; kingdom Metazoa; phylum Chordata; class Actinopteri; order Perciformes; family Serranidae; genus Centropristis; species Centropristis striata. Next base: position 24,747,419 of record NC_081517.1, on the reverse strand, counting down.
AATATTGATAATACTGACCATTCTGATTCACTGAGATCTTATTTTTTTTAAAAGGATAGATATCAGCCTTGGATACTGTTCTACTTACTTAAAGGTATTTAATGTGTAATATTTATTACCTGTGTTTCAGGTATGATTGGTCCATCCTCAGCTGATCTTCTGTAAAACGTAGACAAAGGAGAAGCGACTATGACAGGACTGGGTCTGATGAAACCACTCAGGTCACAGCTAGGGATGTCATTTTCCTCCTGAAACAGCCGGACACAACACATCCAGTTAGTCTTTTAATTTACACACTGTAAAACAAGTCATTGTGAGTCAGATAGTGTATATGTCATATAGTCATATGTCATATAGTTTTGACAAACACAATGTAATTAACCTGATACCACACAAACAATTATACTTTTCCTTGTCTTTATTGAACACATCCATTACACATTCAAAGTGCTGGTGGAAAAAATAAGTGAACCCTTTGGCTGATGACTCCAACAAGAGCTAATTGGAGGTCATGAGTTACCAAACCTGGAGTCCAATCAATGAAATGAGATTTGAGTGATGTGTAGAGCTACGTTGACCTTTAAAATACACTTTTTGAGTTTGCTATTCACAAGTACCATCTGTTAATGTAAACCATGCCTTGCAAAAAAGAGATCTCTGAAGACCTGCGATCAAGAATTGTTGATTTGTATAAGACTGAAAGTAATCGCAAAGACCTCAGGCATTCACCAGTCCACAGTCAGACAAATTGAGACGATTTAGTACTGTGTCTACTCTGCATAAAAGTGGGCACCCAGCCAAGTTGACTCCAAAAGCACAACAGAGAAAGCTCAGTGAGGTTAAAAGGAACCTTAGAGTAACAGCTTAAGACTTAAAGGAATCATTGGAACTGGTTAACATCTCTAGTCATGAGCAAGGTTTATTTCCTTTGTCTGATCCATCTCAGCCCCATTAAGTTTTTTAAGTCATAAAACCAGATAGATTAAATAGATTGCATATCAACCAAAAAGGTTTACCGATGAAAAAAATTGACAAAGACGAAAACGAAGGACATTTTCACTGTAATTTTAGTTAGTTTTAGTTAGTTATCATTTTTTTTCTAAAAACTCTCTTTTTTATTTTTATTTCAGTTAACAAAAATGTTTTTTCAATTCTAGTTTTCGTTATTTCGTTAGTTTTCGATAATAACCTTGGTCACGAGTCTACCACACACACAAGATTAAACAGGCATTGTGTCCATGGCAGGACACCACAGAGGAAGCCCTGGCTTCAAAAAAAGAAAATGTGCCTTTTGGAGTGTCCCAGTCAGAGCCCAGACCTCAACCCTATAGAGATGCTGTAGAATGACCCCAAAAGAGCCATTCACACATTCACACACATCCTAAGAACACGACTGAACTGAAGCAGTTCTGTCAGAAAGAATGGTCCAGAATTCCTCCGGAACGTTGTGCAGGTCTGATCAGCAGCTACCTGAAGTGTTTGGTTGAGGTTATTGCTGCTAAAGGAGGTTCAATCAGTTATTAAATCCAAAGATTCACTTATTTTTTCCACCAGCACTATGAATGTTTAATGGTTGTGTTTAATAAAGACGTGAAATATTACAAATGTTTATGTGGTATTAGGTTAGCACGTTGTGTTTGTCTATACTTAGGACTTAGAAAGTCAGTTAAAAGTTCAACAATTGCATGATCAGTCAATGAAAACATCTTAAATTCAAAGATGAAAGCTTCAAAAAGGTGTTTAAAGTAAGTGGAACAAATTCAAGTGTTGTTTCTGCCAGGCAGTCACCAGTCTATGACCCTGTAATGACAAACAGATATATAGACGGACAGTAGTTCACCGCTCACCTTCTTCATGATCAGAGTATCCATCACATAGAAGACGTTCCATGGCACCCACACAGTTCTGTACTGAGTGAGGAATGGAGCACGCTCAAAACTCAATGTTAGAGATGCCCCACCATTGGACAGGAGATCGAACCTGCAGCACATCAATAACAAAAAACAAATAAATATGCACAGTACTGTAAGTCAGTGATTCCCAACAGGGGGGCGGGTCGCGAAGCCCTCTTGATTTTAAGGGATGTAATAAATCTAATGTGTTAAATATAGATGAGTCAGCATTTAATTAAATAGTGGGACAAAAACAGCTAAATAGGGGCGACATTAAACATTTATTCATTTATTTAAATAGAAAAATCACTAAAGAAAAGTTTAACAAAAAAAAGGCTATATCGTGAGAATAAGGACATGTGTAACATCCCTCCTGCAGTATACACAGGTAACCTCACCTCACGGTAACCTCACCTAGTGGTAACCTCATCTAGCGGTAACCTCACCTAACGGTAACCTCACCTAGCGGTAACTTCACCTAGTGGTAACCTCACCTAGCGGTAACCTCACCTAATGGTAACCTCACATAGCGGCAACCACACCTAGAGGTAACCTCACCTAGAGGTAACCTCACCTCGCGGCACCCTCAGCTATCGGTAACTTCACCTAGCGGTAACCTCACCTAGCGGTACCCTCACCTAGCGGTAACTTCACCTAGAGGTAACCTCACCTAGAGGTAACCTCACCTCGCGGTACCCTCAGCTATCGGTAACTTCACCTAGCGGTAACCTCACCGAGAGGTAACCTCACGTAGCGGTACCCTCACCTAGCGGTAACTTCACCTAGAGGTAACCTCACCTAGAGGTAACCTCACCTAGAAGTAACCTCACCTAGCGGTAACCTCGCCTAACAACAGAAACAGAGAACTAATGGAAAAATGGCGAAGCGCCAGGGAGACGAAAATGCTGAATATCTCCAAAAGAAAAAGAGAGGGTACCATGAAAGTCACATTGAGTTCGGCTTCATAGAAGCAATGGACAATGGGGGGGTCGCCAAAGTTTACAATGGTAAAAATGTGGGTCCCTCAAGAAAAAGGTTGGGAACCACTGCTGTAAGTGATAAATACCACTGCTGTCTATACTGCATATACACATTTCCATTTCTGAACAGTACACACAGAAGGTTACAGATATTGTAAATGTAAATAAATAATAGATAAATACACACATGCCATCCTTGCGTGTTACAGTGTATCCATGTTCAGGATAGTGGACAAACGTCACGTTGACTCCAATCAAAGGCGTTCCGTCAGCTGTCAGTACCTGACCGCGAATGATCGACACTAAGCTGGAGAGTGAGATAGGGAGAGAAGGAGGTGGTAGAGAGAGGTTATCTTCATTAAAATGCACCATTCACCATTTATAATTGAAGTTACCTTATATTTAAATGTAAATAAGTGAGAAAATTGAAATAGCTCCTGGTGTATTTGACCTGTGTCCCTGTGGCTGGCCAAAACCAGTGCTGGGAAACTGTCTTGGGCCAGACATACAATAATATACTCACACACTTACACACAGAGAGATACCACTGGGTTTCTTATCATCACTGTTTCTCCTTGTGAGGGGAATTGCAGAGTGCAGTGAGGCATCACTTGAAACAACAACTGAGGTGGTAACTGCTGAGCTGTGGGAGTGGGAGCACTGTAATGGGACACTGATGTTACTGCGGCTCTCATAGCATGCCTGCACATCCTCATCACAGTCAGATGCATAGTTTTACACTACAGCTCTGCTTTCAGGAGCTACATTCAAGTGTTTATAGTAATCTAATGGTTCATCAGTAATGACTGCTGGAGCAGAAAAGCTTTAAATCTGACAAGTTTAAAAAAGTTAAATTATTCAGTGTACCCATGAGGAAGAAAAACATTATGCGGAGTAAAGTTATCAAAATTGGCATCATTTATCACTACAACCATGCAACCGGTGCCAACACTGGCTGATATTATAGGGAAAGAAAAGAAAAGAAGCAGTGTGCCTGTTTTTATTTATGAAAAGTACAAGTCTAACTTTTTTTGCATGATTTGTCCTTGGATCCAGCAGACATGTTTCTCTGACCACCTCTTATCACAAATATGTCAGACAGTGAGGAAAACATAAACAGTCGGACCATCAGACAGGTTGTAGGTCTTACCCTTTTACCGGAGTAAATGTCTATAGTATTATTCTATGTAACAGAGTAAACTTCCTGTCAGGTAATCTGTGATCCAGGTGATGAAGGAAAAAGTTCATAGTTTAGTTTGTCACAGTATGTCAGGTTGGGGAACTGTGTTTCTGGGACATTAATGAGCAGCACAGGGGCTCCGCAAGGCACTGTTCTGGCTCCATTCCTGTTCACACTGTACACAGGGGACTTCAAATACAACTCTGAGTCCTGCTAAATCCAGAAGTACTCCGACAACACTGCTATTGTGGCGTGTATCAGGAATGGACAGGAATCTGAACATAGGGATCTGATAAAAGCCTTCAGTAACTGGAGTCACAAGAGCTATCTCCTACTGAACATCTCAAAGACTAAAGAAATGATCAGAGATTTCCACAGGTTCAAGCCCCCTCTTCAGCCAGTGAATACCTGTGGGGTGCTAAGTATCTAGGTGTATACCTAGATAATAAGTTGGACTGGTCCCTAAACACAGACGCTCTCTACAAAAAGGGGGAGAGCCTCCTCTTTTTCTTCTTGAAGCTCAGATCTCTGGACATGTGTAGTAAGATGCTGCAGATGTTTTATCATTCTGTGGTGGTAGTGTGTTGTTTTATGCTGCAGTCTGCTGGGGAGGCAGCATCACACACAGAGATGCAAGACGGTTGGACAGACTGGTCTAAAGAGCTGGTTCTGTGGTTGGAGCCAGGTTGGACACACTGGAGGAGGTGGTGGAGAGATGCACTGTCAAGATGTTCAAGGCCATCCTGAAATACCCGGATACGCTTAAAATGAGAAATTGACTTTTAAAACAAGATAAATTAAAGCTGCAAGCAGCGATGAACTGGCCCGAGCAGAGTGGCCTGACAATTATTTGTTTCTTACCAAGATAAAAAAACTTTAGATGTAGAAGTGTTGGATAATTTCTTTTTTTAAGTGTTCAACATGCTTATTTCTAAATTTAACAATCTTAATTTAAGCAATCTTGTCAAGGTAAATTATCTGTCCATGCAGCAAGATCATTTCCCAAGATTTAGTGTTTTTATCTTGTTTTTAGACACACCTTTTTATGCAGTGCACAATGAGAATTTTTGTAAACCTGTTTGGGATTTTTTTCAGAGCACTCTTGAAATTAAACGGGTGCTTCTTCCTTCAGTCTTAGTACACATCATTTATCAGTTTGTCAAAATCCAGGATTCTGACCAGATTCCCAAAGCCAAGAACTAATTCTGAACACTGGGATAACAGAGAGGGATCCTTCATTTGTGTGATTCATGCAGTTAATGGCATAAAAGGCACACTGATCTCTTCATAACCTGTCACTGGTTCTATTTTTCACTTGTAAGTGCATGCACATTATACTGTGTGTGTTGCTCAGAATCCTGTCTATGTGTACTGCCACTGTGTTTGTATCTAAAGTCCGTCTGTCTGTAAGTCTGTCACTAGCTAGGGAAATTAAATATATATATATAATATAAACTAATTTGTCTTTTAAAATGCAAAGATGCAATTTTGAAACACACACACACACACACACACGCACACACACACACACACACACACACACACACACACACACACACACACGATAATGTTTTGAGGTCTAATAAAACATTTTTATTATAAGGTTGCAGGCCCATTCCATTATGGAAATACGGGACATTTTTATTACAGGGTTGCGGCCCTCTGCTCTTATGAAACATTCAGGCTAGTATAAGAAAATGTGACAAAAGAAAAATGGCTGAACAGAATTGCTGTCATGTTTCTTCCCTGTCAGTATTTCTGCCTTTCACTCTCTATATTTTACAACCCTCTCTTTCTCTCTTATCATATTTAATGAATGGTATGTCGGAGGCTGATGTGGGCAGAATTGCTTTTGGCAAGTAAAAAAAGCCAGACCTGCATTGTGATCTCTGCCTCACTCCCACTTTTCTGTTCTATTCATCCAGACAGAAAGCAGAGCCAACTGCAGCTGCTCATATTTTGGTAAATAAAAGTAGGGTGAGCTATGACCTGCAGGCAGAAGAATTATGAGTCAAAACAATCACGGCTATAGAAAGAAAAAAAAAAAAGAAAAAAGACACCACTTTTGCATGATCCCACTATAATAAAAAGAACAGTGTCTCTGAAAGTAATTTTACTTTCTTCTTCTTTAAAGAACTGCACGTGGTTCATCCTGGATACTGTACTACATACTCATATCATTCCTGATGGTTATCATCACATTTTACATTAAACCTCTGAAGTCCAGCAGATTTTGGTTCAAATTTGTCAACAACCTATGCATTCTGTCTCTGTTTAGCATCTTTCAGTCTGTCCTTACATCACATGCATGGCTCCTTTTTCTCCACACAAACTTGGCTATCGATCAGTATTTCATTATTTCATTTTATTTTAATTAACAAAGTATAAAGCTGCCAGGAACCCAAAATACAAACAAAAGACACAGGTGTCTATGGAAATGTACCTTTTTTTTTTTTTTTTTTTTACCATTTATACACACAAAAACAGCAGAAAAAATAATAAATAATAAAACTGCAAAACAGTCTATTTGCATATAAATTACAAATAGTAATAGTTTTCATTGTAGAAAGAAAATTCATATTTTAAAAATGGTCTAGAAGCATAAATGGCACAATGTGAAAAGCTCCTATGATTGAACTTTCAACTGGCTTTCTCAGCTTGTCTACATATGATATATAAATAAAGTTATTACTGTAAATAAAACGTGTGTTTTCAATAAATAGATGGACTCCAGAGGGTTAAATAGAGATGTCAGAGTGAGGGGGTTGCCAATGGACATGCCTCTCGCTCAGTTGGGTCTTCAGTGCCTTGCTGAAGGGCACATAAAGTGTTCAGAAGGTGAACTGGCACCTCTCCAGCTACCACTCCACACTCAATACTTGGTCTGTTTGGGGACTAGAACTGGCTCAGTATGTAAAAGCTTAAGGTGAAAACATCTAAAATAAACTGTGTTTTTGTTAACAAGCTGTCTAACCACTAATGTTGCCCTCCTGATGTTACTGTAAGAAAGAAAAAAGAAACACAGACAGAGACACCATTACCTTTTATTGAACGGACTGTCTCCAGTGATGACGTGAGTGGATTCAGGACCAACTAAGAAGTGAATGCGCTGGTGGAAAGACCTGGCAGCCTGAGGAAAATAAAAGGAAAAACATATGGTAGCAGAAGTTAGCAGAGAGGGGTTAAAGAAAGAAGCATTGATCACAAAACTGTTATCTGGCTGTTGTATGTTTTTTATGTCCTGATATCTTGGTTGATTTCTTTTGTCTTTCCCATGGTGTTACACAAAGAAACAGTGTGTTTCAGGTGTGCCTTAAAATACAACCACAGGTGTGTCTCTAATTAACTCTAATGATGTCAATAAACCTATCAGAAGCTTCCAAAAACATGACAGCATCATCTGGGCTTTCCCAAATTGTTTCAAGGCATAATAATGTTAGTGTATGTAAACTTCTGACTTTGAAGAAAGTAATAAAAAATTCTGTAAAACTTTACAATAACCAACTAAGTGATGTTTATAGATGGTTTATAAACCAGTTATTAACCATTTACAAAGTGCTACACATATTAAATCTTTAAATGTTTTCAACCAATTTCTTAAAGGTATATGAATCATTTCAAAATCATTAACATACTTAATATGGAGTTAAAAATGTTATGAGTGCAACTAAAACTATTAATAAAAAAAACACAGAAAAAGACACAAAATGAGCAAAAAATACACAAAATGACCCAAAAAACACAAAAAGACATAAAATAACCAAAAAAGACATGACAAATGACAAAAAAAACAACACAAAATTAGCAAAAAAGACACAAAATGACCCCCCAAAAACACAGAAAAAGACACAACATGGGCAAAAAAGAGACAGAATGACAAAAGACAAAAAAAGACATAAAATAACCAAAAAAATACACAAAATGACTAAAAGTAACTATAAACATACATTAATATACCATCTAATTGTCATTTATAAATGATGTAGTTAGTTAAACATTAATAAATTATGTATTTACCATTCTAAATGGTCTATATACGGTTTATAAATGCTGATTAAACATTAATAAACTCTGGCATTTAGCAAATAGAAATAATTTTGGTAATCCTAATGGACCTAAAACGGGAAAAGTGATTTCATGTCAGACAATGAGAATGAATTAGTGACAGTGATTGTCTTTTTAGATAGTGTATGTAAACTTCTGCTTTCAACTGTAAGTGATGTTGATCTATACCAGGAAATTACAGTTACATTCTTATTTTGACTTAATTTCTGGAGTTGCTTACTTGCTGAGGAGCCAGTGAGGACGGAGACTGGCTCAGCACCTCTCCAGGGTCGGGTGACCCTTTGCAGTATAACTGGTTCTGACAGGAGGGCTGCAGACAACAGTCTGGATCCATACAGTCAGCCAAGCCATCTTCAACACACAATCAAAATCAATCAAAATCAAAATGACTTTATTTATCCCCGAGGGGAAATTCAGTTAGTCTGGTAGAATCTCTGTAAGAATGACACACATTAAGGTATTATTGTCAGAAACCTGAGTGGGGAGAGTTGGGACCTGACATGGAGGGCTGAAGTATGGAAGGATGTTAAATGGATGATGAAAAATTGACAGGTGGATGAGGAGTCAACACAGGAAATGATGGATGGATGCAGGGACGAGGAGGCAAGTGAGGGATTAGGATAAGCTTTGATGGATGAAGAAGATGACCACATACACCATATAGAACTGAAGCAAGGACAAGAGAGATACTATGTTGTCTAACATGGATGTGCTTCTGAGATAGAAATGAATACACTGAAAAAAGTGTAACATGCAGTTGTTCATTCAAGCTAATAACTGCCATTTAAAAGAGGATAAAATGATTGATTTGATTGTAAAATTCTTTTTGCATTTAGAGACATCAAGTTTGATTTATGCTGAACTAAATATACGTCCTAAGGACCCAAAACAAAGTTTTTGATTTATCTCAAGTTTTTATTTTCTTCTTCATGACCTGCAGGTAATATTTTTAGTTTGAGTGGAAAGCACTGCGCACTGCACAGTCAGACCATGTATGTAATATGTTGCATATAGTTCATATGTTAAAGATTTATAAATACATTTAATGTAATCTGTTGGCCAAGTGTCTTTTTTATAGAGTTTATAAGGTGGGAAACAAAAATGAGTTAAGTCAAATAAAATGTGAAAAATATATTTTGGGTATATGTAAATAAATGAACTGGTGTCCATGCAAACATTAATTCAGTTAAAAGTGAATATATTAGGTTGGTTCAATTTAAATGTATTAATTTGGTTCAATAACTAAAATGTTAAGAAAATAATTTGGATCAAGTCAAATAATTAAAGTTGAGTCAAGAGCAGTATTATTGTTTACATCAACATAAAATAATCAGGTCATAAGAAGTTACTCAATTTAGATTCTATGAAGTCAAATATTTTAGATGTGATAGCTGGACATCAGTTTTTTTAGTTTGAGCAAGGTTATACTTTTTACAGTGTACATGAGGGCAGAAATGGGAATAAAATGTAATAAAGGCTGTGATTGACATAGTATCAAAGAGAAAATGAGACTGTTCTCTTGTACTCTAGATATTATGATGAAGGGATAAAAAAGAATGGAAGAACAAAGAAAAAAAAGGAGTTATGCAGCAGAATTAGTATGTGAGCAGTTTGTGTTTATTGGGAGCTGCCAAGAAACATAAAGACAGACTCAGGAGGAAAGGAACAAGGACTGAGGGCTGCAAAGATGAGAGACAGGGATGGAATGAGAGCAAAAGAGAGATCTAGAAGGGAGGGATAAGTGAAGGAGAGTGAGTGAGAGAGGAAGAGGAGTGGAGCAGAGAGACAGATGGAGAGATGGAAGGATAGAAGGAGGTATGGAAGGTAATAAAATATGGGCTGCCATTTGTCTCTGTTAGTTTATAAAAGCCAGTTGTACATCTGGTGAACAGGCACCGGGGACTGCCATTTTACACACACACACACACACACACACACACACACACACACACACACCGAGACAAAGTAAGCCCCTCCTCTATCTGACTCGTCTGTCTCCCTGTACTTCTTTCCTCTCCATCTTTCCAGTTACAACACTGCTCTCATCAAACCTAACCCTGGATTTGGGGTTTCACACTTTTACACTATCTCAGAGCATTATTTATAGGGTGAAACTGCTGATAGCTTATGGTTTGTGCTGAAAATAGAATTTTACTTTTATTACTTACTATAGTATTTATTTCAATTCCAAGTCTCTGTATTCCCCCTGGAATTCAAGACATTTACCAATACTTTTTTTTCAGGCTTTCCCTTTCTCTACAGCTTCTATTTCAAAGATGGAACCGGTGCCTTTGGAACACTACAGCTCCTTTACTATACATTAAAGACCCAATCATGAGGTTGACACTACAAGTTCTGCATTACTGTGGCAGCTGAGTAGTCGCCACAGGTTTTCTTTTTCAGAGAACATGACAACAAACATTTCAAGACTTGGTCTGTATGTGAAAAGTAAAAGATTTCCATGTGATGTAGATTTTGCTGTTGCTTTTTTCATCATCCTGCTTACTCTAGACCAGGGGTCAGCAACCTTTTCTAACTGAAGAGCCATTGTCGGTCAAAATAAGAGAAAAAACAGTGAGAATGGAGCCACATACCTGATTTTGAGCCTTAGAATGGACAAAAGTCTACTAAGTCCAAATTAACATTAATAGTCGGTCATAATGAGCATTTATTTATATGATTTTGTCAGAATGCAGTGAGGACCCAAGTTCAAATAAGAGGCTGGAAACCAAAGAAATATTTCAGGAGATTTGGAATTGAAAGCTGGCCATGCTAGGGAAACTCAAAACTAGGCTTGAATTTGGCAAAATTTAGGGGTAACTGGGCGGGTCTGTAGACTCTTATTAGCTATAAAGCACATTTTAGTTAACTAAAATGTTTTTAAAACATTTTAACTGCAGTCTTTCATCTACACATTTTGACAGTTGAAGAATACAAATTGCTTGGGTCTACACCAATGATAAATTACTTTTAAAATGTAAAGAAAATAAACATTTTGTATATTTTTTTGTGACAGCCACAGGGAGCCACTGCAGATGGCCTGAAGAGCCACATGTGGCCCCAGAGCCGCAGGTTGCCTACCCTTGCTCTAGACCATAACAAGTTTATTTTTAAATGCAAGTATCTTTCAAACTAATCCTAGACCTACTCCAACAGCATGCCATGTGTTATAAGGCTGAACTCCATCCTGGATATTCCAACTTGTTAGCTGCTAATGGCTTGCTAATAAGATTTTTCATTGTTTTTACCATTTCAACAAATACTATCCCTGGTAATCTATTTAACCATGTATCTGCACAGTAATATCAGCATACCAAAAAAAAGAGTAGATCTTAACACTGTTAAAGTGTCTATATGGGTCCACACCTCGGAGTGTTAATTTAACACTTTTTCGAGTGTTGGTACCTTTACACTAAGTTAGTGTAAATTTGACACTATTTTGTGTTCAATTTTAACATTTAACGTTTAAACTTGAGGTGTGAAATACAGGATCAGAGTTTAGAGTAAGAAGTTCAGAGTTATTATTTAAACATTTACACTTACAGGTTTGATTTAGTGACACTTCCTTTTTACACTCGGTTTTGACAACAACTATTTATCGACTGAGAGTTAATTATAATGGATTAACTCTATCCAGAGTATAATTAACTCTACTAGTGTATGTCTAGTTTAACACCAAGAATTCAACTCTTCTCAATCTGCTGTGTGATCTCATGATGTATGTACACAAATATACCTCCTTCGTTGTCCTTGCCATCGGTACAGAGAGTTTCCATGGCTACGTGACAGCCGGCCCCTCTCCATCCTGACTGGCAGATGCAGTGCCAGCCACTTGCCTCCAGAGTGCATCGTCCGTTGTTGTTGCAGAGACCTGGACAACCCTCTGGGCACAGGGGACAGATACATCGTTAGAAAAGTTAGAGCAGTGTTTGTGGGTAGGATTGGGTCACGGCTGGCCATCAGGGTGTGAACTAGGCTTCAACCAATATACATTTTTGAAGGTAGATGATGATAGTTTTGTACTGGAGCTCTGAAAGATGAGAGTAGTCGATGCTTTTCACATTGGACCATTTTTAATGGCAAAAATGCAACATATTCAATGTTTCCCTCCAAACTGTGAGGAGCCTCTGAAACAGCACTGAGACCATCACTGGACAATAAAACAACAGCCCTGGGGGGACTGGCAGCCTCTGAAGACATGAGGCAGGGTTCACTTCAGACTGAGGGAACATTTTACAAATATAGACTTCAGCTACGACTTAGATGAAAGAAAATTTTTTTTTTTTTTGGTAATCTTAATTGTGTATGTAATTTTTGTTAAAATGTCAAATTTGTGTTTTACGAGTCCACACAGCCTAATACACAATTGCAGTCAGGAACGGAAAATATCAGGAATGACTGGTGTGTATCATTGTTGCCATAGAAACAGCTTCTGTGGCTCGTCTTATACTGTGTCTGAACACAAATTTAATTTTACAGGTGTTCGATGGCATACAAAGTCAATAGAAAGACGGTATAAGGTTCATATTTGAGTGACAGATCTGCACCGACCCTGGGGCGTTATGAATCTCAGACATACAAAGATGAGAGTTAGAGAGAAGAGAGTGCAGAGAAAACAGTGTCAGAGGCTAAGATGAACACAAACTCTGAAATCATTTACTCTCAACCCAACATTTCACTCTTTGTTTTTGTTTTGTTTAACTTAAATAAGACAAGTGAAAAAACAAAGCGTATCTCTTAGGTCTAGATTATTTTTGAAACTGTAGCACATGGGCTGTTTCCACTACGCCTAATACCTGGAATGAGGCGGGGCTTTTTTCTCCTCTAACAAAAAGTCTGGTTGCTGATTGGATAGAGCGCTAAGCACGATGCGACGCAGTACTCGACGCCACAACAACACGCACCATTTGTAAAAGCCGGCGAAGCAGTGTTGCCAACTTAGCAACTTTGTCGCTATATTTAGCGACTTTTCAGACCCCCTTAGGCACTACTTTTTCAGAAAAGCGACTGGCGACAAATCCAGCGACTTTTTCTGGTGTTATTGACAAGCCGCAAGGGCCGGCGGCTTGTTAAGAAGAGTAAGAACGAGTTGAAGCGGCACAGTCCTCCTGCAGCAGTCTCTCCCAGCTGCAGAGCCGGAGGGGATGTTAACCCCTTAGCGTCCAGTCTGCAAATTGCTAATAGGCTAACAGTTAGCTCTGTAGCAGTACAGTGTGTATGTGCTGCTGCTGCAGGAGGTGTTCACTTAGCGATCTCTGTTTGTTTACAAAGCACCGGACACTCTGTGCACAGTTAGTGATGCCGGTTAATTTACGATCACTATGTTTATGATCAGCGCTGTGCATAATTAGCCATGCTGCTTTTTTTATGATCAGCTGCTGACGTTGTGCACAGTTGCGTCAGTTTAATCTGTTGCGTATTTACCTCTCAGATAACACCTCAGTATACATTATTAGTACCATCGTGGTGTGATGGAGTCTTGCTGTCCCAGACTAAAGGTCTTAATGCTGTTTCTGAGGCTTTACCATTTTTTTATTCAAACATATTGCTTATCAGCACAAAATGCTACCTTCAGTCCAAAAATACCTTCAAAAAAACAAAAGAACCATATTGGTTAAATCCTGATGTGTGTAAAGGCATTTGGCCCTGTATGATGAACCTTTCTCCAACAAATGGACTGACAGACTGAAAGACAGATCAATAGACAAATAGGACAGATCAATACATTATCCCACATGTGAGAGACACAGACTGACAGACAGACAGACAGTCAGCCTTCGGTGAAATGTACTGATGTTGTAGTTTCACATGAACCACTAAAATTCCCTACAGCCAAAAGGGCTACTGAGTGCTGCATGGCTTCAATTGGAAATTAATTCAAAATAATAGTGTTTCTCCTCTGTAAACAAAGAAAGATGTTAACGTTGCATAAAAAGATGATAAATAACAGGGCATACAAACAAACAAACAAACAAACAAACAAACAAAACAAAAATAAAAATCAAAGCATAACATTCTGAGGATGTTAAAAATTTCAACATTTATCTGTCCAAAGAAGTCAAATCTGAGGGAAATTGACCACCCCACCAGCTGACAGAGACTGCAACTTTTCTCCAAGAAAGCTTTTTTTGCTTTAGAAATATGGATTCCTTTGGTCTTGTTTGTCAAGTCAGTGACAAAAACAAAATCACAGGTTAAAATCCATGTGAAAACACAACAGGTAGACAGATACACAGTGCACAAAGTATAGGGAGGACAGGGTGGTTTGGACAGCATGCCTCCAAAGGCTATACTTTATGCCTCTGTTTGACATTCCTTGATCACAGAAAAGACAGTGAGGCTGGCAATCAGATTAATAAACGTGAGTATCAGAACCAAGCAAAGCCCAGCTGGAGAGGTAAAGATGGAGGGCGAGGTGGTAAGGAGGGAAGGAAGAGAAAAGTAGAGACAGGAAGCTGAAGATAGATTGATAGGGACAAAGGGAACGGCAGCTGACTAAATTTACACGCACATACATACATATATATATATATATATACACACACACACATATCAGGCTTGTGGATGCAAGACAAAACAGGAGTCACACACCTTAGGTTTGTGTCTGCTTGTGTGTGTGCATGTGAGTATTTCCATTTTTGTGCTTGCGTGCATCTTCATCTGTATAGTCTGTGTTGTGTGTGATAATCAGAGAAAGGTACCATAATGATGTGACAGAAAAACAAATGAGGCTGGTAAAAAAAATGCAGAAATTGCAACAAAAACAATAAGACTCCAAAAAACACAAACACTGAGCTTTAGAAAAAAGAAAAAAACAAACAGGAAATATAAAATGAAATGGAACAAATCAAAATCAAAGGAAGTTTAAGTTGACAAAGCAGTGTGAAGTAGTTGTATTTTGGGACAGTCAGGCCTTCATTTAGTCTTTGGCATGAATTACCTTTATATCCTGAGAATAGGAGAGGGCACGAGGGAGAGAGGGAGGAAAATTAGGGAAAAAAAGTAAATCGAAACAAAAGCAGCACTGCCAAATATACTCTCTGTGATGGACAGATGGAAATGGCAGCCAAAGGAAGAGGACGAGAGGAAGAAGGAGCTGGGGTCACGGGAGAGCAATAACAGAGAGAGACACAGCAGTAGAACCTCAACAGTCAAAATGATCAGGTCATTTAAATCTGTCTTCATTCACATATAAATCACACAAGAGGGAAGAAGGACAAAAAGCAGCTGACGATACATTTCTTTCACAATTACTATTTCTATAAAGTAATGAATGAAAGAGTCTCAAACAACAACTTCTCCTCTAATCAAAGATTGTGTTCTTGTAACCTTTCAGTGAACATGAAAGCATCAGGCTGAAAAATAATATAGATTATGTCAAAGAAAATGTTGGCTGAACTACACTGTAAAAAAGAAAATGTTGTTTTGATGGTAAAAACCTGCAGCTGTGGTTGCCAGAACTTTCCCGTAATAAATACGGTGCAACTTTTTCTAATGATTGGGTAAAATTATATTTTTATACACACTCTAGATAAAACATTTAAGATTTTTTTTTAAAGATTATATTTTACCGTAAAAAATAAAAAGTTTTTCCGTCAAAAGAAATGCTGTTCTGCCATATGATTGACAAGAAAATACTTATAAATGCAGCATAAATTAAAGATTTTACCATTAAATATTACAGTATATTTTTGTTAGAGATATGGTGTTTAGTACATTTAACAGTGAGAAAAAGTATTTTTAGAGAAAGTAAATGCAAAAATTACAGTGACAGGCTTGTATATATATTACAGTATATTTTTGTCACAAACACGTTGCCAGTATATTTAACAGTGGAGTAAAGTAAAGTAATTTTTTTTTAATGTAAAAAATACTGTTTTGGCTGATACATTTACGGTGTTTCATTGTTACTGAAACTGAATTAACCCATTTATCGTTTTTCACCGTAAAATCTACAGACTTTTTTTTACAGTCTAAATTGTTATACTGATATAATGTTAAATGTAGTACACATTTTGAAGAAGTGCTTAGTAGATGCAGGATCAAACAGAAATCAACATGTTTGTTTCCTAAGCTGCAGTTCCTCTAATGACCGCTAGATGCTGACTCCAAGAAAACTTTGAATGAGGACGTGTAGTTTTAAAGAAGTAGCTCATAGCTAGACAGTCGCTAAAATCTGTTTGTAAAAAGCAGTGCAGTAACAGAATCTTGATTAATTGTTGATCCTAGTTTGTCAGTTCACCAGCAGCCATTGACATGATTGACAGCTGTGTTGGAGACTCCTTGGCTCTGATTGGTTGGTTTCATTCAGGTGTAGTGGATTCTTGAAAATAAAACTAGGAGCACTAGGAGGAGGCAGAGGAGCATTTTTTTTTTTTTTTTTACCTGCCTCATGTATTACTGTCAGGATAAAGTGAGAGTTTCATCAAACATGAGAAAAAACACATTTTATAACAGTTATAAACACTTTGCCTATATCTTATTGCCAGGATAATCTAAAAAAAACAAAACTGTAATACATTAAAATTGGACTATTTTGAAACAACATTTGCATCTTAATATTGGAGAGTGGGTGTCTCATGGAGGAGTCTGGGCTTCACACCCTGTTACAGTCCAACAACTAATGCGTAGGGCTGGGCGATATATCAATACAAAAGACATATCGATATATTTTTTAAATACGATATGGAATTAGACCCTCCTCCAAGAATCGCCACCTTATCGTGGTGGAGGGGTTTGTGTGCCTCAGTGATCCTGGGAGCTGTGTTGTCGGGAGCAATAGCTCCTGGTAGGGTCTCCCATGGCAAAGTGGTCCCAGGGGAGGGGCCAGACTAAGAGCAATTCAAAGACCCTTATGAAGCGGGACCATTTAAAACAGTGTACCTCGCCCGGCACGGGTAAACCGGGGCCCCCTCCTGGAGCCAGACCCATGAGGGGAGCACGAAGGCGAGCGTCTGGTGGCCGGGCCTTTGTCCACGGGGCCGAGCGCCGCTGTGTTGGAGTTCTCCCCGAGGAACGAGAGGGTCGCCTCCTTGCGGCTGCAAGTCGCAGGGAGAAGGTCTCTGACTGTTGTTTGTGCTTATGCACCAAACAGCAGTTCGGAGTACCCGGCCTTCTTGGAGTCTCTGGGTGGTGTCCTGGAAGGGGTACCATCTGGGGACTCCATTGTTCTTCTGGGAGACTTCAACACTCACGTGGGTAACGATGATGGTACCTGGAGGGGGGTGATTGGGAGGAACGGCCTGCCCGATCTAAACCCGAGTGGTGTTCTGTTATTGGACTTCTGTGCTAGTCACGGATTGTCCATAACGAACACCATGTTCGAACACAGAGTTGTTCATAAGTGTACCTGGTACCAGAGCACTCTAGGCCAAAGATCGATGATCGATTTTATTATCGTATCGTCTGATCTGCGGCCGCATGTTTTGGACACTCGGGTGAAGAGAGGAGCAGAGCTGTCAACTGATCACCACCTGGTGGTGAGTTGGATCAGGTGGCGGGGGAGGATGCTAGACAGACCTGGCAAACCCAAACGCGTAGTGAGGGTGAACAGGGAACGTCTGGCAGAGGCCCCTGTCTGCAGGGTCTTCAACTCACGCCTCCGGAAGAATTTCTCCAACATCCCGGGTGAGGCTGGGGACATGGAGTCCGAATGGGCCATGTTCAAAGCCTTAATTGTTGACGCGGCTGGTAGGAGCTGTGGCCTGAAGGCCGTCGGTGCCTGTCGTGGCGGCAACCCAAGAACCCGCTGGTGGACACCAGCGGTGAGGGAGGCCGTCAAGCTGAAGAAGGAGGCCTTTCGGTCTTGGCTGGCCGAGGGGTCTCTGGAATCAGCAGACAGGTACCGTTCGGCCAGAAGGGCTGCAGCTGCGGCAGTCGCTGAAGCAAAAACTCGGGTATGGGAGGAATTCGGGGAGGCCATGGAGGAGGACTTCCGGTCGGCCTCAAAGAGGTTCTGGAAAACCGTCAGGCAACTCAGGAAGGGAAAGCAGGGCTTGGCTCAAGCGGTGTTCAGCGGGGGAGGAGACCTGCTGACCCGACCTGGGGATATCCTTAGACGGTGGAAAGAACACTTTGAGGAACTCCTTAATCCAGCCAAAACGTCCTCCGTAGAGGAGGCAGAGTCTGAAGACTCAGGGGAAGACTCATCAATATCCCTGGCGGAGGTCGCCGAGGTAGTTAAAAAGCTGCCTGGCGGCAAGGCGCCAGGGTTGGATGAGATTCGCCCTGAGATGCTGAAGGCTCTGGACATTGTTGGGTTGTCATGGTTGACACGCCTCTTCAGTGTCGCGTGGAGGTCTGGGACAGTGCCTGTGGATTGGCAGACCGGGGTGGTGGTTCCCATTTCAAAAAGGGGGACCGGAGGGTGTGTTCCAATTACCGTGGAATTAGACTTCTCAGCCTCCCCGGGAAAGTCTACTCCAGGGTGCTGGAAAGGAGGCTCCGGCCGATTGTCGAACCGCAGATTCAGGAGGAACAATGCGGCTTTCGTCCTGGACGTGGAATAGCGGACCAGCTCTTTACCCTTGCGAGACTTCTGGAGGGGGCATGGGAGTTTGCCCATCCAGTCTACATGTGTTTTGTGGATTTGGAGAAGGCTTATGACCGTGTCCCTCGGGGAGTCTTGTGGGGGGTACTGCGGGAGTATGGGGTACCGGGCTCGTTGCTATGAGCTATCTGGTCCCTATATAACCAATAGGGCATTGTACCGGACCGTTGTGGTGAAGAAGGAGCTGAGCCTGAAGGCAAAGCTCTCGATTTACCGGTCCATCTACGTTCCAACCCTCACCTATGGTCATGAGCTTTGGGTAGTGACCGAAAGAATGAGATCGCGGGTACAAGCGGCCGAAATGAGCTTCCTCCGTAGGGTGTCTGGGCTCAGCCTTAGAGATAGGGTGAGGAGCTCAGACATCCGGAGGGAGCTTGGAGCAGAGCCACTGCTCCTTCGCGTCGAAAGGAGCCAGTTGAGGTGGTTTGGGCATCTGGTAAGGATCCTCCCGGGCGCCTCCCATTAGAGGTGTTCCGGGCACGTCCAACTGGTAGGAGGCCCCGGGGAAGACCCAGAAGACGGTGGAGGGATTATATCTCTCGCCTGGCCTGGGAACGCCTCGGGGTCCCCCAGGAGGAGCTGGACGTTGTGGCTGGGGAGAGGGGCGCCTGGAATGCCCTGCTTAGCCTGCTGCCACCGCGACCCGGCCCCGGATAAGCGGACGAGAATGGATGGATGGATGGATGGATGGATGGAATTAGACCATATATAGTCTAATATATATATATACTAATATACCTGTATACCTGGGTACCCGGTACCTGTATATATATGTATGTATATATATAGACCATAATATAGTTAAAAAAATATATAAATTTCTTTATATATAAATGCTTACTAGGGTTTATAATATTTGGTTCTTTCGCAATGTTTGTTATTCTTTTTTCATATAAATATATTTATTTTGGAAAAAGATTGGCCCTTTTTTATTTCATAGGCTATTTTTATTTAAGATTTTTATTTTATTTAAATGTGCACTTTATGGAGCTTTGATTATAAAAAAAAGGTACTCCTGTTGTTATACAGTATTTATATTCATTTAAATAAATGGTTTCAATAAAACTACTTGTGACATGTCATATTTGGCTTTGACTGAACATTTGCTCTCACTTTGTGATAAAATATCGAGATATATATCGTATATCGATATTCAGCCAGAATATATCAGAATATGACTTTTGGTTCATATCACCCAGCCCTACTAATGCGTGCTCTTTTTTTTAAAATTTTTTTTATTTTTTTACTATAACCACAATCTCTCCCTGTATGAGTTGCCTATTTTAACTATAGTTTATTGGCCACTGCTGTGAAAATCTCAACCATCCATGTGCAGAAATCATTTGAAAAATATGACACTGAACATAATCTTGGCTTTTGTAGAATCATTCAATACCAACGATCTGCTAGGTCATACAATATTTATATTGCATATGGACTCTAAAATTCTGGCTGCAGCCCTTGTTCCTGTCGTGTTAAGTCAATAGTATATCACTGGAGTAGTCTTTGTTCAGAGACATGTTAAGTTGACACTATATTGGTTACTGTTTGCCAGTCTGTAACTTCAGCTTCAGGCCCACTCTCACCATATCCTAATGTATGGCATTTATGAGAAGGATTTAATTAGCAATTAAAGCTATACATAACCTTGACCAACTAATATGACTATATGTGTTTTCAGTACATAATGTTAAGTAAGGCCACCTTCTGTTCCAAAATAGGTTTTTACTTTGATTGCCTAATGCATTGCAGCTGAGCTCCTTATCTAGAATGTCCCCATGTTGTGCACAAACAAGTCTTAAAATAAGCTAAATTGATTTAATACCATCAGAGTGTGATGACTATTTGCTTTGCTAATGTGAAAATACTTAAAATTACAGAAATGTCTCATCTACAAAGATGTACGACTGACATCTTTAGTAAGTAAGTGGACTGTGTGAGTCAGATAATGGTTGCCTAAAACCTTTCACACACATGTAGGAGTATGTCTGTGTATAAAGACAGGCAGAGGAGATGGAACAGCTGACAGGAAAACTAAGCCTAAAGCAGAGCCAGGATTTCAGGGTCCACATCAGAAACATTCACTATTATATTTGTCTCTCCTTGTACTGAGATTGTCTTTTAAAGTAAAAATATACTCGATCCCCAGCCATTAACAATGTCAAACATTACAATGTCAAATATGAACTATCTATAAAAGGAACAATAACAGTAACAGGGAGACAGTTTTTGTAGCAGTTCTCTTTCATGCTTAATTTTCCCTTTGTTGTGATCCAACTTTAAATACTTAAAAAAAACTGGATCAGTGCCCTGTTTACATATGTTAACAGCTGTACAGAAACCATAAAGCAAGAGTTATCAATGTCAAACCAATTCATAATAACATGATAAAAAGACTGGAAGTCAAAAGAATTCATTACTTTAGAGACTTTCTCCAATTTTGACTTTCTGACCTACATTAGGATGGAAAAGAACAATGTACTGCTGACATATTGTGTCTGGATGCGTCATCTCTTTTTCAAAGTGTATCCCAGCATTCAAAGCCTTAAACCAAAGCTACTACTGAGGAACCAGTGGACAACATACAGAGAGAAACCCATTCAAAACAAGCTGCAAAGTAAAAAAACAACAACAAAAACTCCCCAGGTGTATATTTATCAGAACACATCTAAGTGGGAAACCCAATGGGCAATACAAATAAAAGCCATTGTGCGATTGGCTAAGGACAATATTAAAATCCTGAAAGCAAGAGTAATAGTGCATATTATCAGAGCGGGCAAAATGATAGGGGGATGAGGGGAAAAAAAACATAACATATTCAAAACATCCAGCATTTTAAAAAGTCTGAATCAGCCACAGCTCCACATGAAGAGAAAAGCAAAGGAAGAAGGGACGATGAGAAAAAGCAAGTGATGGGGAGAAGAAGAGAAAAGAGCACAGTACCTTTTACTCTAATGTCCGGATTATGAGCTTTTAGAAGGAACGGGGAAAGAGAAAGGAAGAAAAGAGATAGATAGAAAGAGAGCATTTAGTCCATAAACATAGTCAGCAATCAGTGAGGTCAGCTAATCACAAGTGAATGAAGAAAGCATAGAGGTAGAAATTCAGCCAGACACAACAAGATTCAGTCAAACAGAGAAAGTGAAAGAAAGAGAACATCTGTGTTATTCCTCGTCTGAGACACATCATTTAGAAAAATCATAGTGCATTATGTAAGCTGAAATACCCATACTGAAATATGAAAACTGCCAATGAATGAATATGGAAACAATTCGACAGTGAGGTCACAGTTCCGAGAAGTGTATAACACGAGAAGCAAATGTGATGGTTAGAGAGTGTAACCATCACAGTGTAAATGGATTTCCCCTCATCTCACTGTTGTAATGCTCTCAGCTATGCTTTCGACGTGTGTGTGTGTGTGTGTGTGTGTGTGCACGTGTCTAAATGACAATAACTGAATCCAATCTGCAACTCTTTCCCAGCAACACTGTAGCTGCCTGTCAACAAGTGGAGTGTTTGGTGGTGAGCTAAAGCCCAGCTACTCCTCTGTTTCTACACACACACACACCAAGATAATTTTTTTTTTTGTTATTTTAAGCGTTCAACATGCTTATTTCTAGATTTAACAATCTTAATTTTATAAATCTTGTCAAGGTAAATTATCTGTCCACGCAGCAAGATCATTTCCCTCAGATTTACTGTTTTATCTGGTTTTTGAACACCTTTTTACACTGTAGCATATAAGGCTGTCAGGCAAACTGCTAAATGCTAAAACATTTGACTGGTTTGGTCCTGGACGACAAAAAAAACAGATAGAGGCACACACACACACACACACACACACACACACACACACACACACACACACACACACACACACGTAATACACAGTTTAGGTGAGCTACATGGCTGGTGAGGGACTGAACTGCCTGCCTCACCTAGTGCCTCCTCACTGCCCTTGTAAGATTGCTGAGCTACACACATATATTATATACATCATCTAAACTATGGAAAGTCAGGGCAGCATATATTAAGTGTTTGAAACAATTGATTGGTGACATACAGCAGAGCAGTTTGCTCAACTCGCTGCTGAAAAAGTTAATCAAAAAGTGAATGTGAAAATGTGTTTATAGTTCAAACCATTTGATAAATATAACCATCTAATTAATTTTTTATTATATCTTGATAATGGCAGGTCAAGCCCAGCATCCCCTGATTCACTGCACATCACTGATTCACACACACACACACACACACACACACACACACACACACACACTCACAGAATATATACACTTTATCTGTCAATAATAAATCACATTTTCATAATCCTTTCATATAAAAAAGTAAAAAATATTTAATTACAACGACCATGTTTATACATATATATATATATGTATATACATACTACGTTTTAATCTTAATACAAATAAAAGTTAAGCAAACTAGACACAGGCTCAGATTCCTAGAATATATGTATGTCTATTGACAAAGGTTGGTCTTTTCTTACTGCATTTGCACTGTTTTCTCTTATTTGAAGAAAATATGTCTTTAGGATTGATTATAGAAAGAAATGACCGGATGTGTTTGTTGCAGTACGGTTGGGCTAACCCTGGATATTTAATTTCCCAATGAGATTACCATTTATGACTGATTTTGAAGGACAATTCTCCTTTTTGTAACCAGGATCTCATTTTCACAAATGGCATTATCATAGCTCCAATTTTAATGGACAACAGCAATAACCAACCCAAACATCAGCATCCAGATAATTAGCAGAAACACTTCCTCTAATCTCAGTCTAGCAGCAGCCATAAAAGGAAAAAAACTGTAATGTATCTGTCATGGGCTCAATCAATTCCACCAACTCTCAAGTTCTTTTCAGGTTTCATGAAGTGTGTGTGTGTGTGTGTGTGCGTGTGTGTGGTGTATGATCCACTCACCAATATTGCAGTGCTCCCCTGTCCATCCCTGGTCACACTCACACTTCCCTTCCTTACACACTCCGTTCTTGCTGCACAGTGGGTGGCAGGCCTTCTGGTCACACAGAGTGCCTGTCCAGCCCTCCTCGCACCGACACACACCACCGTAACAGACACCATGGTTGCCACAGTCCACCTCACACAGCTCTGTATGAGGAAAAAAAGACAAATATTAACACATAAAAACACAGAAACATCTTAACTGCAATATATTAGTTTATGGAAGATAACTAGGGCCCGGACTTGATTAAAAAAATTAATCAAATTAATTAGAGGCTTTGTAGTTAATTAATCGAAATTAATCGCATTTTAATTGCATATAAATAATTGACCTGAGAACAGTGAGAAGTAATTTTTAGGTATACCATTGAATAATGACTGAATACATAAGCTCAAGCAACAAAAATCTTGTTTATTTTTGTTCAAGTCCAACAGACCTGTGCAATTTTTTGCCATTAAGTGTAGCAATAGCATATTTAGAAATATAGTACATTTGAGAAATTCAGGTAGCCTATAGGTAGGTAGACGTTCTGTAAACTAGAATACTTTGGTTTTCTCTAATCAACGCTTCCATCCGTTGTTTTTTTGTAACAAAATGTCCCATCATCCACGGGGCCAACCAAAGCGCTCTTATCAGCTTCTTCCTTCATGTTCACTGTGGTTTGTTGTTGTCTGAACTCATGAACGCTAGTTGGTGCTCCAGTATAATCAGTCCGCCTGAAACTCATCCAGTGAGAAACGTTCCGCGTTGCAAAGATAAGTGCGATAAAAATGTGTCGATTTTTTTGTAACGCGTTCATTTTTGTGTAATTAATTAATCTTAATTAACTCGTTAAAGTCCTGGCCCTTAAGATAACATTAGCAAACTTGGTTTAAGGCACTTGAAAACAATACTGTAAATATGCATAATGTGACATATGCGTCATGTTATTGCCAGGATTATACCTATCTCTGTGTGTTTGATTGTTTTTGACGGATCCAAAGAGCAGGTTAAGAAAAAGCCAGAACACATGATAAGTGTATTTGTGTGTTTATATAATTTATTTAGTTTGTGATCTGTGCGTGTGTGTTTTACAAAGGGACAAGACTTAATTGGATGCGTGTTTAATGGTTTTGACAAGACAATGCTCAGCCTAACAGCCAAAGGCAACTCCAGTAGATGTGAGAACACATACTCACACACACATACTCCTTTTCTCTCGTCTTTGTTTTTATGTCAAGCCATCTGTTACTGATCTGCATTCCTCCTCCAGCTTCTTCTATCTCACCTCTTTTTCTGCATCAGTGCTGTCACTTGTCTTGCTGGCTCTCACTTTCTCTTTATCTCCCTCCCCTTCCTCAGCACAAGAAAACAGAAGACTGTCTTCACCAGGAAAAAAGATACCGTTGGTCATTTGTTCACATGCCAAAGACGACTTATGTTTACATTTTGTTGACAAGCAACTTCTTCTGTGCGTGTAAATTATGACTCCTGTCTGTCAGGAGCCAAAACAGACATCACGCGACATTGTCATAGCACAGAGAAACCCTTTATGGAGAAGATCAGAGCGGTTACATAGTGAAATCGTGTTTATTCACCTCGGGCAGCTTTCGAAGGTGAAATCTTTTCTTGCACACGAACACTTCGAGACACCAATCCATGCTTTTACTACCTCTCGGCTGGATTACTGCAATGCACTTTATTTTGCTGGAAAACGGTGGATTGCCCCCTCTGGGTGGGGAGAGGTACTGCCTCAAGCCAGGGAGTTCAAGTATTTCAGGGTCTTGTTCAGCAGTGAGAGTAGAACGGAGCGTGAGATGGACAGGCGGTTTGGTGCGGCGTCAGCAGTAATGTGGGCGTTGTACCGGACCGTCATGGTGAAGAAGGAGCTGAGCCGGAAGGCAAAGCTCTCGATTTACCGCTCCATCTATGTTCCAACCTCACCTATGGTCCTGAGCTTTGGGTAGTGACCGAAAGAACAAGATACAAGCAGCCGAAATGAGCTTCCTCCGTAGGGTGGCTGGGCTCAGCCTTAGAGATAGGGTGAGGAGCTCAGACATCCGGAGGGAGCTCGGAGTAGAGCCGCTGCTCCTTCAAGTCGAAAGGAGACAGTTGAGGTGGTTTGGGCATCTGGTAAGGATCCTCCCGGGCGTCTCCCGTTAGAGGAGTTCCAGGTCCAACTGGTAGGAGGCCCCGGGGAAGACCCAGAACACGGTGGAGGGATTACATCTCTCTCCTGGCCTGGGAACGCCTCGGGGTCCCCCAGGAGGAGCTGGACGTTGTGGCTGGGGAGAGGGACGCCTGGAATGCCCTGCTTAGCCTGCTGCCCCCGCGACCCAGCCCCGGATAAGTGGATGAGAATGGATGGACGGATGGACTTTATTTTGGAGTTAGCCAGTCCTCCCTTGCATGTCTCCAGTTAGTTCAGAACGCTGCCGCCCGTCTGCTAACTGGAGTACATAAGAGGCAGCACATTACACCGATCCTGGCCTCCCTCTACTGGCTGCTGGTGCACTTTAGGGTCCATTTCAGGATTCTTTTATTTGTTTTTAAGTCTTTAAATGGCCTCGCCCTGTCCTACCTCTCTGAGCTCCTCCACCCTGTAGGGGTGGAAGAGCTGCTCCCAGCCTTTGGAACAATTTACCCTTGCACATCAGGCAGGCCTCCTCACTTTCCATTTTTAAAAGTAATCTTAAAACCCATTTTTATTCACTGGCTTTTAACTCAACATGAGCCTTTGCTCTGTTTTAGTTGTCTTTATCTGCTCTTGTGGTTTTTAAAATTAATTTTAAAACCCATTTTTACTTACTGGTTTTTACCCAGCATGAGACTCGCTCTGCTTTAGTTGTTTTGACTTGTTCGCTGTTTTTATTGTTGGTCTGTCCTGCCATGTACAGCACTTTGAATCAGCTATGGCTGTTTTAAAGGGCTCTATAAATAAAGTTGATTTGATTTGATTTAAATGGGGCATCAAAGCATGTGACTGTGACAATACAGATCGCTGGTTATTTCCCATTTCCTACTAGAAGTCAGTTTTGGTTTCCTTTGACCATGACCAAGATCTTTCCCTGTACTTAAACCAGTTTTAGTGTCTTACCCTAACCACACCTTATCCATAGCAGTGGCAGATCACCGAGGCCGGGATTGTCATCCCACATTGAGTTCCATAATGGTAAATAGAACTCCTAGCATGGTTTGTTCACTGGTGTGTAGAGGTTTGGTTAAATGCACAGGCTGTATTTCCCCATTGTGGGACTAATAAGGGAATACCTTATTCTCATGTAGTGAAGGGACAATGAAGCTTCATGACCCATTTACTTTATTTTTTGAACCCGCTAGATGGCTGTCGTGGCTTAAAAAAAAGGCTTTAGCAATGGTGATTGAGTGTGTCTCCAGGCCTTTGTTGAACAAAGAGCGCCATGTAGTGGGCTCCGTAAATAAAGTAAATGGTTCATGAAGCTTCACTGTCCCTTCGCTATTCTCATGCTTCAAATCAAAAGTGACTTTTTAAATGATCAACAAAGACCAACAATAAACTAACACACTAGCAGATAACATTCAATGTGTTTGCATATTTGCTACTGCCAGTTGTATATGACATATATAGGAGAAAGGGTTGTGTTGTGGTACCATTGCAGAACACTTGATAATGTTCTAGGAAACTCCTGCAGAATGAAAAGAAAGTTTTTGCCCTTCTTGACTCTGAACTCTTTCAGTGACCGAGTCAAAATGGCAGTTGTGTTATGTTTTCAAGTATGTTAACTTGTTGAAAAAGAGACATTTTTATCTCACTTTGTTATCTACAAAGACCTCAAAAATGTGTGTGTGCTACTTTTTTATATCACCAGATCGTTGTCCTCTGACTCGTTCCACTGTCAAGAGATGGCTCTTTTATTTGCAGCTCCTACAAACCACAGCTGCAGGGTGTCTAACACACTGTGAGGCATCTTGAGATCATAATACTTCTATTTCAGTTTGTCTTCATTGGCTGGCGGTCAGTTTAAGAATTGATTTGGAGATGTTACTGATTTTTACTGGTCTTAATGTGGTTCAGCCCCTAGCTATGTCACTGACCTTGTAGCTCCTCACAAGTTGAAGTGTTATATCCTCCAGCAAGGTTCTTTTGGCTGTTTTAAACTCCTTGCTAACTTAGAAAGGTGAACATGTTTTTGCTATCAGGGTAGCCAAGCTGTAAGAGAGTACACTGCCTGTAAAACTAAGCCTAGCTAAAGCTCTATCATCCTTTAAACACTCCTCAGAACCATGTTTACAGATACTGGTTTTGCATAATTGACTATCTTATTCACCTTATGTCTCACTAGTTGTATTACAAGCTATGTATCTCATCCTTTATGCCTTTTCTTCTGGATGCACATCCCTAACACTGTTATCTTAATTATGTCCTGCCTGTAATTGCTTTGTTTTAATTATATGCTGATCCTGCTTGTTTATCCTCTCTTATGATTCTGTAACACACTTGATTAACTCTGTAAAGTTTGGTGCTTTACGAATGTTGTAAAAATAAAGTTTAGGCTACTCTTTTTATAAAAAGAAGAGTTGAATCAGGGGATAGGCCTAGATAAGTATTTTAAACTTCAGCCTACTCCCTTTTTTTTCGAACCAAAATGATATCAGGAAATGCGTAGTGAATATTTAGTTAACTGGTTCTTATTTCTATCTTATTACTTAGACAGGGCAGATGCATGTATATGTATAGGGCTATATATACTGTATGTGTGTAAATGTTTATCTGTTTATGTACATCTGTTTGATGGTGCCTATGTGAGTATGTGTATGAATATGTATATGCATCTAGCCTACGCTGTTGTAGTTTATGTTGTTTATTTTTTCGGTTCGAAAAGAAGAATTAATAAAATGAAAATGAAATTAAATGAAAAAGAACATCCACACACTGATGGATCTTTACACCACAGGACATTAAATGTGACACACACCTAAAGAGCAGTCGGGCCCAGTCCAGTTCTGGTCGCAGGTACAAGTGTTTGTCTCTGTGTTGTAGGTGCCGTGGCCTGAACACTGGTCCGGACACATGGCCTTAGCGATCTCACAGCTGGCTCCGCCCCAGCCTGGCTGACAGTGGCACTCGCCATGGATGCACACCCCATGGGCTGAACAACTGGGGTCTATGCAGTCCACTGGAGACAGAGAGATGCAGAGGGAGAGTTAAGAAGATACCAAATTGTACATATCATAGATATAACGTACATTGTAAATAATTTACTGTGATTTTTACAGTAACTTATTGGCAGCAATTAACAAGTAACTCACTGTAATTATATATTTACAGTAGAACTACTGTATATTTATTTACACAATTAAACACTGTCATTTTTGTTTTATTTACAATACTGATTTCTTTACTGTAAGATAAAAAAAATATTTTTTTTAGTTGTGTTCACAGCACTGATTTGTTTACTATAAGAATAAAACAACAGTTAAACACAGATTTTTAATGGTACTTTATATGGCAATACAGCACAGTAAACAATGCTTTTAATTTGATAATAATTTCATCATTATCTTTTATATAAATAACTAGTAATTGCAAGTCATTACTCTATACGCTAAAGAAAATAATATTAATACATTTACTGTTTTACAATTGATTTCCATACTGTGTTTTGTATGAAAAACTTTACTTTAAGTTAATTATTTAAACAGCATTTGTATCGGACTGATTCTGATCAAAATTATGATAAAATGGAAAAATACAGTAGTCTACTTTACTTTTCATACTGTGTTTTTTCTACAGTAATGCTTTAACTACTGTAATTTTGTCACAAGGACCAATTTTTATTGTAAATTATACAGCACTATACTGTAAAAATCAAACACAGTGGTGAACTGTGAATAAAACCTAAAACTGTAGATTTCACAGCGATTATTAACAGTGTACACACACGCATAAACACACATATTTAGTTTTTGTAAATTTTCCACTTGAGGGTCAGCAGAACAAGCAAGGGGAGATATGAGACATGTCAAGAGTGGCTCAAGATAACAGCTCACTGTGTGTCAACTGGTTCTAGTCATAAATATGTAACAAACATTGTGTTTTGGTTAGGGCCCTATTAAAAATCTGATGTTTACATTTTACAAGGGCTTAGAGCATTATTGGAATATGAAGGCCATTTCCATGCTCATCATGAATTGTTGCAACATCAAAAGTTTGGGGTTGATACCATTTGTTCACCACTTTTGGTGCTGAATTGTTTGACAACTATTGTTTGTGTGCTTTTTTAGACATTTTGGATGGAACGATGGCAAATTTTGTTGTACTACCCTGTGCAATGACAATAAAGGCTTTCTGATTCTGAACTTGAGAGTTGATAAAGAAAGTTGAAAAAAAATCACTTCAAAATACCAGAAGAAAAAAAAAGCATGTGATTTGGCATCATAGACTTTTGACAATTGAATGACAATCACTTCTGTTCTGTAAACTACTGAGAAAACCCCCTTATCAATAAGGAGGTTTAATATTCACCACCCTCTGAATGCTCTAGGTCTCTTTTTGTGGGTGTAAAGTTTCATTGTGCTGTGATTATCCGAGAGGTCACAACAGCTTACTGTATGTGTTTATAAAGGAGAGACTCGTGGAACAGATAGAACCACTTTTCATTTATTGAAATTGAGGTCAGAGGTCAGGGGCCTGTTTACATAGATTCCTATATATTCCTATGATATCAGCATCTTGACTATAGCCTTAAGACCAGACCTGCTCCAGCCTCTGAAAGACACATGGGTGCTTGTGCCCCTGGCGAAAAAGTACTAAATTAGGAATGAGCAGGACATTGTGAAACCATAGGTAAAATAGCAGGTGTAGACCATGGAGCTTCATTGTTTACCTCTGTTACCAAGTCAGGGCAAGACCAACACTAGATAAGAGATACCTAGTATCCTCCAGACATGTTTTAGAATATACAGAAAATACTCTGAATGAATTATTGTGAATGAATGAATTGAATTATTAATTAGTGTCTGATGTTTTTTGTTTATAAACAAGCAAAAATATTTAATGGAGGGGGACTTCAGTAGACAAGACAAGAAAAAGGAGTCTTGTGTGTCCAATATTCAATATTTAGGTAGTATTGTAGTGTTTTTGTCTCCCCTAACAAGTAAATGTTACAGTATATAACTTATATAAGTGCTGTTTGGTGTACAGCAGAGTTCCTGCAGTGCAATGGATTTATTAGAGCTTTTTCCTTTAAAGCAGCAGCCGACTTCTGCTAAAAACAAGGTCTGTAAGTAAACCAAAGCAGTAAAGTTGCATGTCATAAATCTAAAAGAATAATCTAGAAAACAGTAAATCATTGTGATGAATCAACACGTCACAGAGTAATAAACCAGTTGTTATATATAACAACTGAGATATATATATATATATATATATATATATATATATACACATCCCTTTATTTAACCAGGTAAAAAGCCAAGAGAGACCTGGCCAATAAGGCAGCATAAAAAAGAAAAGTTACAAAGTTAAACACAATTATCACAAACATTAAATACAAATTCAGCCATCACGACAACACTGAGTGAACATCAGTAGCCAACATATATGTATCAGTCTCACTGAGCAAGGAAAGCGATTTTATTATCCTTTAAAATCAATTTTAATTCCCCGATTGTGATCAGCTCAGACAGTTTCAAGTCCTTTTGCAAATGATTCCATGATAAAGTAATGATGATTCAAGGAGATTTAACAAAGATCATCAGATCAAAAATCGGAACAGGAGGAGTAGGATGAGGTTGGACAAACACATGTAGTTAACTACAAAGAGATTTGGGTGCAAGTGATCTAAAAGAAGAGAATATGAACATTAAATGTATTAATTAATGTGTATTCCTAAGATCTTTTTCCTCAGATTTTGTGATGGATTCTCCCCATCAGCTTGTATTTTCACCCTAGTCTTTCTGTAGCCAGGGGAAAATGATGTCTGTGTGGCATGAATGTGCAATATATTTTGTTGCTTGGGATGCTTGTATGCTCGGCCAAATCCAACAAAGGCGCAGTTCCCTGTAGGTTTTCACGTGCTTCAAGCACATTGTTTGCTTTGCTCGCCTGCCTGTGTGTATGGTTGAACTTGGTTTTCACAATTCCCAGATATAAAAACTGTGGTAGGCTGTTACAAGCAAGGAGACAGTAGCTGATTGAATGAGAGAAGCTGAAGTAAAGGAGTGGGTGGTTGATAAAGTCAAACACCACGCGTCAAACACTAGTGAATATGATTTTTCGACAACATAAGAAACATAAAAAAACAAAGTATGTTTTATTTTTTGCCCCTAAGCTCACACATGCATGGCTTTGATTGTTTCTTCCTTATAGGGTCTTTGCAAAGACAAATGATTATATTTCAATTGTGTAATATATTGATAGATTTTTTTTGAATGATTGAGAATTCATTTGAACACAAAATAAAAGATGAACAATTAAAAAACAAACGAAAAACAACAAATACAAGACAACAGCACAAAATGAAACAACAACAAGACAACACTTATTTGTGTTCAAAAAGAGTGGGAAGCCAAAACTTATTAAATCCCACCCCTTCTCCCTATGCTAATTTACTATATTCAGTTATATAACAACAATAATATCTATACACATGTATGTATCACACATAGTAATGTAGTATATACATTACTATGTGTTGTGGACTGTTCTAAACACGATGATGGTGCAGTCAGACACAAGGAGCACAGCAGATGAATGGATACAATTGACAGCTTTTAGCATATCTGACACAGGCACCCCAACAACAATATCACAATGCTAACAGCTATCTTTAACACATGACAGCAGCAAAGGCAAAGAGCACTGCAACACAACAAACTGCTGTCAATCAAAGGCACTCATTGTTCTGATGCTGAGGTCACAAACAGGACTCCACCTGGATATCAACCTCTTTTATAGGCATTCATCAGCCAGTTCTAGGCCCCTCCTCCCTGCTTCACATGCAGGTTAACTTTGACAACAACTTGACTGTATTATTTTTCATGTAAATCCTACATGGTATCTTTGACGTACTTTGCAGATTCAGCAGCCATTAATGGGATTCACACACAGAGGATTCTGCAGTTCAAGAAAAATTTCTCTCCCACTCTCTTTTATAGTCACTCACAAAGGATTAGTGTGATTAAGGATTGTACTAATCTGAAACTAATCTGGTTACTGTCCCCTGTGATAAGAATTTGCATATTTGTATGAATTTAAATGTATTCACAGCATGGTCTGCATTTGCACACACTTGAATGTATAGATGAGTTTTGACATCACTATGTTTTTTTTTGTGTGTGTGTGTGTGTGTGTGTCCAACCAGTGAATAGAAGATTAGTATTGATCAATTCAGATTAAATTAGGGTAGGGTTCAGTTTGTAGACTGTATTAGCCAACTACCTGTCAGCAGTTTGACAGTATCCATGTATATGTGTATTTGTGTGTGTGACAGAGCGAAGACAATAATTAATTTACCATGTAGCTGTAATGCCATTTTAACAAACACCTAAGAGGTGATCTTAGCAGATCCTTGAGTGAAGTGGGATTTTATTAATTGTCAGCTTTATAAAATGACTTCAGACCAGTTCACAGCATGTACTTGTGACATGGACATGCTATGTGGAGAGAAATAATATAACATTACGTGAATAACAATTTGTTTTTTATAAGAGGAGCACCATTTTACATCTGGACTTAGAGAACTGGGGTTGGTTCAAAAAAGCAACAAAGAAAAGGCGTAACAAAGATTGCTGAGTAATGTGCACTGAAGCGAAAAACAAGGAAAAATCAAGCCCAGTGTTCCTTCTAACTTCCAATAACATAACTAAAACACTTTCCGTTTACAAAAGTAAATGTCATGGGTAGCAAAAAAATGTGTGCATAATCAAATATTTATGATGCCATTTAATTATGTAGTCACATCTTTACCAAATTCCAGCATGATGACGGACTGTCCCAGTTCAAGGGGGCTGACTACTGTGTCTAAAAGAGTCTAAAAACAAGGTAAAAACACTAACTCTGAGGGAAGTTACCTTGCTGCATGGACAGATAATTTCACTTGACAAGATGTCTTAAAATAACACTGTTAAATCTAGAAATAACCATGTTGAACACTTAAAACACAATAAAATATCTAACATGTCTAAATCTAAAGTTTTTGTTATCTTGGTAAGAAACAAATAATTTGTAGTGCAGACTTGGAATTTCGTCATTTTAGGGGCAAGGCCATTTGGCCTTCCCGTTCAAACTTATTTTAAGGGCACAAAGGCCACATGACAGGGCATAAAGGCCGTTTGGTTAAATTACGTTGGTTTTAGCTTTCAGATTAATACCTTAACATTCTCATTCACCAAGAAACATTAATGCACAATATATTGGAAATGACCTTTTTGGAAAATGACAAATGAACCTGTTTTGAAAAGATGGCAAATGCATATATTTTGAGAAGATGGCAAAATTAATTCATCTAAGAGTAAGGAAAGAGAAATGCCTCCTCCTGCCATAAAAAAGGAACCTGCTGAGGTGAAATTTACATCAGCTAAAACGCCCTTGTCCCTGAGGTAGGGAAGAAGTTAGCGCTACCCAACTAGCTAGCTATCGCTAGTTTTCATGACGCAAAAATGTAACTTTAAGGAGTCGACTTTAAATAGGCTAATACAATGGTAATTACCTATCAATAGTACTTTCTATAAAAACGTAAATGTTAAGTCCTGTCAAATACTACCACATAGTTCAGTCACAACATATCAAAACAGCTTGTCCTGCTAGCTTACCTGTGCTGCGCATCAACACATGGCTCATGTGAATATTCAAATTAGCCATGTGTTGATGCGCAGGTCTCCAAGGACAGGGAGTGGGTCGGGTTAGGGTATTGTTTATACCATAGACTGTATATAAATAATGGACGTAGTCACCGTGACGTCACCCATTGGTTTTTGGACTGCCCCTTGGAAGCATAGACATATATATATATATATATATATATATATATATATATATTATATATATATAATATATATATATATATATGTACATATACACATATATGTATATATGTATATGGTTGGAAGCCTCGAGTTCAGCGTTACACTCGTCGCCATCTTGCGTCGCCATCATGTTTCCGATACGCGGAGCAGACCATAATTGGACTGTGACGGAGCGCGAGGGATCTGACGACACTGACTACACGCATCTCTACACCGGCAACCCGACTGAGAGAAGCCGCTGCTAATTCATGTTAGCATTAACTGGAGCATTAACTGGGATGTTAGTTTTGGCTATCAAAAAAACAAAAACAAAATGTATCTTTCTTACCTCAGAAAACTGAGCAGCGACTGCTTGGAGTGTCTGTTAGTCCAACCAAACACTGAACAAGACATTTTACTGAACAAAACGTTCAAATAAACTGTCACTAAGTGAAAATATAGTGTGAAAGGGTCAAAGTTATGAGACCAAACCGCTAAACGTCCTCTTTTCTATCTATATAACGTTATATATAACTTTATTGACACGTTGCCGTGGATACGCTCTGCTTCTCTCCTGATGACGGCTCGCCTTGTCAGTGACCTGTCAATCAAAGGTAGCCACGCCCCAAATCATAGGATTCTTTATCTTCTATTTTCTTCTAAATGGGGCCATTATTAGAACTATTGACATCAAATTGTCTTGAAGAAGATTTTTTACTAGTGATTGAGACCATAATGTTGTCCCTGAAAAAATTTTCTGAGGTAATAAATCAAGTGAGAAGTTTTCAAATTTAGCACTGAAATGAATGGGCAGATTTCTTTTGCAGCCAAACTTAGCACCCTCTACTCGAATTTTTGGTGAATTGCAGGCTTTATGCACTTCCTGGTGGCTTCCATGCTCAGGCACGGAGATTGCCGCCTGGTTTATACTGGAACTTTGACAGGGGCGCAAAGGCCACCTTGGCCGTAAATTTAACATTTTTTCACAGGGCATCAAGGCCAGAGTGTGGGGCAACGACGGCCATGGCCGTCGTGAAATTCTCACCCTGTTGCAGTGTACTCTGCTCGGGCCAGTTCATCGCTGCTTGAAGCTTTAATTTATCTTGTTTCAAGAGTTAATTTCTCATTTTAAGCGTACAATATGCTTATTTCTAGATTTAATAATCTTGATTTAAGAAATCTTGTCCAGTGAAATTATCTGTCCATGCAGCAAGATCATTTCCCTCAGATTTAGTGTTTTATCTTGTTTTTAGACACACCTTTTTGCAGTGTGTCAATAACATGTAACCAATGTAGCTTTTTGTGTCTGTTTGAAATTCTTACCTTCCTCGCAATTATCACCCTTATAACCGGTATTACAGATACAGGCACCCATAATGCAAATGCCGTGTCCTCCACAGTGGATGTCGATGCATTGGTTGACTGGCACGTCGCACTCAGTGCCTTTCCACCCGCTGTAGCACTGGCAGCGGCCACGGGAGTACTGGCCATTCCCACTGCACAGCACTGGGCAGGCAGCTGGACCAAACACATGCGGAAAGATGTTAGATGTTAGATGGACAAGCTGGCTTTATTTACTCATTAAGTCAGACACTTGAAAGCTTAAAAGTTCCCCTTAAGCTCCCAAATTAGCCAGAGTTTAAAATGTAACACTATGTCTGTGTTAATGGATGTCATGAATCTCCTAACAGTTACAACCTCTCTGTGGGGGGCAGAGGATCTGTGTTTGTGTGTTTACCTCGGGAGCAGTCAGGGCCCAGAAATCCTGGGAAACAGTGACATATTCCTGAGAGACAATCTCCGTTTCCATGACAATTCTGGGGACACTCCATAATGGACTCTGATGAAGAGAGAGAGAGAGAGAGAGAGAGAGAGAGAGAGAGAGAGAGAGAGAGAGAGAGAGAGGTGGTTTAAGGGTGTGAGTTAATTGGGTAGGTGGGATATGCAACTGCAGTACATCTTAAGAAAAAAAACACACACACACGTACAACACCAGTTCTCTGCGGTTGCCGTAGTTACAGCCAGTTAGTCCAATCAACACATTCAAACATCCAATTACCTTGCCTTTCTTTCCTTTCTCTCACACAGTCTGGTTGTCTGCCGTACACAGCTGTTCATTTACCACACACACACACACACACACACACACACACACACACACACACACACACACACACACGGACACAGACACTCTCACACACACACATGGACACAGACACACACACACACTCACAGCCACGCAAACACACACACAAACACACGGACACACGGACACACACACACACACACACACACACACACACACACAAACACAGCCACACACACGGACACAGACACACACACACACTCACAGCCACGCAAACACACACACACACACACACACACACACACACACACACGGACACAAACACACACACACACACACACACACACACACACACACACACACAGACACACACGGACAGACACAGACACACACAGACACACACATACACACAGCCACACACACGGACACAAACACACACACACACACACGCACAGTTTCATAAAATTTACTCGGCGTACTCCAATCACAAGTGGTCACTTAAGATGCTTGTGGAGACACATTCTAATGCCTGGTAGACGTACTAGCAGCTGTCCACTTGTAATCGGATCACCCAGGACATATTTATGTCATAATACACACATGGGCAAAATTTGGGCCCGATGGCCTACAGACCATCTCGGTCCAGCCTGCTACGCACTGAAAAGAAAACAAACCTGTGACCCAAAAAAGCAATTAAAAGCAGCATTAATCACAGGGCAAATTACCCAAATGAGTCTGTAGTCTGCTGCTGTCTCGATTCCAACAGAGGGCGCTGTCTACATTCAGATTAATTTAACAGAGGTCAAAGGTTAGAAATGATGGTGGTTGTGATGGCAGTTAATTAATCAGGATGAATGCCTTAAAAAGGAGAAAAGTTGACTCTGAATGTCACATTTTCAACAACGAGTGGACATCTAAATATTTCGTTAAATATTTATCATCTTATCATCTCGGGTTAATTCAATCTGTTTCATCAGTGACCTGTGCAGTGATGCAGATCACACAATTGGCCAGATGTTGGCTAATTTATAAGTTGAAACAGCATTTAAGTGGATTCTTTTATGTAAGAAATATTTTCTTTGTGACCTCAGAGTACACCAGATTTGCACATACCAATGTAAAAAACGTAATATTTTCAAACAGAGTTATCTATTTTTTAAACAAGGACTCAAACATTCTGGTCTGGCAAATGGCCGATTGTAATTCAATCTGTCATGTCTATAACATGAATGTAGTTTAAAATAATTCAACACTATGCATTTCATCTTTCAGTTCAATTGTACAATGTGTGGCCTTTTGCTTACTTTATCTAAGTCAGTCTGTCCCTCTTAAAAATAATGTTGGTCACCCTGTTATAATATGATATAAAGCAGCGATATTTGATGACAAATGATTTGTTGTGGGGGTTTTTTATGCGGCGTGTTGATGTGATGGTGTGTCAGTTTGACTGACTGATACACACAAGACTTGGTTGGTATTCACAGGAAATCCATCAGTGCAAAGTGTGGCTGTGGTTTTTGTGCTTTAGAATGTAACCGCTGTGAAACTATCATAAAATAAGGTTTTATTCCTCCATTCAGTGCTTTGTTGTTGTTAAGCTGCTTGCTCTGCATTCACTCCCTGCCCATCTCTCTTTCTCCCTCCACAGCTGGCAAGGAGGGACCAACTTTCAATGTTATTGTTCAGGAACACCAACCAACAATTGCTACACATTGTACATTTCATGGATTTATTTATATATTTGTCACATTTCCCAAGCTACATTTTGACCAGTAATGATTTTATCTGCTGGACAACTACATGTGGTACATGTTAAAAGTGGCTTGTACCAGGTGTCTGTCTATGTACATTACATTAGAGCTGCAACAATTATTCGATTAATCAAACAATAATCGATTATTAAATTAATCGTCAACTATTTTGATAATCCAATAATTGGTTTGAGCAGTTTTTTTAAATACAATAAGTCCAAATTCTCTGATTTCAGCTTCCACTGATTGATATTTTTATACATTTTATTCACCAAACAACTAATCAATTAATCGTTTGAATAATCGACAGATTAATCGATAATGAAAATAATTAGTTGCAGTCCTACATTAAATACTAGGAAAATATTAGTTGTAATTTATTGAACATCACAGCTGCTCTGGTCAGTGCCCTCTCCATCTGATAAATGTAGGTTACTCCCAGCTAAGCTTTGCAGATTTCAGCTTTGCAGAAGTTTTAATCTCATGAATTTGAGCACACAAATGTATTGAGTGTGACTTTCCCTAGGTCCCTAACAGTGAAAAGATTGTTCCTTAACCAGCTCAGCTCATGTTGTATGGATTGTGTGTACTGTAGAAGTGTACTTAATAGGGCACTCATTGAAATACTTGCAAAATCCAAATTTCAACCCTAGAGAATATTGGAGGATATTACATACAGCCAGAATGTTTTAAAAAACATATTATTAAGTAATATTTTCAGGAAAAAGTTTACGAGATTAAAGCGGCAAATCTACGAGAAAAAAAGTCGCAGATTTATGAGATTTAAAGTGGTGAATCCGCAAGAAAAAAGTTGCTTTTTTCCCCGCTTTTTTCTCGTAAATCTGCAACTTTTTTCACGCAGATTTGCCACTTTATATCTCTTAAATCTGCAGCTTTTTTTCTTGTAGATTTGCCACTTTAATCTAGTAAAGATTAAACCCCCGGGTTTGTATTTTTATTTTTATTCATACTTGGCCTTAATATGCCGTCATAGTCAAGTTCTCCTATTACAAGTCACTGAAGAATAACTCTGTTTGTAAGACTGTTTCATGCTGATTTTTTTTTACACCATGACATTGGAGGTCACGGTCAATAAAGTTAAGATTATTATATTATTATTTTCATACTGATTGGTCAGATGTCATGGTGTCACTGTCTGTGAGGTTCTCCCAGCTAATCAGCAAAGATCAGGCTACCTCACAGAGAGACATGGGGACCCTATTTAGATATCCGCTGGTGTTACCAAATAAAGTTCTTCGCGCGATAAAGGGATAATGATGACTACATTAATAATCACTTTATAACAAACAACTGCGTCTCACCTATGATGATAGTATTGTAAGAAACTTGTTCTGTGTTGCGTCCGTCGTTGTAAAATGCCAGGTGCCAGATTCCTGTGTCGAAGTACTGGATGAAGCCAGCCTCGTGCACGTTGACGGAGCGCGTGTGTCGGGCTCCTCCTCCAGACTCCTCCTCGTGTGCACCAACTGAGCGTGAATATCCTGCATCTGCATCACTGAGCTCCCGTTTGTCTTTGGAAATGAGACGACTACCATCCAGTAGCTCCACAAAGTCATACTGGAGGACAAAAATAGACAAGACAGCTAACAATCAGCCCCTGACCTGAAGGTTTAGTGTCGATTAGCACAATAAATGTTTGTTTTTTCTGTCGCCTAGCTAATAGCAGGGCCGGGAGTAGCAACAGTGAAACAGTCCATCCATCTTAACAACTGGGGCTGGGCGATATATCTATATATTTTTTATATCAATATATTTTTAAATGTGATATGTATTTAGACCATATTACATATATCAATCTAGTTCAAATTTGTTTTCTTTTTTTATATATAAATGCTGCCCTTACTAGGGTTTGTCATATTTAGTTATTTTGTTATGGTCGTTATTCTTTTCTCATATAAATATATATAATTAATATTATTTATTTTTATTGATTATTTTTATTGAGTTACTTGTTTTTAATGTAACTTGTGAATTTTAATATAGGTAGAGGCCCTATATAAGCCCTTTTGGGTTTCTTGCCGCTACCTTGCACCTTCCTTTTGTTGTTATTTCTTTATATTTTTCTTTTTGTCTTATTATTGTGCAAAATAAAAAAACTTCATCCTTCAACTATTTCAGAAAAAGATTGTGCTTTGATTAAAAAAATAAGGTACTCCTGTTGTTATACAGTATTTATGTTCACTTGTGACATGTCACAATTGACTTTGACTGAACATTTGCTCTCACTTTGTGATAAAAATATCGGGATATATATCGTATATTGATATTCAGCCTAAATATATCGGGATATGAATTTTGGTCCATAACGCCCAGCCCTATTAATAACTAGACAGATTTCTAGATTTCCAGATCAAGTTTGGTATGATTACTTATGATCTCATGGGGAATGTGGATTTTGGTAACCCTCTGACCTGGTCTTTAAAGTTTACTTTACTTTTATTAGGAGTGTAATCACACACTTATTTTAGCATTTAGTTTTAGCATTGTTCAGCAATGATTCTGTCGACTTGTTGGTAAGTTTGTTTCTGTTTAATGAACATTTGAATCTTCTAATGACAATTCAGATGAACACAGATATATATACAGTGGGTTCATATGTAGTTTCAAGCTCAATAACATATTCATATTAGCTCAGTTACCCAGAATATGCTTTTACATTTTTTTACACAAGGGTGAGGAGACTGAAAATCCACACTAAAAGAAAAAAACTAGATCGAGATGGATAAGGTTATAACAAGGACACACACATACATGCACCACTGTCTATTATGTTAAGTGCTAACATTGAGCTGTGGTAGCGGTGCCACTGTATGATCTGCCTTTCACAGATTAGTAAATTATTCCATTTGATAGAAGACATGGTTTATCATATGGAGAGGGAAATGTAGTCAAAGACTTTGTACACTGCAAAAAAGGTGTGTCTAAAAAGAAGATAAAAACTGTAAATCTGAAGGAAATGATCTTGCTGCATGGACAGATAATTTCACTTGACAAGATTTCTGAAATTAAGATTATTAAATCTAGAAATAAACATGTTGTACGCTTAAAATAAGAAATTATCTCTATCTCTATAAGATTTTTTATCTTGGTAAGAAACAAATAATTGTCAGTGCACTCTGCTCGGGCCAGTTCATCGCTGCTTGCAGCTTTAATTTATCTTGTTTTAAGAGTTATTTCTTATTTTATGCGTTCAACATGCTTATTTCTAGATTTAATAATCTTAATGTAAGAAATCTTGTCAAGGTAAATTATCTGTCCATGCAGCAAGATCATTTCCCTCAGATTTAGTGTTTTTATCTTGTTTTTAGACAACATTTCTTTGCAGTGTAAGAAGCGTATCTGCTTCATTATTAACCAAGAATCCATAAATCATTTGACCAACACACACTTGCAAAGTTGCAAAAGGGATTTGGGATTTTGGCACTTCGGAAGGCAGACTTTTTTGTATCACTTTTGGCATTTGTTAAAATTAGAAAGGCCAGAGGACTCTGGATGACTGAGAACGAGCTGTTTTAAACAAAATGTCAGAGATCTCAAAACAGTGGAGGCCCCTGATCTGATCTGATAAGATTTCATTCTGGGGATAAAAACACCAGTCTAGCTCCTGCTGAGGTCTGTACTGGTTTCTTTTCAACATCAACTTGGCTTTTAACTTAACAGGTTCTGCCCTAGCTTCTGTGAATGGGGCTGATTTCATGTTTTTGCTGGCATGCTGAATGTGAAGCATTTTGCTGTCTATTCAGTGAAAACATAGGAAGAGAGTACAGCTACTCCTGGCAGGCATTGCTGTGGCTGTACAATTTTGTTGAGTTTTTGGATCTAATAAGTATCTCTTCAACAACTGAGAACCGGGTCCTTTAGACATTATTCAACTGATTTTACTTTCTTTGTGCATAACTGTTGATGGCTGATATGTGAACCTATGCTGCTGCAGCCTTTACATTGCATGGTACATTGCTATCAGAATAATGTAAAGGGCTGCATCTCTAAAACTAGGTTTTATTAAACTAGGTTTGGTAAAGTTTAGTTTCTATCAATTCAAGCTGTTACTGTTACTGAGCATGTAATTGTATGTGCATGCACATGCATGTGTTTGTGCAAACAACCTGTGTGTGTGACGGTGGTAGGCCTTTGCGTCCATAAACCCCAACCAGAGCATCTCTCTGGACGGAGATATTGAATTTCAAAAACTGTGGTTGGTCAATATATAGCTGGGACCTCCAGAACACACCTGAAATAAAGAACAGAAAAACAACAGGGGTCAAAATCAGCTATATAATTATGTAAACAATCAATATGCTCAACACAATAAATCACAAATAAATTACAATAAATTATGATTACATATCCCAACACTCCCAATGTGAGCATATTTATGTAAAAAATGGTTGTGTTCTGTGTTGCCGTGTTGAATTATTAGTTTATATATACACACCGATTCCAAATAAAGTTTGGGTGACGTGAAAAACATAAAAAATGCAAAGATTTACAAATCCTAAATAAAAATAAAATACTTTTCTTTTTTAACAGGGTTTTATTTTCATCTCCTGGAACTGCTGACATGATGCAGCACACTAAAAGTTTACTTAGAAAATAATATTAATAATAATAATAATAATAATAATAATAATAATAATAATAATTTTGTTTGCATACACAATCCTCTGT
Organism: Centropristis striata; assembly: GCF_030273125.1. Lineage (NCBI taxonomy): Eukaryota > Metazoa > Chordata > Actinopteri > Perciformes > Serranidae > Centropristis > Centropristis striata. Next base: position 24,704,279 of record NC_081517.1, on the reverse strand, counting down.
TAATTGAGGTTTCATTTTCATTATCATATGTTTGGAAGAGATTTATTAATAAAGTGAGAAGATATACATTTTATCTGTCAAGAATAAATCACATTGTCACAATGATTTCATGGAAGAGGTAAAAAATATTTTATTCCAACTTCATGGGCGACCGTGTATTTAATCTTTAAAAATACTTATTTAGAGGCTCAAAAAGTATGGAAATAATAATGTCATAATAAAGGACGCAAGTCACACACAACATGCTTTAAAAGTAATTTCTTGAATATTACTATAATTGTTGATGCTAGAGAGCAGCTTTGTAATAACTCATGGTTATTACAATATGCCCGAACATAATAAAAAAGTGAACCGTTATACTAAATTTATACTAATTTGTTTGGTGTTTTCCCATTAATAGCAGCCCCACATTTAATTACATTTAAATTCAAAACAGATTACAATTCAATAGCCCCACAACCTGCAGCCTCCAAAACAACCATACAGTTTAAACAACTTCCTGGAAACAGTTTCAACGAAAAATACTGAAAATGACAACATTATAAAAGTCTGGTCTAGCAAGGTGCATATGTGTGTGTGTGTGTGTGTGTGTGTGTGTATAAACAACCTGGTGGAACATCTTGTATGGCTCGTCGCCCCACATCCACCTCTCCTGTGTCTATGGTATTGTTCTCTAGAAGAAACATTTTACCTGCAGAGACAAATAAAAAAGCAAACAAACAGAGACTTGAGGAAGTGGAAGGGATCTGATCACCTGTTTATCACAGATTTATATAATGTTACTCAACACATAACTTTAAACATGGTTTTGGGTTGTAGCGAAACCAACAAAATTGCAACCAATAAAATTGCACACGTGGTTATAGCATTGTTTTACCCTCTTGGTTATGGTGAGAATTGTCCTTGTTTGTGTGTAATATCCAGGGAACTCTTTGGACGGCCTTGAGACAATTAAAATCCTGCCTCATTAATCCCTGGAAAGGCTTGCCTTGCCCTCAGTGCTGATATGGGGTTTGTGGGTGTGCTATGTCTGAACAAAGGTAGCTGGTGGGCTCGTCACATCTCCAACATCAAAGACATTTTTGGTTTGATTGTAAGATATTTCCCCATAGCATTTGCTATTCTTTCTGATTTATATGCTTCGTTCATTTTCATCAATCATCATATCAATGGACATATTAGTCTGAAATGTTGCTCTCTAATGCTACCTATACACTTTGAAAAGATTTGGAAAAGACTCCTGGAAAACTATCAGCTCACACCTGCTCACATCTAAAGACAAGTGTTTAGAGTTTTTAGTCTCACACTGAGATTTTAGACAGGGTAACTATTTACAAGACTACAATTAGATTCTTTTAGCAGTTTTTTCCTACCTGGAACCGGGGACCTTTCCCCTGCTCATCTATTGGTTGTTGATTGTGTTACGTCACTGCGACTTGCGATCATATCAAACACGTTTGATAGTGATACGGGAGCGCCATGACTCCAGTAAGGCTCAGAGATTTACTAAACACTTTCAGTTTTTAGCCTGGGACTGTGAAATCGTTGGTGTAAGCCCAGCATTACGTGCAACTTGTCTTATGAAAAAGTTTGCATGTGTTTCAATTCAATTTGGTTTAAGTTAAGGTAAAGTTCTGTTAATGGCAAATTACAACACTTCACTCACCTTTTTCCCTGTTATTGAATGTAAAGAGACCTGCATTTGTTCTTTTAGTTTGTATCCATAGTTTTACTTAGGAGGTGAAATAGTTCCACCGCTGTTCAACATTTGTAATGTCATAGAGCTTTCATAGGCCTGTGCTGGGCCTCATAATATTACACTTTACCATCTTAAGTCATGACATCTGGGCAGTAAACCCACCCTGACTCAGATGTGTGTGTGTGTGTGTGTGTGTGTGTGTGTGTGTCCGTGCCTTTGTGTGCATTCATTGCACACAACATTAGCTGCAACTCAACTCGACTTCTCAATTCTACTGTAATGAATGAGCTTGCAATAGAACTCCTCACACACTCAGACAGATTAAATACCAATGGGGTGAGCTTATGTCAGTATCACTGTTAGAAAAAACACAGAGCAGTAGAGAACCCTGCTCTTTAAAATCTCTCTTTTCTCTTTCTCATACACGCACACGCGCACACACACGCGCGCACACACACACACACACACACACACACACACACACTTTTCTGAGCTACAATTCTTTGTCTATTTTACAAACCTTATCTCCTGTGAATTACATACAAGTGCAAGTATAATACTTGTATGTATACAGTATGATTTTTATGTAGTCATTAGGTACAGTCATGCTAATTAAACTGCTTACTTGAAATTAATTTAAGTCCATTCAGGAGAAAACTGGGTCGTAGCAAAAGTAAGTAGAATATAGCAAAGAACAGCCAAAGACAATCATAAAGCCAAGAACATGACAATAAAGGTAATCATTAGGTAGGAAGACTACATTCTGAACCAACCAACAAAAAAGCACACACTGTATTTTTTTTTCAAATTTCCATGAAGAAACAGTGGTAGAAAACATTTTTGTTCAGGCATGACACAGGAAATGTCGGCCGAGTGAGCATTGACATAGAGACCAACAGAGTGACTCTTACAGAGCTTCACAAAATAAAACAACTGCAGACAGAAGCAAGCTAATCTCAAATTAAAATTTGAACACCAATGTCTGATATGAGTCTATCGTTTAGCCTTTTCCACTACCCAGCTACTTTGAGCTGTTTATTAGCTAGTTTGTTGAGTTCTAAGCTATCTTGTTCAGATGCCTGTTGAAATGCTCTCTGAAGCTGTTATTGCAGATTAAGAACTGAACAGAGGCAGTGAAACTGCAATGTGCTGATGTTGACAATGTGCCGTCACGGAGCCTCCGTGTTGTCATTTTATTACATCCATAAGAACAAGAGCATCTCATAAGCATTTATTGAGTCGTTGTATGGCTGACCTGGAGGCAGGCAGAGTGGCATAGTCATAGCGAGGCTTATAGGGAATCTAGTCTATTGCCATTTTGGCATTTTAATTATACTGTTGTGTTGTAGTATTGTATTATCATAAACAACAGTATTGTATTATAATATTGCATTCCTGGAATAAATGGTTAAAAAGATTAATGGCAGAAGTTATGGTTGTTAATGTGGGAAAGGTAACCAAAGGATTAATTAACCATTTAAAAAAAAAAAGACTGCTAGAGTAATGGAAAAGGATATCATTAGTTACAGCCCTAGTCCAGACCCTGGGGAGCACACAGTTGGCCAGACATGAAGAACATGCAGAGAAAAGTCCCTCTAGAGAAACAAACAACAACAACAATAGCGGTGTTGGTGCTGGGAGTTGAGAAAAAAGCTGATCAGTGCTTGTGGAATGCTCCACCTCTAAAACATCCTGAAACTGCATTTCAGATGGTTGAAATCAGTAACATGCGTATCCATCGTGCTATCGATTATGTCATTTTGGCTCTTTGGTGCAGCAGCAGTAGCAAGCAAATAGCTGCCTGGCCTCTAAAACAACCAACAGCTGCAGCAGCAGAAGGAGACAGTAAAGATGAGAGCGACGTTCAGTTGTTTGAGCCGGAGAAAGAATAAATCTCAATCAGAGCTCAACGTAAACACTAGAGAGACATATTAATACCAGGTGTGAATTGGCCAGGTTAAAGCATATTACAGTTTTTCACAACCGCTATGACCCGTTTGTCAGAACCTTAAAAACTTTTTCAAAACTGTTAACGCACATCACACCTGATACACACACTTTTCCAAACAGTTAATTTCATGGTCAAAATCACACAGTGTAACTAAACACAAACACACACTTCCAAAATACAATAATACACTAACACAGTTCACCAAATCCACCAAAACACTGACACACGTTGTCTTCAACAGAAACATTTAGTCAGTCACAGCACAGTGTCATAAAAAACACTGACAACTGATGGAATAACACAAACTCAATCACTTTGTATGTGTCAAATCGACTTTTTTCCTTTTTCTTTTACAATCAACAGATTATTGTATTGATCATACATGTAAATTAACCCTCTGGAGTCTCCAAAAGCTCCAAATCATGACTTCTTCATCATCCAGACTAGAAAACAAAGCAGCATGGAGCCCTACTGTAAATTTACCTCTAAAGTTCTGGCTGTAAACTCCATGAGGCCAGTTTCAGTTTGATGATGATATACCAAGTAAAACTGGAGACAAGGTCAAATATATTTAGTATAAAATGATAGAACTGGATGGAACCCTCTTATGTGTTGTATTTGCGACCTTTGTTCACATTTGCAACATTTACTGTAAAATTCTTTATTGAGCATGATAGTGTTTTGAAAGTAAAAAAAGATTCAAAATCACATTTTATGTTGGACTGAAGGACTAAAAAAGACACAAAATGACTTACAAAGACATGAAAAGACATGAAAATGATTCAAAAATGGACAAAATAGCCCAAGACTCCATAGAGACAATGTTTGTGATGATGTTCTTCATTTTTCATCTGTTGGCCATGAATTTTGTCCCTTTTTTGTACACTCAGTACAGAAAGTGAGCGAGCCGTGTCAGAGCAGCTTTGCAGAATGTTTACATATGAAAGAAGAAGATAGTGAATGACAGGATTTGCAGTAAACACTTTACTGTATTGCAAATGAAAATGACTTACAGTAAAGTAAAGAGGGGAAAAAAAATCAGCTGTCATTCATTACTGTATTGTCAAATAGACAAAAAGAAAAAGGAGCAGAAGCTGTGATCAATGTAATCTACAATCCATTAGTTTCGAACATGAGGTTTTCTGTTTTGACAAACCGTGTGAAAACAATTGAAAATTCACCAGTTAACATCTACTGCTTTGGTCTTGATTGAGCTTGTGTGTAAAAGGAGTTAAAACTAATTTTAAATGTGTAAAATGTGTGTATTTTGTGTCAAAAGAAGAAGAAATGTGTTAATTGTATCGTCCACACAGGCTGATGTTGTGGTAACTGTGTGAAGAGTTTTGAAAAAGCATTAAAAGTATTGAACAACGGGTCATAGCGGTTGTAAAAAACTGTAAGATACAATCTGGACACCCGACACATTTTAATGCCGATATAAATGGAACCTTTTTTTTTATCAGAACACATGTTCTCAGCCCTGTAATATGTGGTTTACACCACATGACTTTCAGTGTCATCAGATCATGACACTGTTCACACTACACAACTTGCTGTCTTGTATTTGGGAGTCTTAAGGTCATTGTGGTTTTTACAGTTTTTTACAACCGCTATGACCTGTTGTTAGATACTTTTAACGCTTTTTCAAAACAACATCAGCCTGTGTGGGCTATACAATTAACACAATTCTTCTTCTTTTGGCACAGAATACACACATTTACATGTTTAAAATAAGTTTTAACCCCTTTTATTCACAAGCTCAATCAAGATCAAAACAGTAGATGTTAACTGGTGAATTTTCAATTGCTTTGTCAAAACAGAAAACCTCACGTTCAAAACTAATGGATTGAAGATCACATTGATCACAGCTTCTGCTCCTTTTTCTTTTTGTATATTTGACAATACAGTAATGAATGACAGCTAAATGCTGATTTTTTTCCTCTTTACTTTAAATAATTTTCATTTGCAATACAGTAAATTGTTTACTGCAAATCCTGTCATTTACTGTCTTCTTCTTTCATAAACATTCTGCAAAGCTGCTCTGACATGACTCAGTCACTTTCTGTACTGAGTGTTCAAATTTCATGCCCAACAAATGAAAAATGAAGAAAATCGTCACAAACATTAATTAACATGTATGATCAATACAATAATCTGTTGATTGTAAAAGAAAAAGGGAAAAAAGTCGATTTGACACATGCCAAGTGATTGAGTTTGTGTTATTCCATCAGTTGTCAGTGCTTTGGTAGATCTGGTCAACTGTGTTAGTGTATTATTGTATTTTGGAAGTGTGTGTCTGTGTTTAGTTACACTGTGTGATTTTGAGCATGAAATTAACTGTTTGGGGAATAGTGTGTTTCAGGTGTGATGTGCGTTAACAGTTTTGAAAAAGTTTTTAAGGTTCTGACAAACGGGTCATAGCGGTTGTAAAAAACTGTAAACTACATTACTGACAGACATCAGGTCACAATTAGAAGGTCTTTCAACAGGAGAAATCCTAATGAGTATGTCTTGTCAAAACACATTTTGCTTGTAAATGTCATCATTGGCTCCAATGTTTAAAAAAAGCCTGATTGCACGTGTCTTTACTATTTATTTCCTCTATAATCTAGGTCCAACAAATGAAACACTCAAAGTAAAGTTCTTGCTGTCATCTTGTTTCCTAAACAAGTAGTTTTTTGCCTACGCATAACCATAGCGTAGGGCTTCCTACGTTTAAAAACTGCCCCCAAGGGGTCCTGGCCAAGTGTCCGTATGTGACGAGCTGGGAATGAGAACGGATTGCACAGGTAACCCTTGCTCCACATTCTCCTCAACCCACGTCTTTTGCTCTTTTTGGCTGTCGCTCCTGAACAGCTATTTAACCTGCTAGATATCTGGTATGCGTCTGTCTCTGCTCCCATGCTTGAACAATCCACACATACCACTTGAGTCTTGATTTGCAAGTGCTGAGCCAATGCCAATTTGCCTTGCTCTGTGGCTTTTGTCAGGTAGCTGCAAAAACTGCCAGCAAGTGGAAAATCAGGCCTGCAGTGTCAACTAGGCTTAAGCTTTTCAAAATAAAGAAGTGATACATTTGGGCACAAAGCAGCCTGGAGCAGGACCATGAAGTAGTGGTCAGTGAAGAAATGTAATCTCTTCCAGACTCCTCTCTGGCCCAGATCTACCCTCAGAATAAGGAAGGCAAGGAGCTGTGTCTGGTAAACATTAACTACATATTTGATAATTTGGCCTTTAATATCAAACTTAAAATGCAAAACAAAACATGCAAAGAAAATGAACAGGGAAAGGTGGTTTGAGTCCAGCTGCCAAAACATCAGGAAGGCATTAGGAAAAGGCTCAAATCAAAAACACAGGCATCCAGGCAGCCAGGAGCTCCGCCTGAGATTCTGTTAGACTCCAAATCAACACAATCAAAACACAGAGCAACAAAAACAACAATATCTACAAAACCAATTACAACTTGAAGAGTATTTTGGGGAAAATAAATCATGTGAAATTTGGAGTGCATTCACCAAAAAATAAAGTTACAAAACATCCATTTAACATGAAGATAAATGGAAAAAATGCATGATAATAAAGTCAATATATAAAAAATACCAATTGGCTATTAAAAAGGACAAACACAAAGATTGCTGCAACCACAGCCCCACTTTCCTCAGTATTTATAATACTGAACTGGTGTTTGTATTTGAACAATCACCAACACAGCAGCTTTTAGTGTTTATGCCCCGCGAAGTGGAACGCCCTGCCTGACACAGTAAAAACAGATTAAAAACCTATCTTTTTTCAACAGCATTCGCTTGAACTGTGTGCGTGCGTGTGTGGTTGTGGGAGTGGGTGTGCATGTGTGAGTAAGTAAGTGTATATGTGGTGAATATGGCATAGCTTGTCTACCTGCACTCTTCAATTAATTCGTAATTGATTTTTTTAATTGTTTGTTCGTTTTTCTTTTCTTTTGTTTTTTAACTGTAATTATGTATATCCATTGTGAAGCACATTGAGTCTGCCTTGTGCATGAAATGCGCTCTATAAATAAAGCTGAATTGAATTGAATCGAACACCAGCTCTCTCTCTATACAGAAAGAGACAGAAATCAAGTTTGTGTTTTTGCAGATGACCAGGTCATACGGTCTCCTACTAAAGACAGTGGATCTTCTCCATCAGCACTATCAAACCTGGGTCTGACAATTAACACAAAGAAGACTGCTATGCTCAAGTTTATTGTTGCCGGCGCCCTCTAGTGGCCGTAGTACTTATGAACAACGCCAAGGTGGATGTGACATAGCAGTGTGTGGAAAAAAAGGGGGAAGTAAGAGAATGTAGTATAAAGCAGGAAAACTTGCTGTCAGGTGGAAGGGGACCCAGGACTTTCACCCAGTAGGCCTATAGCTCCTCTTAGAGTCCCATGGGAAACCAAAAGTAGACAATGTTACAGGGCTGCACTATTATGGCCAAAATGATAACCACGATTATTTTGATCAATATTGTAATCATGATTATTAATCACTATTATTCATCATGTGAGGTAAAAAATCTGTATTTTTATTGCGCTACTTTTAAACAATAAAAAAACAACAATAGGAACAGTTTTTAGTGTCTGGTGCTTGTTGTAAAAAAACAGAGATCACTAAGTGAACACCTCCTGCAGCAGCAGCACATACACACTGTACCGCTACAGAGCTAACTGTTAGCCTATTAGCAATTTGCAGACTGGACGCTAAGGGGTTAACATCCCCTCCGGCTCTGCAGCTGGGAGAGACTGCTGCAGGAGGATTGGGCCGCTTGGACTCGCTCTTAATGAGCCGCTGTCCCCCCGCGGCTATGAAGGTATGAAGGCTCCTTCTCAAAAGGCTTTGTTGTTCACAAGCAGGGATCTGTGCAGGCTATAAATCCAACAATTTAAGAACAACATTTCTCAACGCACAACTGCAAGGAATTAAGGGGTTTCGCCAAAAAGCACAGTTCATTGCTGCATCTACAAATGCTAAGACTCTGCAATGCAAAGTGAATGCAACATAAACAACATTGTGATTGGAACCTGCAACCCTCTTGCTGTGAGACGAAAGTGCTACCACTACACCAAAGTAAAGGATAATGAATAAATAAATACATTTTACAAATATTTCAAAACAAACCTTGATCCCAACGTATTGCAGATCTATAGTCATTTTCAGAAGGACCTGGGTTCATTCAAACATATTGCTGTTGTTATGATTGAAAAACACAATAACTCACTATTCTTCTGATCTGAAACAGAAGCTCACATCTCAGAAAAACAAAGCAAGTCAGAAACTCTTTAACATCTGACACTCTGCAGACTGGCAGATGGCAATATCAGGAAGTAACACTGCAGGCTATACTGTGAAAGGATGTGTTCATTTTAGCTTTATTCTGTTCAAATTACCTGACAGAATGGAGAGGGAGTGTTTATCGGCAAGCATCTCTGCTAAAATCAAACTCACTGATTATGTAAAATAACTTTGCAGGGAACACAATGCCAGAAAGATCATGTTTTTTAAATTTACATATCAGACTACATAAATCAATATTAAGACGGTGTATTCTCATTAATTATGCAGATATGTTCATAGTAAATGTACTTTACATGTCAACCCAGCCTCCAGATTCTACGATAGCGAAGCAATCTGTAAAACTGCCCACATCCATGACCTCTGCACTTTTACTTTTGCTGCAATAAATCAATATCACCACTTCTTGCATTGGCAATGAACACAAATCAAAATATTTTATAGGTGGTATATGAATATAATTATTATAAGACGGGGTGGTTCGCAGTGCTGCAGTATGAGGATGTGTGAAATTAAAATACTCCACGAGCTGAGGATCCCTCAGACACCTTAAGTAATTTCAATATTTCAGTTTGAAGCTCCAGGGCTTTCTCCTTCCTGTGTCACAAACATTTCTGGTCTAGAAAGAGAAACTAACTGGAGCAAACAGTTAAAGTTAAACTTCTAACTGGAAGAAGTTTTGACACATTTTCTCATATTCGTTGTTGCTTTTCCTGTCAGAAAAAAGGACAAAAAAGGGTTAAAGTGGGAACTCACCATTGTCTGTAGACACCATAAAGGTGTTGGGAGTTGTATCTCTTCCTCCTCCTCCATTTTCAAATGCTCCATATCCTTCACTCTCCTGAAGCTGCCAGTTTAGACCAAACAGGTGCATAGCTAAAGAAGAGGGGGAGGAGGAAAATATTTCAGTGTGATTTGGAAAGATGACATCTATGATCTTCAAGGTACATGCATTAAGTGGTCTACCACACACACACACAGACACACACAGACACACACACACACACACACACACACACACACACACACACACACACACACACACAATCAATCAATCAGACTTTATTTGTATAGCACTTTTCATACAAGAGAGATGCAACACAAAGTGCTTTACATAAAAAAGAGAAAGTAATAATAATAATAATAATAATAATAATAATAACAAAAGATAGAAACAAACAAACAAACAAATAAAAAATAAAGTTAGGTAGGATAAAATAAAATTTAAATAAATAATAATAACAATAAAAAGTAAAAAAAAAAACGCTAGATAAAAAAGATAAAAACAATAAATAAATAATTAAGAAGTAGAGCATGATTATATGTATGTATATATATATATATATATATATATATATATATATATATATATATTTAAATAGCAGCAAATAAATAAATGAAAGAGAAGATGTTATAACACTAAGATGCATGAGCAGAAAAATCTTTTAAAAAAAGCCAAATTAAAAAGATAAGTCTTCAGTTTGCTCCTAAAGCTATGAACCATCTCTGCTGGCCTCAGGTCTTCAGGAGGCTGTTCCACAAACGTGGAGCACAGTGAGGGTTCTCTAGGGTTCATAGGATAAAAGTAAATCAGATAAATAGGCTGGACTAAGACCATTATGAGATTTATAAAACAAGCACGTATAGATATACACACACACACACTGAAGCCTTTGTGAAATATAAATCCACCATTACAACCAATTTTGTTAATTCCCTCCTTCTCTCACTGACACGTACCAGTGGAGTGTGTTGTGCAGCTAATCACAACTGAGATGTATCTTTTGAGGCCAGAAAACACCCACAATGGTGTAAACATCCACAACTATGAAGTCAATTTTTATTCATCACACACCTCCCTCCTTAAACTTCCATTCACTCCTATATTCTGCATGTGTTTCTGAATAATGCTGACTGTCTGTGATGAACTGCAGAGCTGATGTGGCATTTTACAAAATGAAGCAGCAAAGAGTGAATATGGTTTTCTGCTTTGCCTTGTCAATCCAGCAACATTACATACTGCAATTTAATAATGTCGGCTGGTGTCTAGGTTTACACTTGAAATATCCATATTACACAGAACATCCACTGTTTCTAACCTCCTTCTTTTGGATTCAGGCAAAAAATTTTAAAAGATATTCAACACAAATTGGCCAAAAAAGTCTGAATAACTACTGAGAGCAATAAAAGCAAATGAGTCCTACAGCACAAGATAGCCACTTGTAAAAAAAAACCCCAACAAAAACAAACAGATAATATTCTATGCAAGGTAGAATTAAGTGTTTAAATATCCAGGTGTGCCTGTCATGAATGTGAAAAGTAACTGTTTATACCGATGTACATTGATGTATGTCTGGTGAAGCTAAGATCATATAAGTTAGTGAAAGCTATTATTTGTGAGCTTCAGAAAAATGGGCAGTCACTGTTGAGCTCCATATATGAACCACTTGAGAAATTAATTTTCATTCATTCACTCCACTGAAGTTTCAGAAATTCCTTACTGCACATGAAGAGTTTTAAGCCCGAAAGTAAGCCAACCAACTACACCATTACCCTATAACCATTCTGCTGGGAAGACTGGACCATGAGAGGTGTCCCCTACTACTACAGGTGTAGCATTCCTGTTTTCTAGGTGTGCCAACCAGCATTATCCTTAGTGTAAGCCACTAAACCAGACCTGGGCATTGGGCGACCCGCGGGCCACATCCTGCCCATTGCCTGTCCTGGTCCGGCCCGCGAGGTTACCCAGAAAATCAATACAACCGCAGTGCTTTTATTTTGAAGGCGGTTTACATATGTCTGCCTACAAAGAAACACGTTCCACTAAATAAACTGAGTTACCTCGGTACCTTGTCAAAAACACGTGTTTTTTTTGCATGAAGTTAATAAATTACTGGTTTACTGTATAACATACATGCTCTATATTGTTTTTCTGGTCTGATTGTATGTTTAGTAGCATTCCTGGCTGAATGACGGTCAACTCTTTAACTGATAGTTCACAAGATTTATTTAAAAAACGTAGCTCCATGAAAATAAAAATAAGACATTCCTTGGTCACCTTGTGAACAATAACAAACAATAGCATTAGCACTTGAGCTAACAAGCACTTTTACTAAGTGAAGACAACAAATATAGCCACTAATATATATGACAGAAGATAATAAACTTTAACAACCTTGTCTCCCTGTCAACCAGCCACTATAGAAGCCTTTTTCATACTTTATATCAACTTTATATGAATTACCATTCGTTTTTCATTTAACCATTCCACCTGTTATTTCCTGTCACTACCTTTCAAAATGATAGCACCAGTTTCACACTGGACGGCACCTTTTCAAAATAAAAGCATCACAGCATTTTAAAACACCTAGAAAATTTACAAACATGAAAAACAAGCTTATATAATACAAAAACACCAATAGGAACCTTGCTAAAGGTAATTTTAGAAGAACCCTTATTCTCCTTTCCAATAATTCATTAAAAATGTGCAATGATTAACATGGAATAGTGGCTAGAATCTCTTAGAAAATGAGAGGCACCAAATTTAGGCTTTTAGGGTAAACAATTATCCGGGGGAGCAGGCTCCAGGACCCCTCTACTAAGTTAACAGTTACAAAGTAACAAGTACTAGGACAACGAAATTCAACAAATTGCTGAAAACACATTCAGTTACCAGTGCTATAGCCTTTTTTTTTTGGACCGCCATCTAGTGGGGTCAAAAAGTAAAGCAAATGGTTCATGGAACTTCATTGTCCCTTCACTAATTAGCAGTCTACATCTGGTGAGTCAGATTTGGAGGACATTAATGGATGTGTTAGTGACAAATGGCAAATGTATGTAATAAGATGAGATCCAACTTTATTGTCATTGAACAGAGTAACAAGTACTAGGACAACGGAATGACCATAATAAGGGGTCTCGTAATGCCCTAATAACTGTGAATATATATGCTGTATACGTACATATACCACACATCATGACATGGCCTGCTAAGTCACACTAATGTGAACAAATAACAAAGACAAATACAATACAGAAATAATAATAAAGTGAGAATAAAAATAACATAAAATGTAAGTTGAAAAGCCTGAAGTTGGAAATGGATGTCTTACATAAGCAAAAGTTGTATGTGTGGATGGGGGAAGGTGAGAAGGAGGCTGAAGACTGGCATCTGGCAAACCTTGATAACAAATCTAAGTTGCTGCCTCAAGCTTGAAACTTCTCAAGTCCGTGCCATTCCTGTGTTCTGTCTGACACTGCCAAAGTCAGAACTGATGAAAACTGAAGTCACAAAAAGCAAAGTGCCATTGCAGCTTAAGTCAGAACTGTAAACAGAAGGTTCCATAACTCTGCTGCCTGCTGAGAGAAAGAGAGAAATGGCCGAGCCCCGCTGCTCTGTAGGATCCGATCCATCCCAGGAATGCGAGAGCAAGTCACGCATGGGCCGACTGCATCGTTCACCTCTCTCTCCACTCCCACCATCCAACTCAGTACAGGAAGCATTCCTTTCCTTTGATTGATATTGATGCTCTAGCACCAGAACGATTAAGGAATGCTAGGTGAGAAGTAAGGTACTCTTTTACGTCATTGTAACTGGAGAGTCGCCAGTTCGAATCCCGGTACTGACAGGTTAAGGACTGAAGTGCCCTTGAGCAAGGCACCTAACCCCCCTGCACAGCTCCCCGGGCGCAGTAATGTGCTGCCCACTGCTCCTTGCATGGTGTGTTCACTTGTGTGTAAATAGGATGGGTTAAATGCAGAGGTTGCATTTTTAATAAAAGTAATTAATCTTAATCTAATCTTAAATACAAATCAAGGCATTAATGTCACACATGCTCTAGGTTTGTTTTGTTTCTAACCCTACCTCCTTTCAGTGTCACTTACAGTACTATAAGTGACACCGAATTTATCTACAGAATAATCAATATTTGAATGCATTACATAACTTGAGAGCCTTACTGCATTATATTTCATTATATTTTTATATTTTGAATTGTCACTTAGCTCCTGAATTTGTGTTTTCCTGCATGAATAAAGACGTTTCCTCCATAAATTGGTACACAGATCCTCCCAACATAGCAAATCCCAATTCAACCTGCCTACCAGTACATTCTAATTAATGAAACAATCAGTGTCTTGTACACTGTAAATCTACACAACACAGGCATGGCATGACAACTGAAAAATTGAGGATTTGCTCAATAATAGGAAGACAGGATTTCCCGATCTTTAAAATGTAAGTAAAGATACGGCAAGCAGTTAGGATATGTTTCTGTAACGAGGCCCCTGGTATGTAACAGACTGTAGAAGGCACTGCTTAATGATTTTAGACATAAGAAGGAAATTCCTACTGGGTGCATCATACATAACAAAAAAGTTGAAATTGTTTCATCATACAAATACTTGGGGACCTTTTTTGACGACCATCTCAAATTTGATGTGAACAGAGATTTGATAGTAAAGCGAGGACAACAGAGAATTCGTCTTCTCAGGAAACTAAATTCTCTCTCTGTCAGGCCTGTTATACTCTAGTCGTTTTTATCAAGCATTTATTGAGTCTTATGTGTTTTTCCTTTATCTGTTGGTTTCATTGTCTTTCAGTCAAAGACAGAAACAGCCTGACTAGTATTGTGAAGTCCTGCTCTAAGATTACCAGAGTAAAACTAAGAGACTTAAGTTCCTTTTGCAACCAGCAAATCCTCCGTAAAGCAGAGTGCATTTAGCCTCCCCGAGCCGAGCCATGGTGGCTGAATTCTCTCTGTTACCTTCAGGGCGCTGTTATGCCCTTCCTAGGTGTAAAACAAATCGCTTCTCCAAATCATTCGTCCCCCTTGCACTATGACTTTTAAATTCTTCATAGGGTTTTTATTTTTTATTTTATTTCCCTTATTTCTTAAATTCTTAAAGCAATGTGGCTTATAAATAATCTGTATGCAGTAGGCTATCACAGGCTTTTATAATGTGTCCATTCTAAGCTCCATGTTGTCTGATGTGTGTTGTGTCGACTATTTATGTATTGACTATTATACTATATACTATTTGTTGTGGGCCATGTGGGCCGTATGAACCACGACAACCTGTTGCTCAAAATGAATTGCACCTTGTGGGATTAATAAAGTTGTTTGAATTGAATTGAATTAATGATAAGGGGATTTTGAAGCCCACTACCAACATAAGCGAGTGACAAAGTGATAGCTGCTAACATGTGCCAATATTTAATGTTCTCCATTTAGATAATTTTCACACCAGCCAAAACACACAAGCAAAACAGAGAATAAGTGTGTCAGGCTAATATGTTTAAGAGCATCTAAAAAACACACAGAATACCATGGGACACTGAAATAAAACAAACAAATCCAAAGTTAGATGTTGAATATGTGAGGAGACTCACGTCCCATGGCGGTGCCTGGCAGTGTCTGACACACTGATGCTATAAACAGGTATCAGAGCAGTTACCTGTTTGGTTTGGTTAAAAAAGGAAGAACACATAGAGGAGTCTGGACTGGATCCCTCACACAGGACATATTAGAGAGAGTTGTGTCAAGGACCAATTACTGATTCAACATGGGAACATTTAGTGAGAGAACCCCGCCCAACACACACACTGATCAGACTCACACATATACACTTCTCTGCCTCATTAAATTAGAACCGTGCTGTGCTAGCACATTATCCACAACCCCTCCTGGTGAGGACAGGAGCAAAGGGTCATGGGAGAGTGCTGGCTAATCGACAGGAGCCTGTGTGTGTGTGTGTGTGTGTGTGTGTGTGTGTGTGTGTGGATGAGGATTAATGGCCATGGTAAAAGACTCTCCAACAGAACCTTTTTTCAGAAATTAACTGAACATTCCACAGAAAATTAGTTGTGGATTTAAGGATAGAAAAATGTCCTTAATTAGCCTGAAAACTATAAAATCTTCTAGATTCTTATTTTCTTATTACACGAAGGTCATGGTATTACATCAAGGGTAATTTGGCATCAACTAAATATCCATCTATCCTAGACCCAAGGTGGACAGTTAAATTGATTCAAATAACCTGTTGTGAGGTTTCTGTCAAAGCCCCAATATTTTCTATTCTTCATAAATATTCATGATTTTGAAGCCCTGATGAGAAGGCAGCGCAGGAAACCATCCTGTGGAAGCTGTTTTTGGAAAAATTCCATGCAGCAGGAAACTACTTGGATCGATGGAAGACGAACTATCCTACTGTGTTCAAAGCAGGACTGGAATCAACTGAGCTATAGCGCACAGTGTCAGCCCTCACTACGTCTCCAAACTGATCCCAGTTCAGCCCTGCTAATCACACACACACACACACCCACGAGTTATGTTAAGAACATAACAGAGGGAACTGTGACACTTCTTTTCATGTTTAAGTAACAGTACTGTGTTCACAGGTGTTGAAGATGACTCATCCTTTGAACAATGTGCAGCAACTATAAATGACAGAAGAAGAAACATGAAAGACTCATTTTCCCATATGCAAAGAAACTGCATTCTAAAAAATGTTTTAAGGGGAAACATTTTTAACAAGTTGTCCAACATGAACAGCAGAATAGGTCGTGTGTCAGCACTAGGGTTGTCAAAAGTATCGATACGAGTATCTGAAGCTTGTTATCATAGTTGCAGTTTCTTTTTGCACAACTGTTTTTTATTATAAATATTTAACCTGTGGTTCTGTTAATTTTACATGTTGCATTTTTCTTGTTAATAAAAATATTTCTGTTAAATTTTGGGGTCTTTGTTTTTATCCTTGTGGTATCGAAAATGGTATCGGGTATCAAATATTTTCCTGAGTATCGGTATCGAGTTGAAAATTTTAGTATCGTGACAACCCTAGTCAGCACAACAACTTACGGCGCGTAGGCACGCAGTGCGGTTCACGGCATGTATGAACGTATCGCGGCACAACGGCACATTCTAAAAATAGCACACACGGACGTTTTGTTTTCCTGGGTGAAAGTTCACCTTTATTGACATGTTTGACGGAGAACAGGCTGCTTTTCCTGCTTTAAACAACAACAACATTGTCATCTGAAACAAAACTAAAGAAAGATATTTTTCAACAGAATCTGAAATTGTAAAACTCTCAGTTTGGTTAGGTTTGGGCACCAAAACTACTTGGCTATGTCTAGTAAAGTGTTGTATCTTTATTTAATTGACATAGTTATTCATTTAATAGTTAATTAATGAGTAATTCATGTGTAATACATTTAGTTTAAAAGGTTAAAAAGGGATAAAATATCTACAAGGAGTCATTAATTTAATTGTGTTTACGCAAGTTAAAATAATGTGTACAGTGACTCATACAGACCACAAGGTGGCACTAGCGTTCTACTCTAGAGTAACAGGTTAAGAGGAAGTGTTGGTTTTGGAGAAGAAGTAAAAAAACAACAACAATGTTTTCATTTTTTCCTCTGTAATACTGCACGTTTGTTCAGTAAAAGTTAAAACGAAGAAAAGGAGTCTCCGGCCGTTTTTACAGGAACTACAGTTAAGTCCCCACAAAAAGGTCATGGCTCGGGTTGAATAAATCCATCTGTTATGTAACTGGATTAGGTTTAGCCAATAAAACTACAGGGCTAGTTTTACTAAAAGCCCTGTGTTTCTTTGACTATCTATACATCCTATACATACCCTATACACCCTGGTTTGAAAACATATCACTAATGCAACTTTTTGTGTGGCCAGATGATGCTTTGCATAAATACCACTGTGTCCATGCTATTTTACAAACTACTGACAAATACATAAGGGATTATGATCATCTAACAATAGATATAAATCATTATGCTGTATGATTATGTCCCAAAATAATAATAGATCCATGGTAATATATTGTAGGCCTGTATGCAAATGTTGCAAATGCATGAGTACAAACTAATTCCTGGAATTATAGAAACAAAGCACTTTATTCCCTCTGTGAAACTAGTTTGACTCACACTGATGAGAATAGTCTGATTAAGTGCTTTTAGAAGTGGGTGTAGAAAAAAATGCTTTTTTGTGATAAGTACTGGACCAAACAAGACTTGAATTAATTAATTTTACAGAATCATTAAAAATCAGCACACCCCAGTGGGAGTCAAAAAAACACATTCACTGTAATGGGTTTAGTGAATGGGAGTGGACTAGGTCTCATAGCCGCTGAGTGTGTGTTCGATGCAGGGCCTTGTTTTATGGAGAACACCATGCCTCAATTACTCACAGGGGGAGGTTTTATGTGTGTATGTGTGTGTCTCCATTAACACAGTGTTGGCTTTTAGCATATAAACTCAGTGACTAGAAAAAACAGCAACTCTGGAGCAGTCCTTGATATTTGCATATGTGTTACTACAGGCGCATGCATGCAGCAACTAGTCCATTCCCACGTGTTTTGCATGTAAACTAATTCTGAAAGTTTAATTCAGAATTAGTCTCACATAGCCATATCTCCACAGCACTGTGTCAGCGCTGGAGGATGGCCTAGCTTTCTGAAGAAGGAAAACCCTGGTTGCTTTGTATTTCTATTGTATTCTTGAAGGTCTGAGCAGCAAGGCCACAGAGCTGTTGGACATCTGCAAAACTTCTTCAATATTTTTCCATCCCTGTTTCAGACATTCACTTCACTGTGAACATGTGCTGGCCATTTTACATGTGGGCTTGTTAGAATAGAACCCACAGATGTTCTCCCATAAAGGTCAAACCAAAAATCAAAATAGATTATTTATTTTCATTTCCACAACGCTAAAACACAGTGGCCCTCATTCATCAAATGAGCATAGAAACGATCGCAGATCTGAGTGTATATTTGGTCTTACGACAGGGTTCACGTATGATTTATCAAACGATCATATCTCTCCACAGCGTAAAAATGATCGGCTGTTGATAAATGTGGCGGCTGGAAACAAGCGACATTTAAATACCACGCCCTAATTTATATAATATATATATAATATATACCTGATTCAGATGGCTCGCCTTCAGAGTTTACGACACCGAAGGACGCAATACGGTCAAAAAAAGGATTTTTCCCCCTGAAGTCAACTTTATTAGCAAAGTGCACCATTACAAATAACAACAGGAGTGAAATAGACATATTACAGAAATATGCAGCGACAGAGGTTTATGAAATAAAAGTACTTATAGGTATAAACTCAAAAAAGTTCAGTGAATATTTTACATTTGGAGCACAAACTTAAAAGTTTTCACAGGAGACGCTGACGTTCCGGTGTCCGAGCCGGTTAACGGTAAACATTTAATAGCAGAAGACAACAACATTTAATATCCTCGGCTAGTATTCTGTTTAAAGAATGTCACGGTCGCAGGGTGTTTTATTTTATTTTTTTTACTTATTTTTTTTTTTAAAGATTTTTTTTTGGCATTTTTAATGCTTTATTTGATAGAGACAGATAGAAAGGGGGAGACAGAGGGGAAGACATGCAGCAAAGGGACCTCAGGCCAGATTCGAACCCGGGTCCGCTGCAGCAAGCACACGGCCATGTGGTAAGCGCTCTACCAGTGTGAGCCACCAGGACGCCCCCAGGGTGTTTTATTTTTAATGAGGTTTTAATGATAAATGATGTAGCCTAAACATGTTTTGGTTTGTCACCATTAAAAAGATCAATTCTCAGACTCAGACGTGTGGACTTCACGCTGACTCAAACCTGCGTACACGAGCTGGGAGCAGACGGAGATCTGATCGTATCCTCCGCTAACTTCCGAAGTGATAAATGCCGAGCCTTGCGTAGAAATGATCGTACGCCCACTTCACGCTCACTTTCTGTTGTATGCTTGTTTGGTAAATGAGGGCCAATGATTGTAAAATATAATTAGAATGCACAATAAAGAAAAGGCTGAAGCACACACAAGGTTTTAAATAGTCATTAGAAACAGAAATTCACCAATGACCAGTGTGTGTGTTGTCTTGTACTTAGAACGTAGTAAGGACCTGAACAACTTTGTGAACAATGGAGTGAGGACATTTTTGTAAAGAGAGGATATGTTGGCCAATCTTTACTTCTTCAAAGGCCTATTAGTTCATGGTAAGGGGCTTGGAAATGAATTATGTATTATGAGTGTTCTCACAAAGATAGAAGAACAAGGATGTATGTGTTTGTGAGTATTTGGCGAGAATATTTGTATATTTGAATCATAATGAATGAAAAAAACTCCTCAAAACTAACCTTCTTTCTAACAATCTTACACGAGGTAGCCTGTGAGACACACACACACACACACACACACACACACACACACACACACAAATGTACCCCTACACACAGTGATTAGCCAGTGGCAAGAGATCTCTAAGTCCAAGGACCATCTGAGCACCAATCACAATTACCCCTTTTCATTGTGGAAATCAATGACCTTCACAAAAAACACCACTCTTCTTCCCCTCTGACTCTTTTCTCTACAATTTCTTCCTTTCTATTCCTCCCAAGGCTTTTTAAAAAAGAATATCACTCACACACAATCTAACACGAAGAAAACTGCCCTGACGCTTCGAAAGCAATGCAGGGGAGAAGAAAAAGCACTGAAGTATTTTTTATGGCTACAGGTCTAAATGTGAGGCTTCCATTAGGATTTTAAAGGCTCATACGGATTTGTTTGTCTTCTTTTTTTTTTCATATATATCTTTATTGGGTTATCAGGACATAATACATATTCAATCAGGAAAGGTACAATTCACCCATTTTTCCCCCTTTTAGAACAACCCCCCGCCCCCCGAACCAGAGAGTTACATTCACATAAAATAAGCAAAAAACTATAAATAGTAATGATAATGAGAAAATACAACTCTCTCCCCCTCAAAGAAAAACAGGAGGGGTGAACGGTAGCCAAATAAACAATAAAAAAATAAAATAAAAAACAAAACAAAAATAAAAGTAAAAATATACATATATACATACACACATATACATACACATAAAACCAAACAAATAATAATAATACTAAATAATAAAATAAAATAAAAAGGGAAATTTAGAGGAGATATACAGAATGCTTAGAAAAAACAAACAAAATAGCTATAACAATTTGTATATGTTGTGCCTTGAGTTTGACCACCAAATCAGTTTACTAAAAACAATTACTGGCCATTTAAAAGTTATATCAATTTATCTTAATTAGAACCATCTATGTTAATCATCTAACAATGAAATAGACTCAATTAGGGAAAGAATGGGATTCCAAGTTTTATAAAAGTTGTCGGAGCACCCCCTAATACTGAACTTGATTTTTTCTAAGTGTAGAAATGACATTAGATCCTTTAGCCAAGAGTTAGGGGAGGGAGGATTCTTATCCTTCCAATGAAGTAAGATACGTCTGCGGGCTACCAGAGATGCAAAAGCAATTGAGTTGTTTTCCCTGTTGGTGAAGTGGGTGTAATTTTTAGGCACTCCAAAGATGGAGGTTAAAGAGCTGGAAGGTATCGGCTTGTTTAAAGCTTTTGAAAAAGTATTGTAGAAAGAGGACCAGAATGAGCTTAGTCTCGGACAGGAAAAAAACATGTGTGTATGACTAGCTGGTGACAGAGAGCATCTGTCACATGTATCGCTTGTATTAAAAAGTTTTTTAAGTTTAGCTTTGGAAAAATGTATCCTGTGTAGGACCTTGAACTGAATTAATGTCAGACTGGCACAAGATGAGGTGGAGTTAACCCTGTCAAGGGCCCTTTGCCACCATTCGTCTGACAAGGTACAACCTAGCTCCTTTTCCCATGAATTCCTAGTTGCCAGTGGGGATGATAGTGATGACATGATTAATTTTACCGCAATTGAAATGAATCCACGGACCACAGGAAGAGAAAGAATCACATCAATAAGAGTACGAGGTGGTTTGTGGGGAAAATTGGGAAAATTACAACGGACAAAATCTCTGGTTTGAAAATATCTAAATAAATTAGATTGTGGAAGGGCAAATTTAATTCGGAGGTTCTCAAAGGAGGTAAAAATGTCCACATCAAAAAGCTGATCAAAATTCACCAGCCCTTTGTCTTTCCACCGATTGTAAGTTGAGTCAAGTGCCGCGGGTGGAAATAAATGGTTTTCACAAAAGGGCATTAGTAGAGAAAGAGAAGTGATTTTAAAATGCCGTTTAAACTGTTTCAGGATTTTTATAGTAGACAAAACAATTGGGTTGGAGATGACTTTAGTAGGGGGTACATTTAAAGGGGCACATATTAAAGCTGATAAAGAGATAGGGTTACAAGAGTAGGCTTCCATCTGACACCAGTCTGTGCTGGGGAAGTTGTGCCAGGTATAGACTTTTTGAATGTTGGCTGCCCAATAGTATGCCCTGAAGTCCGGCAGAGCAAGGCCACCCTCATCTTTGGCTCTTTGCAAAACTGAGTACTTTGCCCTTGGTGTCTTTCCTGCCCAAATGAAATGTGAAATAATCTTATCCAACTCTTTGAAAAATGATTTGGGCAGGTAAATAGGTAGGCACTGAAAAATAAATAAAAATTTTGGTAGGACATTCATTTTAATAGAGTTGATTCTACCTAGAAGCGACAATGGGAGGGTATTCCAGCGTAGCAGATCTGACTTAACCTTTCTGACCAGTTCTGCAATGTTATGTTTATACAGTAAAGGAAGACTATTTAAGACATTAATGCCTAAATATTGAAAACTAGAAGAGGCTAAGCGAAATGGTAGTGTCTGAGCCGGGATCTGTTTTGCTGCATCGTTGAGAGGGAAGCATTCACTTTTATTAATGTTTAATTTATAACCAGAAAAGGAACCAAATGTGTGTAAAATGTCCAGAATCTTGTCAATGCAGACATTGGGGTTAGAGACATAGAGTAAGAGGTCATCGGCATAAAGCGATACTCTGTGCTCAGTCCCATTCCTATAGACACCGGTAAAGAGCTGTGAGCTCCTAAGGGCAATGGAAAGCGGTTCAATCGCAATGGCGAACAGCAATGGTGATAGCGGACATCCTTGGCGGCAGCCGCGTGTTAAAGGAAAGAAATTTGACTGTGTCAAGTTAGTCCTTACACTAGCAATTGGGGTGCAGTATAGCAGTTTAATCCACGAGATAAAATTTTTACCAAAACCAAACCTATTTAGAACTGAAAATAAATAATTCCACTCCACTCTGTCAAAAGCCTTTTCGGCATCCATAGAAATTACCATTTCAGGGTCTTGTGATTCAGGTTTTGACAGTATTATGTTGAGCAGACGGCGTATATTTGAGGATAACTGTCTGCCCCTTATAAAACCAGTCTGGTCTTTTGAGATAATGTTTAGTAGGCAGGGGTCGAGGCGTCCAGCAAGGGTCTTAGCCAGTAGCTTAATATCACTGTTGAGCAAACTGACGGGACGCCAGCTGCTGCAATCTTCAAGGTTTTTATTTTTCTTTGGGATGAGTGATATTGACGCTTGAGTTAAGGACAAAGGAAGGGTGCCGAGCTCAAAGGAGTCGTTAAACATATCCAATAGCAGGGGCGTGAGTTGATCAGAAAATTTCTGGTAAAATTCAGATGGGAAACCATCTAGGCCTGGTGCCTTGCCGCTTTGCATTAATTTAAGGCTGGCTTTCACCTCTTCCAAGCTGAGAGGAGCATCAAGGGTATTTTTAGAATTAGTATCAATTAAAGGGAAGACTAAGTTCTCTAAGAATTTGTTCATTGAGGTAGTGTCTGATGAGGCTTCAGATTTATATAAATCAGAATAATATGAAGCAAAAATATTATTTATCTCGGTTGGGTCTGTAACTAAAGTCTGGGGGTTCTTACGAATTTGTGCGATGAATTGGGAAGCGGAATGATGTTTTAGTTGCCTTGCTAGTAACCGACTTGCCTTGTTTCCATATTCATAATACGTGCCCTTTGTACGTCTTAAAAGAAACTCGGCCTTGTTTGTGGAAATGAGGTCAAATTCAGTCTGTAATTTAAGTCTCTCCATCTGGAGAGTGGGATTGGCTGAAATGGAGTGTTTTCTGTCAATTTGAAGAATTGCTTCCATCAGTTCAAGTTTTCTTTGTTTTTCCTCTTTTCGTATCCTTGCACTATATGAGATAATCTCTCCACGTATTACTGCTTTGAAAGTTTCCCATAGGAGAGAAGGTGATGTAGAATCAGATTTGTTATTTTCGAGAAAGCATGAAATCTTGTCAGAAATAAATTCACAAAATTTGTCAGATGATAATAGCCCGGTGTTTAATCTCCAGGTAGAGTGGCTTTTGGTTTTAGGGACAAGTGCTAAGTCTAATAAGAGGGGGGCATGATCTGAAATAACTATCGATGAGTATTCACATTGTTTCACTGAGGGTAATAAAATCTTATCAAGAAAAAAGTAGTCGATTCGAGAATACGTTTGATGAACTTGAGAATAGAATGAAAACTCTTTTGCTGTTGGGTGGTAGAAACGCCACACGTCCACACTGCCAATTTGATCTGTGAATACAGACAAACATTTAGCTGCTTTGGATTGAGTCAATTTTCTTGAACACGATCTGTCAAGTGTGGGATTGACAGATAAGTTAAGGTCCCCACCAAAGATAAGGTGATGTGTATTTAGGCACGGGATGGATGAGAATAGTGAAGACATAAAATTAGGGCAGTCCCAGTTCGGGGCATAAACACACACCAAAATAACAGGAGTTTGGAACAACACACCAACAACAATAATATAACGACCATTGGGATCGGATATAACCTGTTCTGGTGAAAACTGTATTCGCTTGTGCAGTAAAATAGCTGTGCCTCTTGATCGACTATTGAAGTTCGAGTGAAAAACTTGTCCAACCCAGGGTTTGCGTAGTCTGGTATGATCACACAGACGAAGATGAGTTTCTTGTAGAAACGCAATGTCTGTTTTCAAACCCTTAAGGTGTGAAAGTACTTTTGTCCTTTTAATAGGTCCACCAAGTCCCCTAACATTCCAGCTCGTGAACCTGATGGTTCGTAGCATGTCTCTCTGGCTCATGTCTGTCCTAGAATCAGCGCCAAGATATAAAGTTTTGTGTTGCTCTGATGGGATGGTGCCTTAGCCAGGTCTATTAGTAATAGAATGCAAACAGGCAACCACATATACAGTGCCATCGTAAGAGTCTAAAGAAAAAAAAGAGCACTCCTCTACCAAAGACATACAAAAAAAAAAAAAAAAAAAAAAAAGTCCCAAGCAAAACAACAGCAGATGTCCTTAGTGACACCTTCAAGTTCAAAAGAAACTTAAATATTTGTCCTAACCTCATCTTTAACCCCCGATGAGCATGCAGGAACTACTACTTTACACAACCGATAGACTTATAGGAGTCTGCTTCCCTTTGGACTGTGAAAATGTGAACACCTCTGAATTTGGCATTAAACAGCATAAAAACCTTAGTGAACCAGTTTTCCATACTTAACAATAACCAATTGTGCTCTTTATAAGAAAACTTTAAGCAAATGTTTAACAGTGCAATCAAATTTGAAATAACAATTGAATCTTACATACTAGGAGCTTAGTTGTAAGTTTGTAGGTAATCTTAGCAGAAAAAACAGGGCTGAGTCACCCAGCTCCGCCTGTGCCCCTTTAAAGATGTCATGTTTTTACTCACTGCTGAGATCACGGTAGAAACGCTCCGCTTCATCCGCGGAGTCAAATATGCGCGACTGTCCGTTAACAGTGACCCGTAACCGCGCCGGGTAGATCAGCCCGAAGCGTATCCCGTCCTTATAAAGGAGAGACTTCACTTTGTTGAATGATGCCCGTTTCTTGGCGAGTGAGGCGCTGAAATCCTCAAAGATCCTGATGGGATAACCCTGGTAAGAGATGCTCCGTGTTTTCTTCGCCCATAGCAGCACTCGCTCTTTCTGGATGTACCGGTGAAAGCGTACCAGGATGGGCCGGGAGCCCTGTGCCGGCTTCGGCCCCAGACTGCGGTGAGCGCGATCCAGTTCAAAACTTGTATCCAGCAAAGCGTCTCCGGTCACCTCCTGAAACAGCTCAGTCATGAAGAGCCGTGCGTCGGCCCCCTCCGCTCCCTCTGGGACGCCGATCACACGGAGATTCTGCCGTTTGGATCGTGAAACCAAATCCTCGACAGCCAGCTGCAGCTTTTCGTTTATCTGAGTGGTGGTCTCTACCTTGGACTTCAGTGTGTCCACTTCGCGCTGCAGAGTTGTCAGGTCATCTGAGTGGGAGGTGAGGGCTGTTTCCATTGCAGAGATAGTAGCTGTATGTGAGGCTACGGTATCAGCGATCTGCTGAAGAGACGCTTGGATGGGAGCCATGGCAGTATTCAGGGAGGTGGTGAGTTCCCCTGCTACATCTTTGCGTAGTTTCTGGAGTTCCCCGATGAGCATGTCCAGCGTTAGCGGTTGGGCTCCACCTGTTGCTACACTGCTAGCTTCCGCCTTGCTACCGTCTTTATCGTTCGGGCTGAAGTGTTGAGTCAGCTGAGGCTGGCTTTTGCCGCGGGTCCCGTGGGATTTACTCATTTCGGCTCCAAAAATGTTATGCTCAAAAGAAAATACTTCAGAAAGTCTGAGTGTCGATATGTAAAAGTTACAAATGATCAGGGAGCAAACGCCAGGCGTGTGATCACTCTGCCGCCATTACCGGAAGTCTTTGTTTGTCTTCTTAAACTGAAATTTGCAGTCACACGTATGTTGGGCTTATTCTCATGTTTCAAATTCAAATGTGAGTGCCCAGAAACAATGGGTATTCCAAATTGCATTCTCATAAGACATGAAAGAGCGCTTAGACCAAGGGATCTTGAGGGCCACTACTTTTATGCAAATGCATGATGCCTGTTTAAATAAGCTGTTAGCCAGAGGGCCTGCCATGTCCAGAGAGCCCAATGAGCCCAGCATCGTTGAAGAAAATAATGACTTCAGTGGGATTCTTTTAAAATGAATGTGGATGAGTAAGCCTATCACAAAAGTAATGTTTGGAACACCCCAATAAAATTATAATAGAACAACTCAGACGAATAGTGGGCCGGCAAAGCTAACCTATTGTTCATTTTGTGATAAAAGCACCAAATTTAGTACATATGTAGCTTAATATCTTTGGAAAAAGACTGGATATTGGGCCATCGCTTATTCACAATCTGATGACCATGGTTGGCAATTTTCCAAAATGGCGGCCAGCTGTTACAAATAGATTGCACTTGGGCCTCCAAGCTGCTGTTCACATGTTTACAACACCACAAAATGAATTACTAGGGCCAGGACTTTAACGTTAATTAAGATTAATTAATTACACAAAAGTTAACGCGTTAAAAAAATTGACGCATTTTAATCTCACTTATTTTTGCACCGCGGAACGTTTCTCACTGGATGAGTTTCAGGCGGACCAATTATACTGGAGCACCAACTAGCGTTCATGAGTTCAGACAACAACAAACCACAGTGAACATGAAGGAAGAAGCTGATGAGAGCGCTTTGGTTGGCCCCGTGGATGATGGGACATTTTGTTACAAAAAAACAACGGATGGAAGCGTCGATAAGAGCATGGTTGTGTTGCTATGCAACAAGGAATTCACATATCACCGCAGCACATCCAGCCTCAAGTATCACCTCAATGCTAAAATGCGATTAATTTCGATTAATTAATAACAAAGCCTCTAATTAATTAGATTAATTATTTTAATCGAGTCCCGGCCCTATAAATTACATAAAAGTTCAAGTGAAAATATGTTTTTTGACAATGTAAAACAATAACAAATTAAAGAAAATGCAACAAAATGGGGAGATTGCCTCTGCATGTTATAGTAATAAATAAACTCCTTGACGTTCTGATGTTCTGTCCGCGGCACATTGGGCTCATGGGGCTGTAGTGGGCTTCATTTTCACATCATATCTATCTTATCAACTATCTTATGAAAAAAGATCTAAGGAATCCATTTGTAAAAAGCATGCCACGATATCATATCGGGAAGTCGACGTAATATGGTGCAAAGTGAGCCTATTTAAAAAATGGCTGCCATGGCAACCAGGGTCTGAGTTTGTGGACCTAATATCTAGTTTTGTTCCCAATATATTTATCAACACATCTGCTAAATTTGGTGCTTTCATCACAAAATGAACAATTGGTATGCTACATTTAGCTATGCCGCCCCACTATAAGTCTTTTTAGAAGCTTAAAGAAGATTTTAAGAGTTGACAACATCTGTAATTACACTAGCTACACAACATAAGTGCATTCATTCTGCCTTGGGCTGATCAAAATCAAAGCAAAGTTCAGCATTAAGTAAGCATTACAAATGTACTATTTATTCACTAAAGAGACCATATTAATTAAGGGATTTCTTTTAGAAATTCACTGTAATTCATTACATGTTTGATTATGTGAGACATACTAAATATGCTACAGAAGATGATATGTTTTTTTTGTTGGAATAACACATTTCATCACTGACTGTCAGGTTTATCTAAACCTAAATAAACCTGACAATGAGCTCTTTGAGTTATTACTCTGAGAAGATTCCTGCCTTTCATCAGCACCATGAAAGAAAAGTGCACAAAGCATTCCGACAATTTCATGGCCTACATATTTATCTGCCATCACTTTTATGCAGTTTTCTCCTTTTGATGAGAATGACTGAGGTCCTAAATCAATTTTATATTGTTGTTGATTGTTGCAAAAATGTGGTGGAAAAACAGCTTGCTAACCATTCATTATAGCTTATAACCATGTTTCCAAAGAGGATTCCAGCTACAATTTACCGTAAAATCTGCCCAACGTATTAGTCTACAAATTACCTTCAGCACATCCTAGAACATAAGGGTGAGGGAGGGATGAAAAAGGCCTGGAGAAAGGAAAACCCTGGCACTGTGATTATCTGATGGGCACATACCACAAAGTGAAAAGCAACGCATGCAGCAACAAGAGTAAGGACGGCTGATACAGAGAGGGAAGGAAGCTGGACAAGATTGGAAGAGAGATGAGATACGATTAACTGTTGACAAAGCAGGAATAAAAGTCTCAGTGTTCCTGCACCTGGGCCAAACACACCCGTCAAACTAATGTGACTCTCTATTCATTCTTTTTCTGTTTTTTTCCATTTCAAAACCAAGTTGAAAAATAAACAATCACAAAAAAACCCACGACATTGTGTTTTCTGTTTCAAAACCAAAACAGATTTTCCCCCACACATTTAAAACACAATTTTTTCTAACAAATGTTTCATGGTGAGCCAGGTGTGTGACATTCAGACAGACAAACAGAGAAAAGGCGTGTGTATGTGTGAGTTGGTGTGTGGTCTTACCTATGCAGTAACAGAGCAGGACAGAGAGCAGTACAGATAGTCCTACTGCACTGAGGGCTGTACACCTGAGTGACAAACAAAACAAACCATCAAATTTATTGTTGCCTTGCTGTCATCTTCTTCAGTAGTGCTTTTGTTGGGAATAACCTTCACAATACAAATCATCATCTTCTAGATTCATTGTTGAAGCTTCACCATTGTTTCATGTTTGATGTGTCAACTTACATGACACAGCATAACAAATAGATCTCTCTCTCTCTCTCTCTCTCTCTCTCTCTCTCTCTCTCTATATATATATATATATATATATATATATACATTACAGGCCAAAAGTTTGGAAGCAAGGACAATACAGGCCAACCAACTTAAATTTTCTGTTCACAACAATTTTGTCCAAAGAGCACGAAAAAGAGACACAAGTGGGCAAAAGCACCCAAAAATTGGACCTATGATGACTGGAAACGAGTTATCTGGACTGACAAAAGCAAATTTGAACTATTTGGTTCAAATCACAATCTAAAACACTGGTGAATGTCTTAAAGCACCATGCATAACACCCACAATAAAGCATGGAAGTGGTAGTGCCATGGTGTGTGGAAGTTTGAAATAAAGGGTATCATGAAGAAGGAACAGGACCACTCCACCCTCCAGCATCATGCAGTTTAATCTGGACTCTGACTTGTGGGTTGAAAGTTTGTCTTATGTGGGACGAATTGGATCGATCATTCATAAAAGTGCGCCCCACGAATCAGCAGTCTCTCATTGATGAACGTAAGGAGGCTTGGAATTGTCTTCTCTTCTCTGCTCTCCACTGTTACTTTCTCCTGATAGACTGATGTGCCTGTCTTTACCCAGCCTGCACATTTTTGGACCTTCAATTACCTGCCTGGCCCTGTAAAGTATATTTTGTTTGAACTTACTGCCTCATTGTTGTGCTTCTGGGTTCAGAATCTGTCTATTGGTAAACCTTAAAGATGGCCCTTTTAATTCTTTAATGAGTCATTTCACCATCAGTGTTGCAAATGTTTTTTGTCTCAAATGTCTCCCGTGCAAAATAAAGCATAGTGTAAGCATTGTTTATCAAATATTTTTTTTTTCCCCATAGCAAGTTGTGACTGTTCTCATCTGTTCCTGCAGTAGTCAGTATTCACTGCAAATACATCCTGATTCATGCAGCATTACAACAGAGTCTCTCTTCCAGTTTTGAGCCTGACGCTGGCCTGGACTTCTAAAACTAGCTACCAGGTTTGTTCCAGATCAACAAATATGCCCATGTCAAATCAAAATGCTTTCATCTATGTCAACCCAGATATGTGTGGCCATGTCAAAATGGTCTCAAAACAGCATCAATACCCAACATACAAACCTCCACTCTGCCAGATTAATTAGGTTGGATAGTGATTTCCTGTGTGACAGTATCAGAACCCTAGATGTAGTATGACTAAGTGTTTCAGCACAGAAGGTGTCAGTTTCTCAAAGTGATGTGTGAAAGTAAAAAAAGTCACTAGACTTAGGCTAGGATGTGTTAACTCCTGGGTTCTTGAAATTGAAGAAGGAAAGCGAAGGGGGAAATGAGAGCGAGGAGACAAAGGGGTAAGTGACAGGGAAGCTGTGTGGAAAAGGGAGCCAAAGGCAAGAGGGACACTTAAAAAGAGTGTCTAAATATAATCTGTAAAGGGATTCAGGGATATTACTTTAACTTTGTGTGTTTGTGTCAAGACTTGGCAGAAGACAATCTGAAGTTCCCTCTCTCTGTACTTTCTATGAAGAGTTGTGAAAGAGTTCTTCAGAGAGAGAGAGGGGAAAGCAGTGACCTCTGAGAAACACTGATCTGCTGACAAGCTGCTGGAAAGCTAATTCAAAGTGCAAACAGTTGGATCAAGTACCTTTACACTGTTCCAGAGTCAAGACTTATTTTATGTGGAAGATGCTCCTGTTTTATTTGATGTAAGATGTATAAGTTAGCTTAAAAATCCAGCCATTTTTCAAGCGCATTCAATATCATCCAACCCAACATGCTCAAAAACAAGCTCACAGAGAGTGGATCTTTCCTTCATCTCCTGGATCACAGATTACCTGACAGGAAGACCACAGTATGTCAGGTTGGGGAACAGTGTTTCTAGGACATTAATGAGCAGCACAGGGGCTCCACAAGGCACTGTTCTGGCTCCACTCCTGTTCACACTGTACACAGAGGACTTCAAATACAAGTCTGAGTCCTGCCACATCCAGAAGTACTCCGACAACACCGCTATTGTGGCGTGTATCAGGAATGGACAGGAATCTGAACATAGGGATCTGATAAAAGCCTTCAGTAACTGCAGTCACAAGAACTATCTCCTATTGAACACCTCAAAGACTAAGGAAATGATCATAGATTTCAGCAGGTTCAAGCTCCCTCTTCAGCCAGTGAATACCTGTGGGGTGGACATGGAGGTGGTGCCAAGTTCTAAATATCTAGGTGTATACCTGGATAATAAGTTGGACTGGTCCCTAAACACTGACGCTCTCTACAAAAAGGGGCAGAGCTGCCTCTTTTTCTTCTTGAAGCTCAGATCTCTGGACATGTGTAGTAAGATGCTGCAGATGTTTTATCAGTCTGTGGTGGTAGTGTGTTGTTTTATGCTGCAGTCTGCTGGGGAGGCATTATCACACACAGAGATGAAGGCGGTTGGACAGACTGGTCTAAAGAGCTGGTTCTGTGGTTGGAGCCAGGTTGGACACACTGGAGGAGGTGGTGGAGAGATGACCTGTCAACATGTTCCAGGTCATCCTGAAATACTCAGATCATCTGCTACACAAAACCTTTATGGACCAAAAAAACATCAGTGGACGGCTCCTCTCTCTCTGTTGCAGGACGGAGAGATTCAAAAGATCTTTCGCTCCTACGTTAGCGAACTAAAGATGGAAATTAGCTGTTGGCTATAATCTTGCATATTTACATGTATATGTTCATTAATATGTATTGTCCCTGTTTTAAATAAATAAACTCAAACTCAAACTACAGCCATCAGGCTGTCTCATTCTAACAGAGATTCTACCAGACTCACTGAATTTACCCTCGGGGATAAATAAAGTAATTTTGATTTTTGATTTTGATTGATTGATTTTTGATAAATGATGTGCAAGAAATATCCTCCGCACACTTCTCTGGTTCCTGACACGAAGCCCAAACAGCCAGTACATCATTTGAAAACTTTGTCAAATCTGGTATCATTGTATTTTAACTGCCTTTGTGACTGGAAAGTGGGCTTTTGCACCGGCCGCTGCTGTTTGGCAAGAATGAATCGCATAAATGAAATGGCTAGTATCACGTACAAAAATCACCCCATGTCTGCAACAGAATGGTTCTTGTATGGACCTTGTTTGTATTTATCAATAGCAACAATCAAGCAGAGTACAACAAGAGTTTGGTTTAATAGTGCCCATTCCATCTTACCTCCATGAGCAGTATTTGGAGGATTTCTTGAACTTGAAGGCAGAGCGGGACAGGGTATTCCTCGGCAGCGGCCTGGTGGGTGGGGAGTACACTGAGCCTGTTGCCATAGTGTAGCCAGGAGTTGCCGTGGAGAAGAGGGGGGTGGTGCCTGTACCTGTCTTAAAGAGGAAGTGCCTGAAGGGAGAGAGTAAAAGTGGTGCATTAGTAGGGGACATTGGCTTTGTTTACATACACAGGAAATGAAGTGCAGTACACATTGTTTCCCCACAGTGGCAGTGTCAGGTAACTGTGCTTTTAATTACTGCCCTATGTACAAGTGCTTTAAGGTTAAAGCTTTAACCTATATTTCATATTTACGTTTACCGTGACTTAGTGTCTGCTACTTCACAGGAAAATGGCTTTTTCCCCTAGTTGTGTGACTTATACACTGTAAAAAATGTCTGTAGATTTTATGGTGAAAATCTGCTAAACCTTGACAGTAAAAGACCGTAAAATGATAAATGGTTTAATTCAGTTTCAGTAACAATGAAAACAGTAAATGTATATATCAGCCAAAACAGTATTTTTTACTGAAAAAAACCAAAAACATTACTCCACTGTAAAATACAATGGCACCGTGTTTGTAGCAAAAAAAAATACTGTAATATATATAAAAAAGCCATCACTGTAATTTTTTCATTTTTTTTCATCTATAAGTATTTTCTTGTCAATTATATGGCAGAACATTTGATGGAAAAACTTTTTATTTCTTACGGTAAAATATGGAATAAAATGGCAATCTTAAACGTGAAATCAACAGCTGCCGTTTTTTTTACTGTAAAAACAACAGTTTTTTTTTTTTCTTTTACAGTGTATAACCATCTGTACGGAAGCTTGTTTTCCTTGAGCAGAATCTCTTCTCATATTTAAGGGCTATTTCACAGAAGCAGAATTGAGAAATCATGGACAACAGACAAATCTGTCCTTCCTGGCTTTGTTCTTTTCATGTTTGCCAAGACAGGTAGGCTAGGTACGACTAGGTGAAGCCAGTCATTCAGATAAATGCACATGCAGCTTTTTCCAACAGACCAAGAGGTCCATCAGATTGACTGATGCTAAACTGGAGAGGACACATTCTGCATACGTTACACCCAGTAAGGAACAGCTGCTAAAGCTTACTCATGAGAGGAAGGAAACTGTAATAAAACAGCAAGACATAATGTGATACGAGGATAGCAGACCGAAAAATAGCCTATACTCTTACTAACCCCAGATCTTGACTCAAACTTTCAGAATAATACCATTCAGGGAGCTACTTGTCATTTGCAGAAATTAAAAGTTGTACATTGATCTTAAAAGTGATCGGTAGGGGTGTATCAATTCTTGAGCTATTGTTTAGTGAGTAGGTTTTCAGGGCGAATAAAAGGTCTTATTAAATCAACTACAAGAACACTTAAAGAACATTAAGAATGCTCAGGTAGATTTACTAAATTAATTTCACATAGATTCACGAAATAAAGATGATCAATCTACATGTTGCGAATTAATTAAACACAAATGTTCAACAACAAAAAAAGCCAAATTGAATTATAACGTGTAACAAAGTCTTTCTTCTCTGTAAAATGAACAAACAGACACACTTTATTAGTGTCAGGGCATAGGGGTTACTGATGACAGACCTGCAGCAGCTGATGGTGGAATTCAAACAATAACTTAAATGGCACATGAAAACCCAGATAATACAGATGAAGACTCATAGCTAACAGTTATGCCTGGGGGTACATCATCTGTTGTCCACATGCACTGCGACCCGCGCCCTGTTATCTTATTGCCCCTCCAGAGATTTCCTTCCACCTGCACCCTCTGAAAGCTGCTGATGGACACATTTGCACACAAAGGATGTTTCCACATGTCGCACGCTTAAAATAAGAAATTAACTCTTAAAACAAGATAAATTAAAGCTGCAAGCAGCGATGAACTGGCCCGAGCAGAGTGCACTGACAATTATTTGTTTCTTACCAATATAAAAAAAACTTTAGATTTAGAAGTGATAAATAATTTATCTTGTTTTAAGAGTTAATTTCTTATTTTCAAGTGTTCAACATGCTTATTTCTAGATTTAACAATCTTAATTTAAGGAATCTTGTCAAGGTAAATTATCTGTCCATGCAGCAAGATCATTTCCCTCAGATTTAGTGTTTTTATCTTGTTTTTAGACAACACTTTTCTGCAGTGTGGCTATGCATGGCTACCCATCCAGCTATGGAATAATCCTTAAAGTTGTTAAATATAGATGAGTCAGCATTTAATTCATTAGTGGGACAAAAACAACAAAATAAGGGCTACATTAAACTATTCATTTATTAAAAAAAAAAAAAAAAAAACACGATAGAAAAATTTTAAAATAAAGGCTATATCGCGAAAATAAGGACATGTGTAACATCCCTCCTGCAGTAGACACAGGTAACCTCACCTAGCGGTAACCTCACCTGGCAGTAACTTCACCTATCGGTAACCACACCTAGCGGTAACCTCACCTTGTGGTAACCTCACTTAGCGGTAACATCACCTAGCGGTAACCTCACCTAGTGGTAACCTCACCTAGCAGTAACCTCACCTATCGGTAACCTCACCTAACAACAGAAATACAGAGCTAATGGAAAAATGGCGGCGCGTCAGGGAGACGAAAATGCTGAATATCTCAAAAAGAAAAAGAGAGGGTACCATGAAAGTCACATTGAGTTCGGCTTCATAGAAGCAATGGACAATGGGGGGGTCACCAAAGTTTACAATGGTAAAAATGTGGGTCCCTCAAGAAAAAGGTTGGGAACCACTGCTTTAGGGTATACTAAAATCTGGACAGCAGATTTGACAGGTTGACAGCAGTCCTTTTTCTGAAATGCCTTCAGGTTTTGACGCATTTGTTGAATATGCGGGTCAGGCAGCACTCTCTCTTTAGATTTAAGAGACGTGTCATCACATGTTCTGTAGACAGCCAACACAGATGGAAAACAGGCTAAAGTGAGGTCAATGACATGGAATATATATTGCCAGCCATTGCAATAACGTAATAAGTAATGGTATAAGCCACTATGACACACCATGGCACTCCATATATTTGTCTTTGTGTAGGCCACAATAAGTCTGTTGTCATACTGATGTACTGTGTGCACAGAGGGCTGACAGAGCTTTATTATGCTCATTAACTAGATTAATGAAGCCTGTGACATGCATTTTGTTGTTCCATTCTGTATCTCTTAACTCAAGCATAACCACCTTCTGCCACCAGTCCTGAGCTCATTCATAATCTACAATTCAGCTACTATTAATTCTCATGGAAAGTAAAATACAGCTGAGGTTATGTAACAATATATAAGTATGAGGTTAACAATGCTTGTCAGTAATTAATATGAGGATGGATGCTTTGACCAAATATTAGAAGGCAAGGTTCTGTGAGCTGGAGGCCTCTTCTCTCATTGAGGAATTATTTTGTTTCACCAAAACAAGAAACTCTCAAAACTCTCAGATCTCCCCACTGGAACAAGCCAACCAGGGAACAATCTGTCTTTGGACATTTGAACAGGGAAATTTCCATGAGAAAATCACTAGCACATATACATGTATGGCTGCAGTAATTACCAAGGTCACAATGTCTAATTAATGATAGAACCCCGACTAACGAGCATCTGTAATTACAATCAGACTGCTCTCTAACAAGGCTGTGTGATTAACAATTAGAACCTATTATAACAAGGGTCCTTCAATTAATACCTGCCTCTAGGCAAGATGTGAAGAGAGCGGGAAGAAGAAGAGTTTAAGGGGGAGAGAGTGAATAAATGGAGAAAGAGAGGGATAACAGAACTACAGAAAGTAAGAAACTGAGCATGACTGTTTTGTATGTGAGTTGTTAACTGTAGAAGAAAAAATTATTTCATGTCCAATTCTAGTCATAGTCATAGTAGCACATTTATGTTACTTTATTGAAGAAATGTGTTCCCTTTTTTACACATATTTTTGTTGTCTGCTGCTGTTTTTATTGTTGACTTCTGGTGGTTAACCCTACACATGGGTCTGTATGTGACAGGCTGAGTGACTGACTGAGAGGACTATGTCTGCATTCCAGCAAGTGCTTGTTTTCCAACACATTGTTAGCGAGATGTGAGTGGCACGTAAACGCTCTGTTGTGCAATCCACACTGACTGTCTTCTGTTAAGTAAAGCGTAATCTGCATACATAACTGTTTAAATCTCACAAATATCCCATTGTGTGTTTTGGACTTATTTACAGCATGTTAATTGATTAATCAAGTAATCTCCTGGTCTGTCTGTGAGCTTTTCCTCACTCACTAAACCAAAAGACATCATCAGATTTTCTAAGTTATATTGTTAGGTTTTATATTGGGGAGGCAAATCTCAAAGTCTTAATCTCTTGCAACTTGCATCAACTTGCATCAAGCTATATGTGGTTTTCACAGGCGGCAACCTCCGGGTCAGAGACGGGAGGCAAACCAGGAAGTGCCTTAAGCTGCATTCTACCAAAAATTCCAGCAGGGGGCGCTAAGTTTGGCAGCAAAAAAAATCTGCCCATTCATTTCAGTGCAAAATGAGAAAAACTTCTCACTTGATTTATTACCTCAGAATTTTTTTTCAGGACAACACTATGGTCTCAATTGCTAGTTAAAAATGATCTTCAAGACAATTTGATGTTATTAGTTCTAATAATGGCCCCATTTAAAAGAAAATAGAAGATAAAGAATCATATGATTTGGGGCGTGGCTACCTTTGATTGACAGGTCACTAACAAGGCGAGCCGTCATCAGGAGAGAAGCAGAGCAATGCGTATCCATGGCAACGTGTCAATAAAGTTATATATAACGTTATATAGATAGAAAAGATTACCGATTTGGTCTCATAACTTTGACCCTTTCACTGTATTTTCACTTAATGACAGTTTATTTGAACGTTTTGTTCAGTAAAAATGTCTTGTTCAGCATTTGGTTGGACTAACAGACACTCCAAGGAGTCGCTGCTCAGTTTTCTGAGGTCAGTAACGTACATTTTGTTTTTGCTAGCCAAAACTAACATCCCAGTTAATGCTAACATGAATTAGCAGCATCTTCTCTCAGTCAGGTTGAGGTGTAGAGAGGCTGTAGTCAGTGATCAGATCCCTCTCCTCCTCCACAGTCCAGATATGGTCTGCTCCCCGTATCGGAAACAAGATGGAGACGCAAGATGGCGACGAGTGTAACACTGAACTCGATTCTTCCAACGGGCCACAAACCAACGTAACGTCACGGTCACTACGTCCATTATTTATATACAGTCTATGTGTTTTCATTATATATTCCTCATAACATCTGTTAAAAGTAACAAACAAAATCTTCATTGAAATTAAAAGCTACTTGTTGCACTGAAGGGGAGATATATTTGTGTGTGCTGGGAGGTGGGCTGTCTTCTCTGTGTGTGTGTGTGTGTGTGTGTGCATTGGCAGATTGTTACTCTTGCCACTTCATTATTTATCAGCGTATTAAACTGCTTCATCCCTCTGTGGAGTGTGAATGAAAAACTAGTCACTTTTTATTATGCTTTCATTCAGAGTGACAGAGGTAGAGAGACACAGGCCAGGCAGGGCCACTAGATCACACACACACACACACACACACACACACACACACACACACACACACACAGGAAGAGAGATGAATTTCAGAGGGTGATGATTTTAAATAATTATGTTTTTTATTTCTATATAGAGATGTAAAATGTTGTATCTTTAACATGTTTATATATAAAGAAAGATTTGAGAAAACAAATTTTAACAAACAGAAAAAAACTCACTGATATTAACAAAAATAAAAACAGACTAATAATCTATTAAAGTGTATTATATTATTAAACTAAGTCTAATAAAATGTGACAACAGAGAAAATAATCATTGATGATCCTATTCATTTTTCTATTTTTTTTTTGTTACCACTTCCTGCCTTTTATTGTCAACATCACATTCACAAAAATGAATTATAAATTATAAAAATTTTGCATTTCCACAAAATCACGCCAAAATATCTTAAAATACAGCTGTAAATGTAAATCAATCCAACTGCAGAAAATGAACCACAACAGAAGGGTTTAGTGACGCTGACATCTTATAGTCTGCAGCTTGTCTTGTCTGGAAAGCTTAGCATGAAGGAATGAATTCTAGATTGATGGTCATATTCAGCAGCTTCTTGTTGTGTTTTTTACTCATTTATCAGAGAAACACAGACACATTCATCATGCATTGAATAACACTTGTTTTTACAAAATATGTCACCAAGAAGAAACAGTTTGCCAATATGTTTTCCTTCTTCTCATTTAACTATGAGTCACATGAATTTTGTAATTAGCAATGTCAACTCAAATGTGAAAATGCCACATTAAGTCAGCTTTGATAGAGACTGAAACAAATAGTAAATGAATAAAGCTGTACATTTGGAAGATACAGCTAAATCCCTGCAATGCTTCGGTTTACTTTGCATGAAAATAGAAACCTTTAATCACCAATCAGAAGCTTTGATCAAAGAATATTAGTCCTGGTATTTCCATCATCTCCACTGCAACCAACCAGCCACAGTTGGCGGCTGAATGTGGGCTGGACACAGTGCTTCTTGTGAGACATGAGGTTTTCATAATGCTTCTGCACTGAGACACGTACAAGGACTGGGACTTTCCAAAAGCATATACACGCAGCGGGGCTGCAAATAGCACACTAACTAGTCTGTATGTCTTGTATGAGTGTTTAAGTGCAAGTCAATTACAGTGGACAGACAGAGCGGGGATAATCAAGTGTAAAATGACTGTAACCACAGTGTGCTTAGCTGAGAGTAGCATGTTGTCAACCATAACTAATCTGGCAGTCCCCTAATAATAGCAGCTCTCAAATACGCTATTCTACAACTTGCATTTACATGACATTAACACTATTTACACTGGACCATTTAAATGTCTTTAACAATTGTGTGTGTGTGTGTGTGTGTGTGTGTGTTCTTGTACTTCCTACATAGTGAGGACCAGAACACGTTTTTAACCAACAGAGTGAGGGCATTTTTGCAAAGTGAGGACATTTCAGCTGGTCCTCACTTTTCTTTTTTTCAGACTTTGTTTTAAGGGTTATGGTTACAATTAGGTTTATGTCAGGGTTAGGGTTGGGCATTTAGCTGTGATGGTGAAGGTTAGGTTAAGGGTTAGGGTAAGAGGCTAGGGAACAAGGTTATGATAGTTTACGAAAACGAAAACTAGAATTGAAAAAACATTTTCGTTAACTGAAATAAAAATAAAAATGAGAGTTTAAAAAAGAGATAATTAACTGAAAACTGTATTGTGTGGTTACAAAACTAACTAAAGATAACTAAAATTATAGTGAAAATGTCCTTTGTTTTCGTCTTTGTCAACTTTTTGAAGATGGATAAGACAAAGGAAATAAAGGCAACATTTACTGTAACCCCTTTTAATCTTCCACCCAACAAATACCCCATTACAAAAAACTAAAAACTAACACTCAAACTAATAAAAAGTAAACTAAAACTAAGCATTTTCAGAAAATAAAACTGAACTAAAACTAGAAAACTCACTCTAAAAACACATTAAAACTAACTGAATTTGAAAACAAAAATTCACAATCCAATTAAAACTAAAACTAATGAAAAATTCAAAACTATTATAACCTTAAATTCACTATTCCAAAGAGGCCCCTCACAAAGATAGATGTACAACTGTGTGTGTGTGTGTGTGTGTGTGTGTGTGTGTGTGGTTACGGGTGCTCAAGAAGAGAATGTGTGTAACTAATGTGTGGATAGTAGGTGTTGAACATAGTTGGCATGTCTAACACTGTGACAATAGCCAACGAACGCTTCCTTCATATGTTTCTACACACATTCACTGCCTACAGTATGTGGGATAATAGGATCATTTCATTTACATTTCACCATTTAATTGCTTTTTCTGTTCTTTCCCAAAATCACGCAGGCACCCACACAAACCTATAACAATGAGTGCCTCTGATTTGTGTCCAGTAAATGGCCATTGCACATAATGTCCTGTCAAGAGAACTGACTTTACAGTGCACCATAAAATTCAACTGACTTATTGAAATGTTTAGCTGTAGAATTATTTGTTTTATCATAATTCTGGCATTCTTGTTTACATGGCAGTGCAGTAATGAATGTCTGAAATAATTAAATATATTCTGAGGGCTTATTTTGACTAATACATTTTTGTAAAAAGCTTACAATATGCAGTTAGTATATGTACCTAGACTTCTTGAAAATGTATTTTGGAATGACATATAAACCCTACAGTGAAAGAGAAGCCAATTACCAGTGTTAACATTCTCCTGGTTTTCTCCTTTAGATTGTTATATTTTAGGGTTCTTTAAGGTGTTGGCAGAAGCATCTACAGCAGACTCCTATACAGGAAGTGAGTGGTTCCCAAAGTTGCCATGGTAATGTTATTACTCCAGAGAATGTTATTGCTATTGGTGATTTATATTAAGTGCTCATGAAAATGTCTAGCAGAGGAGAGGAAGAAGCCAAACTGCAAAGGAAACAGATATGTCATATCTGTAGCATTGAGACATTAAGACATTAGAGCAGTTACTATTATTGGGGTCCATGGCCTAGAGGTTAGAGTATGTGCCTTGTTACCGGAGGTTCACTGTTTTGAATCCCAGGACTGGCACATCAAGGGCTGTGGTTCCCTTATGCCAGGCACCTAATCCCCCTACTGTATTATTATGGATCCCACTGCGGTTCCCAACAGTACTTGCCCTGCAATCCTAGGATTGATCAGGGCAGGTATTTTCTCAACTGGCTGTGTTGGAAGTCATGAGGCTATCAAACCCGGGACAACAGGTTTGTCTCCCTGCCATGTGGTGGAGAAACTTAGTTTTGCTATCTAACCAACCAATAAACACCTAACGTCTAATGGGTGACGGTAATTTTAGAGTAAGGGTTCAATTCTGACTATTCTTACGAATCCTACATTGCGTTTTGCTAGTTTCTTCCAAAGGTGACAAGAAGACCCAATGAGGCGACACGACACTGTGACGCAGGATGTAAGGCACGGAGCTGATCAGAGAGTGACACACACACACACACACTGCTCCCTGGGCACAGTTATGTGAGCTGCAGAGGGTTAGCCTGGGTTTACCCATGCTGCCTTGCATGCTCAATTTCGTTTCGAACTGCAAGGCGGCATGGTGTCCATGGCCGATTCTTAGCCCTGCTTTTGTTATCCAATCACAGAACGGGGAGGGACGGCAAGACGATGACGCGTACTATTGGACCGACGGAAACTTGTAGTTTTCTTACGGATCCAACATGGCTGCAGCAGACGCCAAGCTCTCTTTGGATCTAGCTGTAGACAGTGTTCTAGATAGTTTAGAGCCAAAGTTTATTTTAAAAGAAGAACAATGTTTGGGTTAACACTCCTTTATCACCACCAACAAGGATGTTTTAGCCTTGCTGAGAAACAGGATTTGGCAAAAGCCTAATCTACCAACTAGCCCCGTTAGTGGCTAAGCTAATGGAGTTTAGCGAGACCCCGGTCGTTGTGGTCGTCTCACCACTGATCGTCTAGATGGAGGACCAGATAAAGGAGGCAGCCCAACTCGGTATCTCCGCAACACAGCTGGGTCCTGAGGAGGAGAATGCAATCAAGAGTTGTCGATACCAGGTTCTGTTCGGCAGTCTGGAGGCCTGGCTGAGCGATTGATACGATTGGCTAACAGCTATGTACAGAAGCTTAAAATAGACGTTCGTAGTGCCCAATAAACGGCTCTGAACAATGCCTCCTCTACGGAAAAATGAATAGGTGGTCTCCAGACTATATCTAATTTGTGATGTAGTCTGGCGTTAGGACTGCTGCAAAGACAATCGGCTGCCCCTTGCCCTCCCTGGACAACATCGACAGCACGTGATGTCTTTCTAGCGTGAGGATGATCGCCCGTGACCACCTCCACCAGGTCACCACATGCTCAGCCTGCTGCCCTCTGGGAGGAGCTACAGAAGCCTTAAATGCAGAACTAGCAGGATGAAAAACAGCTTCTTTCCCTGGGCTGTCAGAACTCTCAACACCCACACAGGATAAATTAATTAAAATGTGCAATAAAATGGACATGTGCAACACAAATGATATGTGCAAGACATACAATCTACCTAATCTATAATTTTGCAGCATTTAAGTAGTCATTTATTTATTTTTATACTTATTTATTGCATCACATGTCCTTGTTCTTGTTTCTGTCCTTGTTTAGCTTGGTATTTTTAAATGTTTTTACTCATGTTGTATTATGTTACGATTGTCTTAACTATGTACCTTATGCAGCGACACTTTCAATTTCGTTGTATAGCTGCCTACATAATGACAATAAAGGCTATTTGAATTTGAATTTGAATTTGCTCATTACTCCTATCATGGTGTGTGTTCACTGGTGTGTAAACGATGGGTGAAATGCGGATGTTGAATTTCCTCGTTTTGGGACTAATAAGGGGATATCTTAATCTTAATTACCATATAATGTTCTCACAATATATCTTCCTTCTAGCACCCAATTGTGTAGCAGTGTGTGCATGTGTGTGTGTGTGTGTGTGTGTGAGAGAGAGAGAGAGAGAGAGAGAAAGAGAGAAGCAGAGAGAGAGAGATTGATGATCAACACCTGCTCAATCTAGTGACCAGTTGTCGGGTGTCCCTTGACACAGCAAGCCCATGCACATGAATGTGTGTCTGTGTGTGACTGTCAGAGGGTACACGATGTCTTTGAGAGAGTGTGTGTGTGTGTGTCAATGGAGGGATTAGCACCTCTAAATGAGGACATTCACACTCTCCTGTCATATCTCCCCTCATTCTCTCCCGCTTTCATCTCCGAGGTATATGCCCATAACACACCTCTTTACCTTCTCTTTCTGTGTCTACAGTTTTATGTCTGTCACTCATCACATCAGCTGTAGATATGAAAACACAAAGTGGAGCAGAAACTTAAACTGTGCCAGTGTTTCACAAAAAAAATAAGATTCTTTTCTTTCGAGGTACTCTCTTCTATCAACGTGTAAAGTATGTAATTTGTGTTCTAGGCTGAACAAGTGCTCAATCCTCTTTCCCTGGGTAAATGTGGTAAACACATATTTTCCATATTGTCATTACAGAAACAGCAAATCATTTGGAGAAGATTTTATTTTCAAAATATCTGTATTTTTCTCCATTCTCACTAGAAAGCATCAATTTCATCAACTCATTCTTTCAACACATTTGAATGGGTCTGTGGGATGTGGAGCAAGGTGGGAAATATTGTATCTGTGTGATGGCAAAATTAACTGACGACATTCTATTACTACATAGTTATAAAATATATATAATGTGTAAGGAAAAAGGCAAGTTAGACAAAATACTGACATAAATTTGAATTTAGTAAATATCTATAATTATTACCAGATGACAGGAAAAACTGCTTTATTCAAAATCAAGAAAATAGAAGAAGAAAAGAAACATGCCAAATCTGTTCATCCTTTCCATCATAATAATAGTCAAAGTAGTGATAGCATGGAGCCATTTCTCACTCTGCATCAAATATGCTAAGAAGCTGGCATGGGACACAAC
The DNA here is from genome assembly GCF_030273125.1 of Centropristis striata. Taxonomy (NCBI): domain Eukaryota; kingdom Metazoa; phylum Chordata; class Actinopteri; order Perciformes; family Serranidae; genus Centropristis; species Centropristis striata. Next base: position 24,660,086 of record NC_081517.1, on the reverse strand, counting down.
TTCAGCTCACACACTGTAAACATTAATATATAATCACTCCACACATAGGATGAGAAGCAACTGGACATGAACACATTTTGGAGGAAACAGGAGAAAATGAGGTATGATAGAGATGGCAGGAGATAGGCAAGTAGAGAGAGAAGAGAGAAGAGAGAAGAAGTAGGCCAAACTGGGGGAAAATGAGGGAATAAGAGAAAAAGGAGTTGAAAGAAGGGGAAGGAGCTAAAAGGGAAATCATGGGAGCTTTTAAAAAAGGAAACATTTAAAAGACTGCATATGTAAAAATGTAACTAGAAGTGTTTCTATGTTCTATTGCCCTACAAAGCCTAACTGCAGTAACTACATTTTTGGTCAAAATTGAGTCATAACTAAAAATGAACCCCTTGATGTCTGTTTTATCTTGTGACAAAGTTTTAGATTTCAATTTTGCTTTATTTCAGAGAAATAATTATATAAAAACCACAAAATCCAACTCAAAACCAAAGCAGTAATTGCACTTACCATGGTCTGCTTTGGATATATATACTAATTTAAACATAAAAATAATAGCAATTATATGTTTATTTAAAAGGGGAATTATTATCTAGATAGTGATCAAGTAAACAAGTGAGATAAAATTATATTAAGACTAAAATATAGCATTTCTTTATAGCATTAAGTCTAAAATACACAAATCTTTGAATAGAGTTGTTAAATACAAATCAATTTGAAAATGTTTACTCACTAAAAAACAAAATATAAAAGCTGAAAGAAGAAGACAACAGTATAGTTACTCCACTCTGGTTTTGCATTTCTATTAGAACCTTTTACAGCAATGCAGTAACTATGTTTTTGGGGTCAAGGGTCAAATAAGTCATCATTATTTTTTAGCATAAAAATTACATCATCAATACATGTATAAATAAGTGTCATATCACTTATCTACCTATAACCCATTTGGTTGGCCAGTTAAAACACGTTAAAAAACTTTAAAGCAGTTTTTTTCAGTTTTACCTTTTGCGTAGTTACTGCAGTTAGTTAGACTTTATAGAGCAGAATAAGTATAATGTGCTTATGTCATTGTAATTATTCTCTTCTATTTTGTATCACAAACAAAGAATCCAATGCCTGGAGCCTGGCTAATGAAGAATGAGAGTATGTACAAGTGAGACACAGTCCTGGTATCATGGTGTGTGTGTGTGTGTGTGTATGGCTGTGTGAAAGAGGGTCCCAGAGAAGAGTATATAGGGTAGAGGTATTTGGCAGTTGGTGAGTGTTTTGTCTGCAAAGATTAACTATAGAGTCTATATGATACCATGGCACCACACACACACACACACACACACACACACACACACACACACACACACACACACACACACACACGGTCTGTCTGACACCCTGTCAGCTGAAGGAATGTTGACGAGTGAAACAGCTACTGTTCTGTTTGAACAGGACATAAACCTGGGTGTGGGTGGAGTGATATTGATCTTTACATGAGATCTGGACCACTCAGTTTGTCACTCTCAAATTAAGTTCATGATATAGTTTCAGGGTGTGGTTTCAAGATGAAATGTTCCCCCCTATCAGCCTGCAGAAGGATGTTATTTGTGACTCTTAAATAATTTACGTACTGTGTTTTTGGCGACAGACAGATTGAAATTTATCAGACATATTATTCCCTTCAAATTTGAAGGAGCTGCTCTAAATGCCCCCCCCAGAACTTCAATAATAAAGGGTTATGCTGCATCACTCAGCACTGCGTCACAGGGGTCAAATTAACTCAGAAGTTCAGACTAATTCGCAAATACAGATTAGACATCCAGACGGGACAGTCAAGTCCTGCTCAATGGTGGTTGAGATGGGAAGGTCCAAAGATCCCAGGTTCCATTCATCTTTGATATATCGTGAAAAAGTTCAATATCTTTTGTAAATCATTTCAGAAAGTGAAACTCATACATTATATAGATTCACTACGCATAGAGTGAACTATTTTAAGCCTGTTTTTCTTGTAATTTTGATTATTATGGCTTAGAGATAATGAAAACCCAAAACTCAGTGTCTCAGAAAATTAGAATATTGTGAAGAAGTTCAATAAATTGGTCCTGGGTCAGTGGTGGTTTGGGTCCATGTCCTCTGCTGCTGTTGGTCCACTGTGTTTTCTGAAGTCCACAGTCAACATAGCAGCCGTCTACCAGGACATTTTATAGTCTTCATGCTTCCACAAGCTCTTTGGAGATGCTGCTTTCATCTTCCAGCAGGACGTGGCACCTGCCCAAACTGGCAAAGGTACCAAAAGCTGGTTCAATGACCATGGTGCTACTGGGCTGGACTGGCCAGATAACTGGGCTGACCTCAACCCCATAGGAGTCTATGGGCTGTTGTCAAGAGGAAGGTGAGAGACACCAGATGAGCTGAAGGCTGCTATAAAAGCAACATGGTGCTGTAGGCTGATCTCCTCCATGACACCAAGTATTAATGCAGTAATTCATGATTCAGAAGGAGCCCAACCAAGTATTGATGTATAGAAATGAAGATACTTTTCAGAAGCCTGACATTTGTGTTCAAAATATTCTTTTTTTTAATAGATCTTATGTAATATTCTAATTTTCTGAGACACTGAGTTTTGTGTTTTCATTATCTCTAATCAACAAAATTACAAGAAATACACTCTATGCGTAATGAATATATATAATATATGAGTTTCACTTTCTGAAATAATTGACAAAAAATGTTTTTCACAATATTCAAATTTTTTGAGATGTACCTGTAGATATTCTGAGATGAGGTGTGATCTCATGTGGTCATTTTGGTGGATGGAATCCCAGTGACTGGCATCCTCATAGGATGCAGGTAATGCCAAGTTAAAGATTGCTTTCAATTTGATCAGTGAAACAAAGGTTGTGTATAGCACGATTCTTTCGTTACAGCATCTAATAAGTCTTTGCAGCACCACAGACTTTTTCTACTTTATTTTACTGATGTTGCTTGTGTACTATACCATTTTAGGAAGGTGAATAGATAAAGCTTTGAAACTGTCCAGGGAAAAACATATTTTTTTCTTTAAAAAGGAAAACATTCAAATGAAACAGACACTGACTGAGGAGTTGAGTGTGAAATTTTAGTTGCTGATGAAATATCGTTCAAAGTTATATGGCACTTTGTAGTTGAAAGATTGACGCAGGTTTAAACTTGTGTTTTAGGCCAAAATGCTGATGAAATCTGACTGAGAAGAGGCATAATATGGGAATAAAAAGTGGATGGTCTTGAAAATACTCTCGAAAACTGGTCAGTGGGCAGCAATAGATCATTATATGCCTGTGTATCTGCTGCAGAGGTGGAGGCCTGTCACCTTTAAAAAGACAATTCTACCCACACATGAACTCTGATGAAATCTTTACTCATAATAAAACTAATACATGATTTTAAGACCTGCAAGTAGGGCTGGGCGATATATTGACATAAAATATATATCGATATATTTTAAAATGTGATATGGAATTGGACCATATCACATATATCGATATAGTTCAGATAGTTCGATATAGTTCTTCATATATAAATGCTGCCCTTACTAGGGTTTGTCATATTTAGTTCTTTTGTAATGTTCGTTATTCTTTGCTCATATAAATATATTTATTTCAGAAAAAGATTGTCCTATTTTATTTCATAGGCTATTTTTATTGAAGATATTTTTTTATTTAAATGTGCACTTTATGGAGCTTTGATTATAAAAAATATACTCCTGTTGTTAAACAGTATTTATGTTCACTTAAATAAAAAGTTTCAATAAAACGACTGGTGACATTTCATATTTGACTTTGACTCAGACTGAACATTTGCTCTCACTTTGCAATAAAAATATCAGGATATATATTGTATTTCGATATTCAGCCTAAATATACATATGACTTTTGGTCCATATCGCCCAGTCCTAACTGCAAGCATTTATAACCATAATATAAAACACTGAGATATTCACACAATACAAAAAAATATTTCAATATTATCAAGATTCAACATTCAGCCTGTACACTTATGTTATGTATCTGTAGGTCTAACTTAGACTTCTTCCAGGGAGAAACTGTAGGAGCAGCCGGTACAGTACAGTCAGCTTTGAAGATGTTGGATTGGAGTGCTCACTGAATGTGTATGATATGCCATGCAGCCAGCCTTCAGGTCACACAGCATTTATTTTTCAGCTCCGCCCCGCAAGCTGATAGTTTTTTTTTCCTAGCCTGTCTCCTGAAGGCCTCGCAAGTTGTTTCATCTCCAAGTCTGTCTGAATGTGTGTGTGTGTGTGTGTGTGTGTGTGTGTGTGTGAGAGAGAGAGAGAGAGAGAGAGAGAGGAGGGAGACTGATTTCTTACACACATCCTCATACATACCACATTCAGAGGGTCTGTCTCTCTGTGGGGGTGGGCTCAGTTTTGAAAGATAAAGCCCTTCTCTCTCTCTCTCTCTCTCTCCCTCTCTCTCTCTGATTGTGTGTGTGCGTGTTAGTCTTTCATATGAATATACTAAAGCTGAGCCAGGGACATGCTTTGGCTGTCCCTGAGGTCCAGACATTCTCCAACACACACATGCAGCCAAAATGCTGGGGGTTGTTAAGATCCTAGAGTCAGATATTCCCCCTCTATCAATCTATCAGCATCCCTTTTTTTCTCTCAAGGAATGAGACAAAAGAGAGTGAAGCAGAAAAAGAAGAAAGAAAGAAGGAAAGACTTGGCTACAAATTGTCTGGTGAATTAAAGGTCAAGGTTAAAGTTACTCCCATAAAGTGTGTGTGTTTGTGCACGCATGTTTTTGTGTGTGTATGTGTGTGTGTGTGTGTGTGTGTGTGTGTGTGTGTGTGTGTGTGTGTGTGTGTGTGTGCGTGCGTGCGTGCGTGCATGCGTGCGTGTGTGTGTGTGTGTGTGTGTGTGTGTGTGTGTGTTTGCTAGGCCTTCTTAAGACTATAAAACTACACCAATTGGGCACACTACACTAGCTTGGCTGTCCCAAAAGTCTACAAATTCTCCCAAATACACACACACAAACACACAGCCTGAATGTTGGAGTTACAAAGGCAGACAGTTTTCAATCCATCAATATGTCACTCTGTCTTTGTCACTTTCTCTCTGGGTGGAAGACATTAACGAGAGTGAGACATGAAAGAGGAAGAAGGAGTGAAAGAAGGAGTGGGCAACAAATTGTCTGGTGAACAGAGGGTCAAGGTTGCACCCATAAATTGGGTATGTGTTTTTGTGTGTGTGTGTGTGTGGACAGCTTGGGGGCAGTAGGCCCGTATACAGTTACTATTGTTACACTCTGCTGGAGAGAACAGTGCTTTTTAAAATATCAGAGAAGTGCAAGGGGGATTTGTGTTCAACAAAGGCAGAAAGAGAGAGCTACAAGTTGTCCAGTGAGAAGGGATTCAGGGTTCAAATTATCCAATAAAACTCATGTCACAGCTAAAAGACAGACAATGACCTCAAGATGATCTCTCATGCTTTGAAAGGATAACTGCAATTAGAAATCTAAGCGCCTGTGAAACTAGCAATAAAAGAAGCTTGAACTAAAGCTTTACTTGTTGTATGCTTTGATTCAGTCTGCATGAAGAGATTGGAAACAAGAAATACATTGATGGAAGTCTTCTGAGGTTGGTTGCATTTCCTTTGTCTGAACTTCAGCTTCATTTTGTGTGTGTATTGCTTGGAACAGATTAAAGTTACATTGCCCCAAATCAATTACTCTACAGCAGCAAACTTTTTTAGCCGCGGACCCCCTTCTATGTCCCAACCGGGCTGACGCACCCACAATTAAAAAAAAAAAATGCAATAAGCTTTTTTATCGCCATATTAAAGGAGCATCTTTAATCATGCTCAAATGACCAGAACACACATATAATAAAATAATCACCATCACAACAAGGAGCTCTCGCATTTGAATTAACCTGAACACAGTTTCAATATAATGCAACAAAGTTTTGTGCAAGCTTCCATTTTTAAAAGCAAAGAGGATGATGACAGGCTCAGGATCAGAGGCAGAAAGCAGATAAGTTGAGGAAAATGTTATAATATTTTGAGCCGCGTTGAACAAAAATTGCAGCAAGTTTAAATGACCGTGGAGGTTACACAACCCCGTCATCATAACACAGGCTGGAAAAACGGAAGAAGATAACTGCTTCTACGCTTCATTTTAAGATGAAGTGCATTTTGAATAGCCTGCATTTATGAATTCATTAATATTACAGTTTTTGATTTTACATTTTACAAAGGAAATGTTTATTTACACGTCTTTATTGTGTGGGGGAAAAAATGTAATTGTGTAATTATCAGACCGCCATTACCATTTTTCATCTCGCGCACCCCCTAGCAGCAGCTCGTGCACCCCTGGGGGTCCATGCACCACACTTTGGGAACCCCTGCTCTACAGTATGACCACTAATAACCACTTATTACTCGCAAATTTACTTATTAATTTTTGTAGATATTATAAACCTTCGTACCTCAAATACTTTTAAAGGCAGTGGCGGTTCTAGACCAGTTTTACTGTGGGGGCCAAGGAGGGGCCAGTGTTTAATCAGAGGGGCACATTAAAAAATGCCAAAGATGATATTTAAGCATTCAAACACTTTATTTTAGGTTATTTAAAAATCTAATTTAAGTGTATTTGGAAGATACAAATACATTGATTGAAACAATGAGACTGACCAACAATAACAACTCTTTTTGTACGACAATGACATTTCTCATTTTTGTGCACAATTACTTTTTTTTATTTTGAAAGTGCAGTACAGTGAGAATGATCTTTTTTTATATATACACAAGCTTTTATTGCACAATTAAACTATTATACAATGTTCACATTCTGGGTTCATTTTGCGTACAATGAGGTATTGTTTGAACAAAAAATAGGTAAGAATTGTTCCGTCGTTCATTGTTATAAATTGATCATTTTATTATTAATTTGACACAGGGGCCACAGCAGGGACCAAGGGCTTCTTCAGAGGGGCAGTGGCCCCTGTGTAGAACCGCCACTTTTTAAAGGCTTGTGATATCTCTGGTCATTGTGAGCACACTTTGGCAGACCCATTCTAAAAACTCATCTCAACTGAGCGCAGACACTCTATGGAGGAAACTCATTCTGGACACTTGTATCTTATTGTTTCGGTCACTACCCAAAGCTAATGACCATAGGTGAAGGTGGGAATGTCGATTAATTAGTAAATTGTGAGCTTTGCCTCCTTGCTCAGCTCCCTCTTGACCACAATGTTTCGGTGCGACGCCTGCATCCCTGCTGACAGGGCACCAAACTGTCTTTTTTCCCTGACTCATGAACAAGACCCTGAGGTACCTCAGCCCCTTCACCTAGGCGTCATTCCATTTCACTTTGTCATACAGTCAAGTTGAAATCAATGTTACTTCCTTTGAATCAGTTATCCAGCCAAGGTCTCTATGAATAAATAATAGGGTAAACTGTATTTCCTTTTCCTTTTAATTAAACAAATATCTGGTGCGGAGATAGCACCACTATCTTCCCTGAAAAGAGCTACATGACACAGATGATGAAGTGGCAATGCTGTTTCAATTTGAATATTGGTGTCACTCCACATGATGTTCATAATACATCACACAGTGGCTGTCTCGCACTACGACAGCAAAGGCTTGGAGTTGTCAAATAAAATGAGATTCAGCATTTGAATAAAAAACACCACATCAAGAATCAATTAAAGTCTTCTTTAGTCACTTGGGGCCAATTTTTTATCTGTCTGCCAGTAGAACTCAGTAATATATTTGAATAAAACTGAAATTATTTTATTGACCGATAAATTGGAATTAGTCAATTTGCACATTCCAGAGTTACATTTCTACATTAAGTAGAATTCCATGCAAAAAATGTTTTTTATAATGGGTGAGACCAGGATTGGCCTTATCTCATGTCATTATTATTACTTTACAGTGTGCTCACGGAGGAGACAAGACAGTCAGGCCAAATGAAAAGTCAGTTTCAAAAAGGAAGTATTTCATACCTTTATGACATGAATGTTTTTTTTTTTTAATCAAAAAAATAAAAAAGTCCATCCGGTGTTTTATGCTGTTGGATTGGCTGTGACTCTTAGTTTCTTACTTTCATCTATGTCTTGTAGAGTGGAGTCATTCTGACTGTAGAAGTATGCTGTGTAAAGGCACTAGTCTGTTGCACAAAAGTTTAAATCAAGGTCTACTATTGAAGAAAAGACCCCACAAGCATCAGTCACTAACAAAACTCCATAATCACAATCATTTCAAACAGAAATGCTGATCGTGGTGATGACAGCTATGGCTCTCTAATGTCAAATAAGGCCTTGTGATCTTACTGAAGAAAAGTGGCTGAGACAGATGAAACATTAGACAAGTTAGCAAGAAGACCATTTACCTTGTTTCCAGAGGCACATTGCTACCCAGCACCCAGCTGTCTTGCAGCGGGACGCTCTCGGGGGGCGTGGTCTGCAGCTCGGCTGGTGATTGGCCGGCCACAGGGGCCGGGCTTCCAGTGGGAGGGGTTAGCTGCCGCGTTGAATTTAGTGATTGGCCAGCGTGATGCGTGGAGCCCAGGGATTGGTTGAGAGCTGTTACTGAGGGCTTCTGGCGGTGAGGGGGAGGTACCGGAGGCAGGCTGGAGCCGTGATGATTGGATGGTTGCTCTGTCAACAGAAGAAAAGAATCATGTTTGGATGGAAGCTTATATGTCACCTGCATTTATCACTTTATTCATTCATTCACTATCCCTAACGGCTTATCTGAACTCAGGTTGTGGAGGTGGAGCTGATCCCAGCTGACATTGGGCGAGAGGCGGGGTACACTCTGGACAGGTCTCCAGACTGACAACCATTCACTCTCTCATTCACTCCTACGGGCAATTTAGAATCACCAGTTATACCTAACCTGCATGTTTTTGGGCTGTGTGAGGAAGCCGGAGGACCCGGACAGAATCCACACTGATGCAAGAAGAACATGCAAACTCCACACAGGAGAGCTACAGGCCAGAGTCGAACCATTTAACTTATCCATATCTTGGTTGTGGATCTGAGTATATATGTAAACCTCAAATCCTCTCAAATCATAAATAGACATCTGCATAGTTAACAGGAGAGATTTCATCATATTCCACTTCATCTCACATATCATCATCCAATTAATCACAGTGTCTTTTCTGTAAGAGAGAGAAAAAGATCTGTGAGAGTGTTACAGACTTTTACTGCTCATCAAAGTAAATATGAATTCCTGTGAAGCAGTAATTGGCAGAAATCTAACTGTGGCGTCTGCAGTAGTTTAACCTGTTAAGGTGATTCTGCTGAGACTTTCTTAAAGTCAGACATCCCTTTTTAATTGTATCATGTTAAGAATACAGCATAGACTTCATTAAAAAAAATGTAGCCATTGTGATGTCACCTCTTGTCTGTGGACTCTGGTTTTGAAGCCTTGTGATTGACATTTTGGCTGTCACCATCTTGGTTTTTAGCAACCAGCCATGCATAAACAGATCGGGAGCCAGATGGACACTATGTTATCAGCAAAAGCTGGTGCTAGCTCGCTTTGTTAGCAAGCGGTATCCATTTCCAGCAACCAAAATGTAATACAGTTGTTCTTAAACAAAAATGCATGACAAATGAGATTCAAATCAAATGTATATGGTGGAAAAACTCTGTGAAAATCATGTAATTACTTTCTCTCTTAACACACACTTAAACTTATTGCCATGTTGTTCATTTTAAACATAATGTGAGACTAATGTAAGGAGAAAAGCCTGTAGCTGTCTAAGTCAGCATTTACCTACATGTGGGTTGGTATGTTAAACACCACAGCTATTTAAATGTCCTTGCGGTGTATGGGCCGGTCAAGGCTAGTGAGAATTGTGACCCAATGCTACACTTAGCTCATCCAGGCTGCATACTGATCAGTGATTGGCCTTAACAAAACCCTGCTTCCGTTTTTGTAAAAATATTTGTTCAAAGTTGACCTGGCTTCAACTTTTCCCTGCTGTTTTTTTTCCCCAGTGCTTTTTGGCTCATTTTCTGTCTTCAGGGTGCTCTGAAGGAAATGAATGGCAATGCTGGTATTTGATTTGCATAAAGAGCATCACGTCTCCATTTCCCAGCCCTGCTGTTATTCATTCTCCACTGCCCTCACTGGAGAAAAATAGAAAGCAAAGGGAGAAAAGGAGGGATATGTGCAGGAGCAGTAGGGTGGGCGAGAGAGAGCTTTTTGTTTGAGGAGGAAGTGCTGACTCCCCCCCTCTCTCTCACTCTTCTCTTTCTCTCCATATGTTGTTTTGCCGGCTTAGTAATTGCTCCACTTATGCAAACCTTCAAGGCTAAATGCTGAAATTCATACACACACACACACACACACACACACACACACACACACACACACACACACACACACACACACACACACACAAAGTCAGGATTTCTGGATGAGTGTTCAGGCATCATTAACAAGTCTACATCTGTGTGTCATCACTGCAAATGTAAATCTAAACACCTTTTATTCACTCAGATGCTGAAAACACACACACACACACAAACACACACACACACACACACACACACACACACACACACACACACACACACACACACACACACACACACTTGGGTACTGTTTGCCTAATAAAAAAATCTCAATGAGAGTGAGCAGGGAGATCCATCACTCTAGCTGACAGATAGAAAGCTGTCTCAGTGCAGCAAAAAAAGCAAATTGCTCATGACATGTGACAGAATCAGTGTCCAATTAGATCTTCCCAACATATCTGTAATCTGATCTGTGTGTCTATTAACATAAAACCTAGAGCCAGAAAGGGTATTCGTTCCCTCCATAAACCCTTTACAAACAGTGTAGAATTTGGGTATGCAGAGTTAAATAACGTGTGTTTGTTTCGATCCGGGTAAGTCCAAATTGTATAGATGACCTAAAGGGACAGCATACACAGACTAACTAATTTAATGAGATGCTAGTTTCAATTTTTGTTGCATAATTTTCATGTAGCTAACAGGTAAAAGCAATGAAAAAGTCACACATATATCTCCAAAAAAATGACTTTAAGTATGTATGAAGCATTTGATCTATATTTTCCAAACAGAGCTCTTCACAAAGCTTTTACTGAGCAATGAGAACTCCTTTACTGAGAATGATGTTGTTTTACTCAGCCCACAGTGATTGGTTGGTTGTTGGAGTTGGAATTTGCGAATGGTCTTCACGTAAGGAAAGGAAACTTGATTAAAAAAAATTGAATTATGCCACTCCATGTAGAAATGTAACTGAGCTCCTTATTTTGTATGGATGTGAAGAGTCTCAGCCTGCAGGTACAGCTACTGTGCCCCACCAAATAGCATCCAACTGGGACATAATGCCTCAGGCAGCTTTCCAGAGTAATAGAGGAGTCATCAGTTCAGCCTGGACACTGACGGTGTTTTCTAACTGCCCCCAAAAATCACCTGTGTGTTGATGCTTAAGATTGGTGAACATTTTACATCTTTTGATGGTGCAGTTACCTTGACATAGGGCTGGGCGATATATCCATATAAAAGATATATCAATATATTTTTAAATGTGATATGGAATTAGACCATATTGCATATATCAATATAGTTATTTTTCCCCCTTTTATATATAATGGGTTTGTCATATTTAGTTCTTTTGTAATGTTTGTTACTCTTTTCTTATATAAATATATTTATTTCAGAAAAAGATTGGCCAATTTTATTTCATAGGCTATTTTTATTTAAGATTTTTTATTTATTTAAATGTGCACTTTATGGAGCTTTGATTTAAAAAAAAAATACTTCTGTTGTTATACAGTATTTATGTTCACTTAAATAAACGGTTTCAATAAAACTACTTGTGACATGTCATATTTGGCTTTGACTTTGACTGAACATTTGCTCTCACTTTGCAATAAAAATATCAGGATATATATCGTATATTGATATTCAGCCTAAATATATCGGGATATGACTTTTGGTCTATATCGCCCAGCCCTACATTGACATGCATCACATACATGACATCTACACACATTACAGTGATGTCCATTTAGACTAAAACTTTTTCTTTTCATATGAGAGTATAGAGATGGCATGTGTATGCGTGTGTCTTCAGCTGACAGAGAAATGTTTTGCTTCATGAATTAAACATGGAAGTATTTTTTTTGTTTAAGCTGACAAATCAATTATTTTTAGAACTGTTCCGACATCTACAAGCATAGAGTTACACATAACTTTCAGAAGTTTTGTGAAAATAATTCATCGTCATTTGCCAAAAATAACGTGGTCTCTAAATAGTCGCTTGTCTAATTTGTATCCAAGATCTCAGTCTTGCATCAAGGCTGCCATTGGTCATGGTTTATTCATGGTCATCACTCATGCAAACTTTAACACAACTGTCAACTAAGTTATAACATGTGCATATCTGCCGTATATGCAGAGGAGAAATTATCCATCGTAAAATCGGAACTGCATGTTGAGGGTAAAGTCAAGAAAACATTCAAAGGTAACAAAAAAGCATCACAGCATCATGAATGTCATAGTCACATGTTCATTTTACCAGTCAAATATGAAAGTTATGTGACTAGCACATAGACAACCTGTGTTTTTTTTGTTTCTGTCCACTGAACCCACTAACATGGTCATTAAAATAGTTTTGTCCTCCCCTGCAGCTCTGCCAGGGGAGGACAAAAGAAAAAAAAAACAGGGTTGTGAGACGACAGAACTTAATCTAATTTTAATACAAACTCACTATCAGTCCTATATATAGGCAAACAAATGTGTATGTAAGTTAAGTTCAAAATCAATTTACCCATGTGCAAAAATATACACCGGGAAGGAAACAGTCTACAGAAAGCAGACAATTGTCTGTTACACCCAAGTCCCACAGAACAATAAGCAATCAGGTCACAAACATGCATGTGCTGTAAACACACACATTATCCCCCTATTCTCTTAACACATTGGATTTCCAGTTGCTTTGGGGCATGTGTGTCTTTCAGCAGAAAAAATCCAGATCCATGAAAAAGGATGAGGGTGAAGGGAAGAGAGGGCAACAGACCCTGAGACAGAAAGATGAAGGTATGCAAATTAGATGGTGGAGTGAAAAAAGATAAAATTGTTGGTTGAGGAATGCCATTTTCTTTCATATGTATAGAAGGTTTTATTTTCTCCACACAGAGTACTGTAAAATGCCGGAGGCTAAAACTTCAACAGGAAATCCACATTGACCATGAGCTGTCTGAGTCAAAATCACCATGTGGAGAGAAGCACTCAGGGAAAGGGTGTGTGGGTTCCACACTAAATTAATATATTTTATGATACTAAAAGCTTAATTAATCAACAGTGTTCCATATTTTAAAAAACGGTAACACTTTAGATTAGGGACACATATTCAACATTAATTAGTTGTTTATTAGCATGCAAATAAGTAACAATTTGCTCTTAATTAGTCATTATTAAGTAGTTATTAATGTCTTATTCTGCATGGCCTTATTATACAACCAGTAATACATTAACTAAGAGTTTTCCCTCAATAACCTCAGAATTATTGCTTAGTAGTAGTAAGTAAGGAAGTTGTTGTATATGAGTTATGATCTTAATATGCTTTACTTTGTATGGACTTTATAAGTCTCTACATAGCGGTGAACGAAACCATGGAAATGGGAAAAAAACCACTTTCTCCAGACCTTTGACGTGACTGGTGGCTCCTTTTGGATGATTGGATGAGGATTGGTAGATTGTAATGTCAAATGCAATGTCAATGGAGCCACCAGTTACCAGGTTATTGAGGGAGAACTCTTAGTTAATGGCTTACTGGTTGTATAATAAGGCCATGCAGAATAAGGAATTAATAACTACTTAAAAATGACTAATTAAGAGCAAATTGTCACTTATTTGCATGCTAATAAGCAACTAATTAATGTTCAATATGTGCTCACTAATCTAAAGCGTTACCTAAAAAACATTAAAAAAAGAATGAAATGGTTTCTGGCATTGGACACATGGACACAGGTGCAATGGTTAGTGATGTCACCTCACAGCAAGCAGGTACTGGGTTGGAAGGGCTTGGGGCCCTTGCATTCCAACACATCCTCCCACAGTCCAAAGACATGCAGCTTAGGTTGAATTGGTTACTCTAGATTTAGGCGTGAATGAGAGCCTGAATGGTTGTCTCTCTCTGTGTCACCCCAATTAGGATAAGCGGTTACAGATAATGAATGAATGAATGAACACAGTTAAAGTATGTCCTCAAGCTGATACTATATGTCATACTATGGATACACACAGAGCAGGGTTTAGATTTGCGGTATCCATCCATCCATATTTGTCAAATAAACAACACAGAATCCTGCATTTACATCAATTAAGTGTGACTTTATCTTAAAATGATCTCTGAATTAGAACTTTGTAAACTCTCTCCAGCAATGTGCCTTTTAAATAAAGTTTATCCTGGCACGCAAACACACACACACACACACACACACACACACACACACACACACACACACACACACAAACACAAGCAGGTCACCTCCACCAAGATTAATTTTGAAAAAATCCATTACCTAAAGGTATTTGGTCAAATGAGCTTTTAAAATTAATTCTAACTCCCTCAGTTAAAGTAAAAAAAAATCCATGCACCATCAGTGTTGTGGAGAGGCTGCAGAGGCCTGCATCAGCTCCCAAAACAAATCACAGTGTTGACTAAAAATAATGGACCCGACTACTTTACCACTCCAATTTCATAATTAGAAAATCCATTACTGTGATTTTTTTCTCTCTGTCTTTCTTGTTTCAATCAGACATTTTGTCACATCACACAAAATTATTGAACTACTCAAAAGTGGTGATAAAACAATTATACATAACTAACCATACAAGAATATATTCATACAGTACAACAACCAATGTTGATCCATTCTGGGATTTTAGATATGAGCATTAGTAGTACAAATATCTTCAGATAAAGCATACCTGCCTCTACTGTATAGTATAAACCTGCAAACTAACATCCTACCGTTTAACACCACATGCCAGACTTCTCCAACCAGCACCATCCAGTTTCTTCTTGGTGTAAATCAATAGTAAATGTCATGTGTATTGGCTGGGATTATCTGAATGAGTCTTAAACGTTGGTGTGAAAACAAATCAATGGCCTAATGCAAACCCTAAGTCACCCACCTGCCAACTGCCAAGTTGCCCTAGATATGAAGTGGCAGCTACTATTCACAGCCTCTCTCATAGTGCAGGGAGTTCATGGCTGTTAAATGGACACTGATCAGGAACATCATTTACAAATACTGGTTCAATGGATGATTTCCTATTTTTTTTGGAAGAATTCTTCTTTTTCCTTCAGTTATCAAGCTCCTCTCCTGGAATCATCTCCCAATCTCAGTAGAGGCAGACACCCTCTCTCTATTAAAGAGTAAACCTAAAACTTTCCTCTTTGACAAAGCCTATAGTTAGGGCTGGCATCTCTCTATCCTCCCCCCCCCCCCCAACCTCTACCTACTCTATTCTTCTCTGTTGATCTGTACAACAACATCTATTGAGGTCTGTCCGTCCTGGGAGATGGATCCCTCCTCTGTCTCTCCCTGAGGTTTCTTCTTCTTTTTCCCCCTGTTAAGGGTTTTTTTTAAGGAGTTTTTCCCTGTTAAAAGAGTTTTTTGAGGAGTTTTTCCCTGTTAAAATGTTTTTTTGAGGGGTTTTTCCCCATTAAAAGGTTTTTGAGGAGATTTTGCCTGGCCACTGTGAGGGTCTAAGGACAGAGGGTGTCTTACCATGTATAGTCTGTAAAGCCCTTTGCGGCAAATCAGTGATTTTGGGCTATATAAATAAAATTGACTTGACTTGGCTTTTTGGGATCTTAATGAAACATATATTCTGAGCCAGTAATGTCATTCCACCTAAAGGCGTCATGGAAAATGTGATTACCAGAAACCTGTCATTCATACAGAAATGATGGCCCATTGGGAAAAAGCACTATCAAAATATGGGATGATTATCTAACTGTGGTGTCCTGTGGCTGCTCTGTAGGCACTCTGCCTTTGGTCATGGACATACCGCAGCACACCAGTGCCAAAATCACATGCTCTTGCAGTCCCTCTCATTGCTTAATTACCTCCCAGAGGGACTTTGGTGTGCGCATGAATTGTCAAATGAAGGAACGTCCTGTAAGATGAGCTGATAGGAAATTTGAGAAAGATGGAAAAATAAACAGCTCTATGATTCTCCTCAAATGTCCCTGTGTGTACATAGTCACCTTACTGTAGTTACTGTACAGCAGGATACAGTTTTGTAGCAATTGTGTGAACACACACACACACACACACACACACACACTACTCCCTCAGTGTGATGGACTGATGTGTGCAGAGCAAATTGCCACCTCAGTGGAGCAGTAAGGTGAGTTGTCACTGAGGGAAGAGGTTATTTGTCAGAGCGATGACAAGCTTCACTATCATTCTCTGCCTCCATGTATGTATGTATGTATATATATATATATATATATATCGATCACTCGATTACTCTCTCTGTTCTCTCACAGAATGTATTCTCTTGCTGCATCACTACTCAGTACTTTTTGTCTCAGAATTTCGGCTCTCCTTTCTAAAAAGATCGTATACAGCACAACACACACAGCAAAAATGGACAGATAATTTCACTTGACAATATTTCTTAAATTAAGATGATGATTAAGCATTCAACATGCTTATTTCTAGATTTAACAATCTGTGGCAATCTGTCCATGCAGCAAGATCATTTCCCTCAGATTTACTGTTTTTATCTGGTTTTTAGACACACCTTTTTTGCAATGTACTGTTTGTTGACTGGGATATACTGTGTAGGTGATTATATCAACCTTGTCTCCAAAAAAACATACTGCATCTGTTTATAATTACAAAATATTAATATGGTCTGTGGAATATGCAGCCATGGAGAAAGTTTAAAAAACTTTTTTTTCAACTTTTGGTATGTCATAACTGATTCTGAATAACTCTTCTTGGTGGGCGTTGGAAAGAAAAAAAAAACAAACTAACAAAGGTTAAAATTTGTGCAAATGAAGTGAGATTGCAGAATAAATAAGCAAGTATATACACACAAATGAATACAAAATTACAAAGGTAATGAAGTGAGATAAAATGAACCCCTTGAAATGTTGGCAAATGTTAATGGCATTAAAACTATCATGTTAGAAAACTGAGCTAATGGTAAAACAAATGAACCAAACAATATAAGAAAGGATGACACATGAAGCTCAGGTCAGGTTTGTGTTCAATGCCATCGCTCTTGATAGAAAATTGAACAAGTGGAGAAGAAAAGAGGATACAGAAAGTCCAGGAGGTGACACAAGAAGTCAATTAAAAGTTTCAGAAGCAACAACAATGGTCAACAGAGTTTAGGCGAGGTGGAGAGGGAACAACGTGGACTGAGAGAGAGGCACAGCGAGAGCCAAAAGCAGAGAGAAAGACAAAGGGGAAAAAAGAGGGCAGGAATGAGAGATTTCGAGGAGAAAAAGAAAACAAAAGAGAGAATAGATCCTGGAGAAAGTAAAAGGCTCGTCGACATAGTGAAAGAGGTCAGTGGAAGAGTTAAGACTCATGGTTTTTGAAGCGTGAAAACTCATTCCACCCCTGGACTTCCAGCAAGGAGAGGGGTGTGAGGAAGGCCTCTATCCCCAGCCACGGGTTGCCTTTGTGGGCCATGTAGTTAGAAAAGTGCCCCTCTTTGCCCAGTGACTCACACCAGGGCAAAGGATAGAAGAGAAAAAGTGGAAAGGGGTGAAAGAGAGCTACAGAGATGTCTTCTGACAGAATGTAAAGGTGTGTGTTTGACATAGAGCACATACCGCTTCACACAGCCTGACATATTGTCAGGTAATGAATGTGTTCAATAAAAATGTTCCAGTAAAAGGCAAGCTAAAATACAGACAGCAGATAAATTCCATCAAGCACAGTCAAGTCTAGACTGTTAGAAAAATGAGCTGCTATGGAATCTGTCTGACCTTTCTCTGATTCTGCTTCTGAAAACATCACTTCTTTTTCATGAGACACAATGCACTATACAGCCTAACACAACTCTAGGTTGCTTTTATAACTGCTGTGTAAATCCAACACGACAACAACATATTGCATTTACATCTCTAGGTAAAAACAGTAAATCTGAGGGAAATGATCTTGCTGCATGGACAGAAAATTTACTTTGACAAGATTTCTTAAATTAAGATTATTTAATCTAGAAATAAGCACGTATGCTTAAAATAAGAAATTAACTCTTAAAACAAGATAAATTAAGATAAATCTAAAGTTGTTTTTTTTTATCTTGGTAAGAAACAAATAATTTGCAGTGCACCCTTATTCTCTTACATGCGTATTTCTAGATTTAATAATCCTAATTTAAGAAATCTTGTCAAGTGAAATTATCTGTCCATGCAGCAAGATCATTTCTCAGATGTAGTGTTTTTATCTTGTTTTTAGACACACATTTTTGCAGTGTACTGTTTGTTGACTGGGTTTTACTGTGTTGGTAATTATAGCAAACATACTGTGTCTGTTTATAGTTATGAAACATTAATATCTCATATCACTGACAGAGGGATTGCTCACCGTCAATATAAACAACACATAAACATTCCCCTGCACCCCACAGTTAGCTCACCATTTTGTGTAAGCCTGATATTTATTATCATGTACAATTATCTGTTTCTTTTTTTAAGCCACCAGTGAAGCAGGAGTGTGTTGACTGTTGCTTTGTAAGTTTATGTTCAATTGCTAACAAGCATCATCTTTTCCAAAACTCTTCAAACAGTCTGTATTACCAACACACATCTTGGCCAAACTGTTAATTTCACCCCCAAAACTGAGAAAACTGATAAAAATGACTCAGAAAGCAAACATTGTCACTCATAACACACTGACCTCAAACAACACTCACTAGTATATGTCTGACTATATTGGCAGAATAATTATACAACTTTATTACAATAATGGTCTTCCTCAGCTTATTCAGAGATGTGCACCCTGACTGTTAATAAGAAATAAATAAAATGAGTCCATCACATTTGTCCTGGCTAATCTGCTCATCTGATTATGGAGCTCTAAATAGATTAGGACTGTCATAGATTCTCTGGCAGCCTTTCTCCAGACCTCATGTCCTCTGGTCTGCTGTCCTATTCTCCTTACAATCATATGAGGAAGAATTCATTCAGACAGTGTGATACAGTGTCTATTACCTATGCTCCAAAAGTCTGTCCGAGAATATTAATAAGCATGGAGTGTGGATACTTTGATTGATTGATAGATTTTATTTGACCATTCTTGATATAAAAATATAAAACAGCAACCTGTGCCATACGTAATATAAATAAATAAAAATAGTCAGGGATGACACAATAAAGCCTTATGCTTATTTCCATTGTGGTCCCTATAAGGCAGGAGACGGGGGCAAGTAGCAGCATATCATACATAAATCAAGCAAGTATCATTCATACATACATACATACTTTCTATGATTGCTTTTGTTTTGTTCCTTTTTATATTGTACGTTTGTTTTTGTTTGTCTCCTCTTTCTGCCTGCCCTTTTAACTCAATGGACTTTGACCAGCCTGAGCTACATTTAATGGAAGAAAGACACCTTTCACCTGAACTGCTGTGGCTCAGTTGGTAGAGCGTTATTTGGATAACAGCGCTATATAAGTGCACCCCATTTACCATTTTATTAATACTACTACTACTACTAATAATAATAATGAAACAGCACATGGGGAGTACAATATGGCCTTGAAAAGAGGTGAGAAAACAAAGGAGTGAACTAGTGGGGAACTCCCTGAGAGCTGTGACTCCCTTCAATACATTCATTGTCAGCTTGATGACTTGCAAACCCTGAATTGATGAAGTGAAAGTACCATGTGTGTATCTAGCACAAGAGATCAAGAGTTTCAACTGGCAATCGGGTCAGCTGCAGATGTTATTCTCCAGACGAGGCTCAAAATATCAAACTGCATACAAACAGGATCTCCACTCTAAATGACAGAATACCATCCATAAAGACCAATATGAGCGTTTAGCTGGTATAGAGTTTAGCGTTCTAAAAATCGCACTCATCACTATATTGTAAACTAAAACTCGCAAACTCACTCTAAAATCTAATTAAAACCAACTGAATTTGAAAACAAAAATTCATAACGAAATTAAAACTAAAACTAATGAAAAATCCAAAACTATTATAACCTTGGTCCTGAAATGTAAAATATACTCATTAGTGGTACAAACTGTGTGTGTGTGTGTGTGTGTGTGTGTGTGTGTGTTATGGTGGTGCTCTTTCCTCCCACTCTCCCCAGTAACTCCTGTCCCTGAATTCCTGTGCTGTAAAATTGGTGTTTTCATGGCCGTTGCATCTGCCAGTACACATCACCTTTAAAGTGAAAGAGGCACGGAGAGAAAGAGAGAGGGGGGGAGGAGGGAGGGGAAGGACAAGCGAAGACCCGCAGAAAGAAACAAAAAGTGACACATGTGAAGGTATTAGAGCAAAGTGAAAGGAGAAGGAAGAGAGGAAGAGAAAGCATGAAATGAAAACTTAATGGGATACAGCAAAGGAGGGAAGGAAAGAGTGTGAGAGGAAAGTGGTCACAGTGTTCCTACAACAACAGGTCAGAATGACTGTTAGAGCTCAGAGAGCATTTTATCATCACTGTTAGCATCACAGTAATCCTCTTAGACACCCTGGGGAGGGAGTTCATGCAATAAAAGGACTCATTACGCCACAGTAGTCTACATTTATTTACAAAAAAAAACAATTTGGACCACATTGTATTTTCAAAGTCTTTACACAAATTAATTTCTGGTGCGATAAATGGGATGTCTGACATCTTTGACTTTGAGCTTCAAAATTCAATGAGAGATTTTATGAACCGTGACCAGGAATTACGACAATATAGTGACATCAGAAGAACAACAAGAGGAGACACTGAAGTGGAAGCAAGACTACCATCAAAAATCATAAAATATGAAAATTGACCAAAAGGAAACAAACCCGTAGGAAAAATGATTTGCTCATGTGTTGCTCAATCTCTTCTCTGAGGTCAGTTTGAGCTTCTCATATTCGTATCATTCTGTGATCATTTTTTTCTGAATTACTTCTCCTGAGGGGCCTGAGGAGCAAGAGATAAGCTAAAAAGAGACAAAGACATCACTAAGACAAAGGAGGTTGAGTTGAGAAAACCATTTGAGCAAAACTTGAGAAGTGGGATCAACTGAAGAGATCTCATAGTTGTATGCTTCTGATCTCAATGATGTCTCAATTCAAATCTCCTTCAAAATAACCGAGACAGAATTGAGATCAGGAGCATACATGACATACATACGAATTTACTAGATTAAAGAGGCAAAGCTACAAGAAAAAAAGTTGCAGATTTAAGAGATTTAAAGTGGCAAATCTACGCAAAAAAGGTGCAGATTTATGAGGAAAAAGTGGAAAACAAAAACTTTATTCTCACAGATTCACCACTTTAAATCTCATAAATCTGTGCATTTTTTTCTCGTAGATTTCCCACTTTAGTCTCGTAGACTTTTTTCTCAAAAATATGACCCCCCTCCCCCGGGTCCGTATGTTTTATACACATTCTGGCAGTATGTAATCCTCCAATATTCTCTAGGGTTGAAATTTGGAATTTGCAAGTATTCCAATGAGTGCCCTATTAAGGGTTAACTGAGCACAAACATATATTTTTGTAAATCATAATATTCCTTTGAATAAATGAAAATAGGACTTAAACATACAGCACTAGTACTTAAAACCAATTCCTTGATTATAATTAAACTCATCACAGGCATAAGGAAAATAGCACCAAGGTCACATTTCTAGTCAACAACACGTTGTCTTTTTATGAAGGGAATTCAATATCCTCTACAGCGTGTGAGGGAATCCATCTAAAGACAGCTGAACCAATAACAGCTGAGCCTGTCCACTGTGTCTTCCTCACACACTAAGAAACAGACCAGTGCACAGGCTTTAATGTACTTGTCAACACAACCAGAAAACAGCCACATCCCTTTCACTTCAGAAATACTCAAACAAAACAAAGAATGTCTGATAAAAGTGTAATCTTAAAGTTGCTTTATTTTTGTTCACAATGACATCCATATCTAGTGAAGCATGAGGCTCAAAAAGCAAAATAGCAGATAATTAGGATTATCTCTTTGTATACTGGTTTTGTCTGACTGTCATTTCCCTTTCTCACCATGTAGAGGTGATGGGTAAAGAATGAATGAATGAATGTGGTCATGTCTGGGTAGCAGAGGTCTGGTACAACGAAAAAAAAGTCAAAAAGAAGAAGAAAGACGTGCCTTAAGACTGTAATCTTTCAAAAGTCCAACAGGGGTAGCCAACATTGGTCCTATCTATCTCAATCCAAAATGAGACTACTTCTCACTTGATCTATTACCTTGGTTAGAATTTTCGTGGCAACATTATGGCCAGTAGGGGTTCTAGACCAATTTTACTGTGGGGGCCAAGGAGGGGCCAGTGTTTAATCAGAGGGGCACATTACAATCGTCAAAAATTATATTTGAGCATCAAAACCTTTATTTTAGCTAAAAGCCTCATATTTGGAAGATATATAATATAATATAAATTGATCATTTTATTATTAATGAGACACAGGGGCCACAGCAGGGGCCAAGGGCTTCTTCACAGGGGACTGGATTGAAGATGATATGATGCTAACTGTGTAAGTAATGTCCCATTTAGAAAAAATATAATGTGTTATATAGGAACTGTCTCTACTGTAGGAACAGTAGAGAAGCGAAGAAAATAATAAGTACTGGACACTGTCTAAATAGCCGCAAACCTGTTTGTCATGTTCTGACCCTTTCCCCATGTGATTTAATTTCACGAAAGGTTATTTGAACATTTTGGTCATTTAAAAATGTTTTGTTCAGTGTTCAGTTGTACTAAAAGACACTCCAAGGGGTCAGCTATTTTTTATTTTTTTTAGATACAACCTTGCGCCTCCCCAGTCCAAATATGGTCTCTCCCGGTAATTTTTAGCTAGTTTAATCTATCTATCTATCCATCTATCTATCTATCTATCTATCTATCTATCTATCTATCTATCTATCTATCTATCTATCTATCTATCTATCTATCTATCTATCTATCTATCTATCTATCTATCTATCTATCTATCTATCTATCTATCTATCTATCTATCTATCTATCCATCCATCCATCCATCCATCCATCCATCCATCCATCCATCCATCCATCCATCCATCCATCCATCCATCCACCCACCCTCCATCCTCCCTTCCTTCCTTCCTTCCTTCCTTCCTTGGCCATCTGTTTCCATCGAGTCCCTCCTACTCCCTCCATCCTCTGCATCTGACCTCTTCTCCTCTCTTACTTTCCTATCGTCTCTTCCACTCAGTCATGTAGTATAGGCAGCTGCAGCCTTTTCAGAGCCCCTCATCAGTCCTCCACATTTTTCTCTCCTTATTGTAGCACCAGTGCACTGACCCCTCATCCACCCTCCCTTCCCTCTCCGTCTCTGTCGCCCTCATTCTCTCATTCATTTTCTCCTGCCAAGTCAGCTCTCGGTGCCCTCTCTCTCTCCCTCTCCCTCTATCTGTTCTTTTACTCTCTAGCACTGGCCAAGTCGTTAATATGGAAGACTGTGTTCCTCTAAGCCACTGGGTCTTCCTTTGCTTTTTCTATTTTACTCTTTCATCTGTTTTCTATCCTTTTTTGTCCTCAGACCCACCAGGATTTTTTAATGTATGTCCTACTCATTCACATTATTTCCATCAGATTTTTGCTCTAACAACACTCTCAAAATACAATTAGTTTTATTCAGTTGAGTATCACATGAAACATTTTGCCAGAGTACTGAAATACAATTGAATCTCTATAACAACTACACTAAATTGCCAAGCCTCCCGAGGCTACAAGGTTCACCAAATGAATATTACTTGATGAAGCACACATAGTGGCAGTTTTGTTACGGTTTGAGTTTTATGCAGATGAGAGAAAAACAGAAGTATGCCATGAGGGTGATGCTTGGAGAGAAGATGTGGGACCCATTAAAATCAAAGGGCCCCCATGGGACCATGTTCTTACCAGAAAGAAACACTACATTAGTTGTGTCTTCACACAACTTAAAACAATCAAGGGTTCCATTTCTGACAAGCAGACGCATCTACAGAAAAGCAAATGCAATGGTCATTTGATGAAACAACAGATCAAAGTATTTGTGATGTATTACCAAAAATGATATCAAGGTTGTGGTTGATGGGTGGAGCCACAAATCAGCAGCCTTTCCTAACCTAACCAAACCGTATTAAAATAATGTCAGTCGCCTAACCACACCAAAACCGTACAAGTCTAAAGAAATGTTTTGTAAGGTTCTTTGGGGTCATTTTGGAAGCCGATAAACTGTATTGTCATTAAGATTTGGCAAACAAGTAAAGAAAAAGAAGACTGCATTTTTAAACCATCACATCCAATTCATTACTAACAAAACCATGTCCTTTGTACAATTACACTCAGTTCTGCTTTCAATAATTGAGTAAGGGATTTTCTTTTCAAGAGCAGCATATCAAGAAGCTTTTACTGTGTTGACAAGTAGAAATTCACATAATAAGATGTGCTCAGATGAATCGTACACACCATTGACACCCAAGACAAACTTGTTTGTAATTGCTCCGCCTAGATGTGTGGTGGAAGGTGTGTTTTGACCTATTTTATTCATAACACTGAGTCTGTCTTTTTCTAGACAGAACAGAACCGGCTTTCCATTCAGACCCTGGGAACAGAGAAGTGAGGGGCAGGTTAACTGACAGGGGTAGTGCTAAAATCCATTCTTCTCAGTTGTGTCAAGAACAAATACATTTTAAAAATGTGGAACTAACACAATTGGCCAAGGTTCCATTTATTTTGGCTCAGACATGACATTTTTAACTGACACATGCAGTGTCAAGATGGTTAAGGCTAAAGCCGTCTTCATACTCTTCAAAAGTGTATATATACCGAAGCCCTCTGCTTATTGAGCAGATGTGTGTAAATTGGCGCTCTTGGGCCCAGTCTGTGGTTATAACTCATTAATCCACACAGCAGAAGCAAGTTGAAGTGACTTCTTAGAAACAATAAAGAATAAGAAGGTCTCCCCTCAAAGATGATCCCATAGATAGTTTTGTTACAGGCAGAAAAATATGACCCATAATTATTATTTTTGCGACTGTCCTCCGTCGCCAGAATGTAACCCTTTGATGCACAACATGGTCTAAAGTGACCCGAGAGAGTTTTTATGTTCTATATCTTTGCAATAAATTATTTTCATCATCCAGTATTCCAGGTTTTCCTCAATTAGTTTGTTTTTGATCATCACACATCCTTATGTTTATGTTTTTCTTTATTAATTTTAAAATAAAACCCCTTTTTGTGTCAAAAAATGACCCGTATCCATTTTTTTTATAGCTAAGTAGCTTGCTAAGCTAACTACTTAGCTAACATCTTGGCTAAGTAGTTAGCTAGGCAAGCTACTTAGCCAAGTAGTTAGCTATGTAATATTATAAAAACTTTTTTTCTTCATAAAGTATGAGAAGCAAAATGGAAACAATGATATGTTGTTATCAAAAACAAGATATTGGAATATTCAATGATAAAATAATTTTTGACCCATGTTGTGCATTAGATGGGGGGTCAATATGTTGTGCATCAAAGGGTTAAATGGCCAAATTTGTGCTCATGGAAGGAGGGAGGGATGGGAGGTAAACCATGAAATACTTGATGCTATATGGGTTGTTGTGACAAAAGCTCATATGTGACTTTATGGGTGGTATTGACAAACGGTCTATTCTGTCGTTTAGGGTGGAGATCTTCGTCAATAATGCAGGAGGACAGACATTATCTCCATTTGTCTTTGACTGGTTAGCAGAAATATTCATTCAGCAGCCCTGCCTTAAAACAAGCTGTAACAGATCTTCCTTGCACCATGTTACAAATTTTAGACACATTTTGTTATTCCTTCAACTGCTCCTTTCTAAAAGCAATGGTTTCTTGTGGTGAGTATAAAAAAAATCCCATTAGCCTTATCAAACATTTACTCTTTCACAGAACTCGAAAATCATTTTGCATGTTTGTTCTGGTCTTTAACCACTTCATGTCTTCATAAAGCCTACAGGACTTGGTGTAACACTACGAGCCAAACATTTGCACTGATCCTCCTCCAAGATTATCACTCACTCAAGTTATGATTATGACATAATTATGCGATAATTATGTGGCCAAGCAAAATACCCAGGACTTGGAAAATGACCCATGATTCACAGTTAAACCCTGCAAATCTCTGAATGCAGTGTTAGGCTGATAAACAATGAGAGCCCAGAAACAAGGATAAAGATGTATCATCGCCAAATAAAGAACTATAATCAATGCAAAAATGACAAACTGGGTTGAACTGTGACAAAAGTTTGTTGTGAATCATTTGTGTTTCATTTCATTGTCAGGACAGTGCTTTGCCACACACGCACGCACACACACACACACACACACACACACACACACACACACACACACACACACACTCTCTTTCCCTGTATGTCTTTGTCAGCCTCTCCCTCCGTCTCTCTGTCTCCTTGTATGGAGTCTGCTACAACATTTTGATTTACTTAAGTGACTCCATTCTGCAATCAGCCTCAGACGTGCAGGCTGTGTGTTTGTGCTTTTCTCCATATGTGTTTGTTTGAGGCTTAAACACCAGCCACCAGCCATGAGCCTGAGGTTCATTAGCCTGATCAATGATTGACTCTCTTCAATTTCTCTTCTCTTACATTTTTCTTTCAAATAGTTTTACAGTTTGAAAATGCTCTGCTACTATCTAAATCTCATTGATTCTTTTTCATGTCAAGAAGGATCCTTTCTTTCTTTTTTTCTTTCTTCCATCTCTCCATCCCTTCCTGTTGTCGCCATCATTGATTAGGTCTGGTGTTGAGGAGAAATATGCTCTCTCTCTCTCTCTATCTATCTCTCTCTCTCTCTCTCTCTCTCTCTCTCTCTCTCCTTCCTCCCTTTCATTCAGTGGTTCATTGATTAGTTCTGGTGTTGAGGAGAATTGCCTACTTGGTCCCAAAGTAAAAAGCACTAAGTGTTATTCGTGTGTCTCTCTCCGCCTCAGTCTGACCTCCCTTTTGCTTTCAGTATAGACGTTGTCAATAAGCCTTGGCGTCATCCCCCAGTTTACAAAGAAACTTGTCTGTTTTCTGTTGCTTTTTCCGCTTGGAGCTGATAGCCTTGGCGTCTCTGAGGCATCTAAAGGCTGGACTGTGGAGGGTTTTGGCGTCTTTTCCCTCTCAGGGAGAGTTTAGAAGTGGTGAGCTATTACACCATCTTTATTCACGTGTCTTAAAAAACATGCCACTCCTAGGTGAAAACAGTTTATGATGCTAAAAGTGGCTTTTCTATGGGAATAGAGATCCTTTTACTTATTGCATTAAATTATAGAAATAATCAATAGTAAATTGTACCAAAAAAAAAAAACATTTTAATTGAATGTGACATTTTCAGATCAGATCAGAAATCATATTGTTATGAATATCCTGTCTTTGAATGGACATTTTTAATTGTATTCCTAAATCCTGTTTATAAGGCTTCTCTGCTTTGTAAAGTAACAGCCAATGCCTTGACAAGTTACCAGTGCAGGCTACCTTCACATAGAGAGATTTTGATTCCAATGCCATTTTTGGATACTTACAAATAACTGGTAATTCTGTGATACTATATAAAAACAATCATGATGATTAATGCATTTTCTGCATCAATTTAGTGGAAATGTCTTTATTTATGTACAGAAAAACATAGTGAGATCATAGTGATCCCGATCCGTCCCCCCCACTTTCCAGAAGGCAACAAACATCGCTGGTAAAACAGAGGATTAATGCCCATTAGTTAGACTTATTTACATTGCAGCGCTCATAGAGAGTCAAATTCAAAAATAACATCGTGCACACAACATCATTTTCATAAAAGGTGTCATCAACATGACATCAACCCGCATAAATACGCCGTCGAGCTCCATTATAACAATGCCAAACCTATGGGCGGCAGACACAACAACACATAACCGGAGTTTTCCAAATTCTCCACTTTGCCACTTTTTCCACTTTTTTTCGTTTTTCTGTGATAAAAACTGGGTTTATGTGTAAATGAGAGGCCAAACCGCATGGAAATATCTGCATTTACCCTTCGTGTAAACGGGGCCTTAAATAAACCTTTATTCTCCTTTACAATAATTCATTAAAAAATGCAATGATTAAGATGGAATAGTGCCATTAGAATGTGCAGGAGGCACCAAATTTAGGCTTTTAGGGAAAAAAATTCTGACAAAAAAAATCCTGTTGGAAACACTGGTCCTAAAGGCTTGACAGACTGAACAGACAAGAAATCACCCAGCAGTATGTTCAGGGTAATAAAAAGGAGGAGAGATGTTTTAGGGTCCTTCATTGAGTCAGCTTCAAGTCAGTAAGTTTCTTTGGCTGCACTGGGAATTTCATGTACAAACCTATTTTTATTTATGCTAGTATGTTGGTTGTTGTTTACACTACAGTTCACATAAGAATGTTTAAATAAAACATATTTGGGTTAAGGCATGGAGTGGAAAAAAACTCACTGAGTTGAAATCATTTGCTGACAGCTTCGTCCCCCCAGTTAAAAAATCCCATCTGCACCTCTGAGTCTATCAACGATTTTGTGTTCCACATATAATGAAACGAATGACCATTCTCATTCCGACTGACTGGCACTGAAAGACATTACAAGGATGTTATGAAAACTAATCGAGCCCTGTTGCTATTCAGACTGAAACGTGCTTCTCTAGTCTCGAGTCCATAAGCCTCCGTGATCAACAATAATTGCATAGGTTTATTTTTTATCCATCTTGGATATTTTTCTGTCAAAGTGAATACAGTGTTTGTCCCTCAGACCAACACAGGTGCAGTAGAATATAAGAAGAATGCAGCAGCAGTGTCTGTGTCCCAGCCTGTGTTACACTTTGAGGGGGGAAAAGAAGAAAAGGCTCAGTGTTCATCTTGGTTTCATAAGCAAAGAAAAATAAATCTGTGCAAGTGTGTGTGTGTAAATGAGATAGCAAGAGATACACATCCCAGCACACACCTTACTGTTGTCAGGCAACATTTGGCTTTTCACTGCATGGAGGCTTCCACGGATAGATCCAGCACTGTCTTACTGTGCTCTGAAAGTCTACTGACTGAAACACATTAATCTTTCTTTTACACTCTGAACGTGATGCGTCACACTAACTTTCACATGCAAGTCATTAGATGTCCTCAGTGCTTTTAGGGATCAATAAAAAAACAGAAAAACTATGAGCTCCACAACAGCACAACCAACTTCAACATATATTTGGATGAATACAATTTTCATCAGAGTAAAATACACTGTATGACAACCAAGGTTTTCAATATATATTTTTTAAATTTTGTTGTTCATTTTTGTTCTCGAATTCAGTTAGTTTTAATGAGTTTTTAGATCGTGTTTGCTAGTTTTAGTGTTAGTTTTAGTTGTTTTGTAATGGGGTATTTGTTGGGTGCCAGATTCAATAAGGTGACACAACCCGTTCTCATTCCCAAAGCGTAATATACCGAAGATTTGTCACACCCCTAGACGTATCATACTGGCGCAAAGGGTACCCTTCCACGTTTGTATGAAACGCTCTGGGTTCTCAATTGACTCCAATATATACCCGCTCGCGGCGCTGAGAAGCGCTTAGAGCAGACGCTACAGCTGTCTATTCACTCCAATAATATCCCGACCACGGCCCTCCATTACGCTGCCAGCGACAATCTGAATTGAGAACCGAGGACCCTGTGCACGGAAGTATTTTTCTCCCTATTTTAAGGATTTCTTTTAATGACATCGTCAACATTTCTCAACACAAACACATCAAAGTCTCACTGATAATTCAACAATAAAATAGCTTCATGTTGTGGCTCTCAGTATCATTTTTTTCTCCTTCGATTCTGAGAAATAAACTTTTATTCGTTTGTTTTACGGCATTCCACTGGCGGACATTTCTCTCATTTTTAGTGAAAAAAAATAAATATTTTGACTTTGTTTCTGCATAAAAATGGATTTTGATTACATTTCTAGCGAGAAATATATGTTTTATGTTCTTAATATTCACTCAGTGAATGTACATAATCACTTTGTGGCGAAGATCTCGCCAGAAAAAGACGATCCGCTGTGTTTTATTTTGAAATCTGTTTTATTTTGTAATCTACCGCGCTCATAGCGGATGTGGTACTATCCTCACGGATGTGCTGTGCGATCTCATTGAATCGCGCTTCACTGTAAATGGCCCCGACTCTGCTCTCCTGTTTTAGTTAAAATATCTTCATTAAACAAACATTGTTGTCTTTTTTTTAGCATAGATAATATACATACAGTGTAATTATTTATTAGACAGTGTGTGATATTCGATATATTGGGTAGAAATAGGTTTTCACAGCCCTAATAGGGAAGAACTACAAAACGAGAGGTCTAGGGAGTTGTAGTTTTTTTAATAAAACAGGTTTTTACCTAAAATTGGAAGTTGGAAATACTTAATTAGTGGCTTTCCAGGGGTTTGAGGGGATGTCAATCACATTTTTGGCATCAGAATTTAAATATTGTCTTGTTCAATGGGGGATTTGTTGTTTTTTCAGCATATCCTAAAGCCCCCCCACTCCCACCCCTTAGTGACTATGCTCACATTATAGTCCATGTCAACACCTTTCTATAACAGTAGGTCTCATGTCTGTAACCCTTTTTGTCTCTTAGTTATAATCATTTAAATATGCCCCAGGGTTAAGGTTCAAAGGTCAATATCTCAAA
This sequence comes from Centropristis striata, assembly GCF_030273125.1. Classification (NCBI taxonomy): domain Eukaryota; kingdom Metazoa; phylum Chordata; class Actinopteri; order Perciformes; family Serranidae; genus Centropristis; species Centropristis striata. The sequence goes on along the minus strand of NC_081517.1, from coordinate 24,629,210 downwards.
GCAAGAATATTATAGAACCTTGAAATTGATATATGTTACTCTCCAGGCCAAGACCTTTCCGGTGATGTATTTGGTTTAGCTCTATGACAACCCTAACCCTAACCCTAACCCTTTTTTCACATCTCGCACTCAGAGGGCTGTGGGGATCTAAGTCTGTTAGGGCAGATTTCCAAGGTTTGAAAAAAATAAAACTTTGTCATAGAGCTAAACCAAATACATCACCGGAAAGGTCTTGGCCTGGAGAGTAACATATATCAATTTCAAGGTTCTATAATATTCTTGCTTTGAGATATTGACCTTTGAACCTTAACCCTGGGGCATATTTAAATGATTATAACTAAGAGACAAAAAGGGTTACAGACATGAGACCTACTGTTATAGAAAGGTGTTGACATGGACTATAATGTGAGCATAGTCACTAAGGGGTGGGAGTGGGGGGGCTTTAGGATATGCTGAAAAAACAACAAATCCCCCATTGAACAAGACAATATTTAAATTCTGATGCCAAAAATGTGATTGACATCCCCTCAAACCCCTGGAAAGCCACTAATTAAGTATTTCCAACTTCCAATTTTAGGTAAAAACCTGTTTTATTAAAAAAACTACAACTCCCTAGACCTCTCGTTTTGTAGTTCTTCCCTATTAGGGCTGTGAAAACCTATTTCTACCCAATATATCGAATATCACACACTGTCTAATAAATAATTACAATGTATGTATATTATCTATGCTAAAAAAAAGACAACAATGTTTGTTTAATGAAGATATTTTAACTAAAACAGGAGAGCAGAGTCGGGGCCATTTACAGTGAAGCGCGATTCAATGAGATCGCACAGCACATCCGTGAGGATAGTACCACATCCGCTATGAGCGCGGTAGATTACAAAATAAAACAGATTTCAAAATAAAACACAGCGGATCGTCTTTTTCTGGCGAGATCTTCGCCACAAAGTGATTATGTACATTCACTGAGTGAATATTAAGAACATAAAACATATATTTCTCGCTAGAAATGTAATCAAAATCCATTTTTATGCAGAAACAAAGTCAAAATATTTATTTTTTTCACTAAAAATGAGAGAAATGTCCGCCAGTGGAATGCCGTAAAACAAACGAATAAAAGTTTATTTCTCAGAATCGAAGGAGAAAAAAATGATACTGAGAGCCACAACATGAAGCTATTTTATTGTTGAATTATCAGTGAGACTTTGATGTGTTTGTGTTGAGAAATGTTGACGATGTCATTAAAAGAAATCCTTAAAATAGGGAGAAACACAGGGTCCTCGGTTCTCCATTCAGATTGTCGCTCGCAGCGTAATGGAGGGCCGTGGTCGGGATATTATTGAAGTGAATAGACGGCTGTAAGCCTCTGCTCTAAGCGTTTCTCAGCGCCGCGAGCGGGTATATATTGGAGTCAATTGAGAACCCAGAGCGTTTCATACAAACGTGGAAGGGTACCCTTTGCGCCAGTATGATACGTCTAGGGGTGTGACAAATCTTCGGTATATTACGCTTTGGGAATGAGAACGGGTTGGGTGACAATAAATGTTTCCTTTACTTCCTTTGCCTGATCCATCTCAGCCCCAATAAGTTTATTAAGTCATAAAACCAGATAGATGAAATAGGTTTCATATCAACCAATAAGGTTTATGCATGAAAAAAATTGACAAAGATGAAAACGAAGGACATTTTCACTATAATTTTATTTAGTTTTAGTTTGTTTTGTAACCACAAAATACAGTTTCAGTTAGTTATCGTTTTTAAAAAAACTGTCATTGTTTTTAATTTCAGTTAACGAAAATGTTTTTTCCATTCTAGTTTTGGTTATTTTGTTAGTTTTCGTTAACTATAATAACCTTGATGACAACACTAGATTGTCTTTTCTTTCATTTTTACTCATACATGCAGATGATATTCATATTTAATTGAATTACTTAATTTCATACCACTGAACTTTCTGATATCTCACATTATATTATTTGATATTTAACTGCAGCAAGTTGGCAGATTTTCAATTATATAATTTTTATAGGCAGTCTCCACATTTCAGCAATAATGTCCTCTTCACAGAGGTTTGTCTATGAAACAATGACATTGCAGGGCACATAGAGAGTCCGGCGTTTGTGTGTTACGACTAATGGTGCGTTTAAGGTCTACACAAATGTCGGAATTTTTCGACGTTGTTCCGAGCTACAAAATCCGACATTCAGTGTAAATTAAACACAGCATACGCTGTTACAGTAAGAACGAGTTAGACCTGCCTTCAAAATAAAAGCAAACACATTTAGCTTTCAAAATAAGAGCACATGGATGTGATGTGAGCAGAGTCCACCACAGCATTTACAATAAAACTGTCAAAATATGACGCCTTGAATAAACCTTTAATCTCCTTTACAATAATTCATTAAAAATGCAATGATAAGATGGAATAGTGGCATTAGAATGTGCGAGAGGCACCAAATTTAGGCTTTTAGGGCAAAAATTTCTGACAAAAAAACCCAAACACTGGTCCTAAAGGCTTATATTAAAGTAACATGTGTTTATGTCCATATCTATATGACCTGTTGGAAGTAGCTATGAATTATGAACAAAAAAATGGACATTGTTAGTCAATGTGTATCATCAAATGTGTCATTGCTCATATTTTATTGTGTGTTGACGTCAGAAGGGAACAGTGGTATGTCTCTATGTTGCTTCTCCCTACTACTTTTTGGACAAACAAAGTCTGTACATTTTTAACTGTTGTTTTTTTATTGTCTTATGTATATATGTATTTTTTTATGTTTGATATAACACTTTGGGACCAAGTAGGCTATACTTTGGCTGATACAGTAATATAAATGCATTAAGTATTGATTGCAATTATCATTTAGTTATCAGGACTATCAGGACTGAATGCAAGTTCATCACGTTATTTGACAAATAAAAATGCAACGATTAATTTTAATATAAAAATTATTAGTAGGGTTGTCAAAAGTATCGATACTCCAAAAAGTATCAATACTAAAACGTTGTATCCAGATACAATACTCATTTTCAAAAGTATCGATGGTTTATTGTTGTGTGTATAGACGTACTTGTACAAATGCTTCCACTCCACTTGGTTTATATGATTTTTAGGGTCAATCCGTGCCTGCAATCCATGTCACACATGGTTGTGTCTTCCTCCGTCAGCCACTTTTTTTCTTTAAATGTGATGTTCCTGTATGTCTTCTACATATATCACTGCCACTATAGTTTGTATGAATGGGCCTGTGGTGGCATATATGTTCTGTGGTTTCTACCCTAAAACACATTTTACATGTCACACAGCAGGCAGACTTTAAGGAACTACCTTTATGGACTGAAAAAGGCATCATTTCCCACTGTCTCTGATGCTTCATAGAGCACTGGGTTTTACCAATAAACAGCCAATAAAAAACATGTTCTGAGGACAGAAAGGGAGGAAAAGCCTGGATTCTCTCTCTCATTCTGACCTTCTCTTTTTCCCTACTCCTACATCCTCCTGTAAACCAGGAGTTTAAAAAAACATTGGTTTATGCATTTGTGTGTACATCTTTACATGGAAGAAAATACAAGCTGAAAGTCCCTCGTTTACTTTGCCTCAGTGCTTGACTTCCCACAAATTCACTGGTGCAAGGAAAGAGAACTGGAGGACAGGACACAGAGTAATATGAGTGAATAAAGAAAGGAAAAGCATGTCTAAAAAGTGCAGGAAGTGGTGAGAGAGATATTTTAGATGTTTGGCTGAACATTGGTTGGTTAGGTCAGGCTGGGACTGCTTTGGGAAAAGAAGACCACACACACATCCACAAATACCCACACATGCACAACCTTTTAGCCATTCCAAGACCCTTTTTCAGAGCTGTTTCTGATTATGTTTAGATGGAAATGTATATATGAGGAGACGTCTGTCTGTCTCTTTATTTCCATCTCTCCATGCAGCTGTTTTTCTTTTTCTCACTCTCCTTCCTTTGAAATCTCCTCCCTCTTTATATCTGCCTTTCATGCCCCCTCTCCTGATGCAGTCTGACTCTAATTGTGGTTGTCTTAGTTCCTTTCTCCAAACCATCAAAGTCTGTTTCCTATCAAACTCTTGACTATAAGAAGACTGATCCAGGGTCATTGGCCAGCCAACATGACTCTGCATGTGGTGGTTATCAACCACAGGCAAACAGGTCTCAGATCAGCACTCTGATTTGAACCAAACTCAGCCCCAGTGGTTCAAACAGTCACACTAGGGTTTTATCCCAAACTTTTGCAGCCGAACTTGCCATGTGGAGAGCTACCAGGAGCAGGCCTGATGACATAAGCTCTTATGTTTGGACGGTGATCAGAAATGGCAGCTGTGTAACCTTGATGTGTCCGCTGTTGAAAGGAGAATAAAAAATATGCTATGCACACTGCACTCATTTACAACTGTCTGTTTAGGGAGTTACTGACCAAAACAAAGTAGCCTCGGTTGTAACTGATCTTTGTTATATGAGTATTACCCCGAAATACTGATCACGCACAGTTTTGAACTTTGTCATGTTTGTTATACTTTTTGTTGGATTTCTACTAGTCTCACACAGAGGAGCTTCCAGCACGCCTTTCTGTAACCCAGATGGTTTCCATTATGATCCATGAAGCATTTTATACCTCTTTCACACCAATGACCGCAGCTGGACCAGAATTATTTGACCATGTCCATCCCTTTTTTTTTGTCAGTTCAAACTAAGCCAATAATCATGGGTAGATCACATACGACCTGTGTCACAACCTGGTGAATATATACACTGGTGTGTCTAAAAACAAGATAAAAACACTAAATCTGAGGGAAATGATCTTGCTGCATGGACAGATAATTTACCTTGACAAGATTTCTTAAATTAAGATTAGGAATAAGCATGTTGAACACTTAAAATAAGAAATTCACTCTTAAAACAAGATAAATTATCTAACATTTCTAAATTTAAAGTTTTTTTTTATCTTGGTAAGAAACAAATAATTGTCAGGTCACTCTGCTCGGGCCAGTTCATCGCTGCTTGCAGTTTTAATTGATCTTGTTTAAGATTTAATTCCTTGTTTTAACGTTCAACATGCCTATTTCTATATTTAATCATCTTAATTTAAGATATCTTGTCAAGGTAAATTATCTGTCCATGCAGCAAGATCATTTCCCTCAGATTTAGTGTTTTTATCTTGTTTTTAGACACACCTTTTTTGCAGTGTACTAATTACCTCACATGCTGGAAATGGGAGGGGCGGGGTCTACACAAATCACAATATAATGCAAGCTTGAGTCATAATATGGTAAATTTAGTATATACATATTTTTACCTTGGTATAATGTTCTATTGCTTTTTTTCAATAATAAAAAAAATTGCTAGATATAGTAAAAAAATTTTTTTTAGCTGGGCATGTGACAACTGATGAACTGATAATGTAATGGGTTTTTATTTCATGATGTTTACTAATTGCTTGAAATTGTAACATTTCTATATGAATTAGTTTATGAAGCAGGCTTCAGATGCATGAGGTTAAAAAGTTACTAATAAAAAATGAGCAAATATGCTTTCAAGGCAGTTGGCTATCCCATTCATGGTTATATGAACCTGTTTTAATTCACGGATATCTGACCTTAACCATGACAACGACACTAAATGAGTCTCTTTTGTGTTAATATGTGTCAGTTGCTCTCTAAGACCAGATACAATTTAGGGTTTTGTGTGATAAGACACAAACACAGACACGAAAGGTTTGAAAACAAACAAGCAAAACATGGATTGGAGAAAATACGACAGAGATGGAGAAAATGATTTGATTCCAATCAAAGCGTCTGATCTCATGATCAGTCAAATGCTGGTTCAAACTTCCATACTGCGCTGCTTGCCATGTGTCTTAAATGACCTCAACATTTATCATAAGAAACATGAAAAACATGATATATGGTAGAGTCTGCCACAGACAGCAGACAGAAAGGAACCGAGGGAGGGAAAATAGTGGAAGTTTGGATGAATTCAATGGCCCTAAACGATTGTGTCTGTCTTACAACCTATCAGTTACTGGCCTTCTCAGTGCTGTCTTTGTCTAGCTGCCGAGCAGGGAAGAAATATGAGCAGGTACCTGAATTTTCAGGGCATGTGAACACACATGCTACCAAGTAACTCGTGCAGCAGCTGGATGTTTAGATTGAGACGGGGGGAGGAAGTGCAGAAGAATGTGATTTACAAAAAAAGCTGATTCTGTTCTATCTTGCAGATGCAGAAGGATAATATCAAATGACAAAGATTTGACTTCAGAAAAAAAAAACTATTTGTTGAATTGTTTCTGGAGATAGCCACATAAAGATTATATTCTGTACAAATCTTCATAATTTGTTGACAATAAAAATACAATTCAATATGAATTTCACTGAGCAGATTTGTTTCTCTTTCTCTCTTTCTCTCTTTCTCTCTTTCTTTCTTTCTTTCTTTCTTTCTTTCTTTCTTTCTTCAACAAAATGGAATTATCAACCCAATAAATCAGTTGAATTCCAATTCAGATTACCAAAATAAATGAAGTGGACTCTAAAAGGTTGCTAACAAAGCAAAGTAAAGTCCTTTTACCATGTGTTACTGGTAAGTACAATCTGGCTGCATACTCCTCTTCCTCTTCCTCCTCCTCCTCCTCCTCTCCCTCTGAGTCTGGCTCAGCCACGTCTCCTAACAACAGGTTGCCATGTGGGGTGACTGACTGCGGATGTGATTGGTCAATGACAGATGATGGACAGGAGGGGGAGGGCATTGGAGAACCTGTGAAAAAACACAACCAAAAAAAAGGAGGGGTGGGGTGGGGTGGGGATGGGGGTGAAGTTGAATCATGAATAAAGGTGGCAACAATCACAGCAACTCAAATCTTATTAAAAAAAACATAATGAGTGAAAAATGAGTATGGTAATGTCTGCTGATGGTTTGAAAAACTGTGACATGAGCTGACAGAGTTACAGCATCTGGAGGCAGAACACTGCAAAAAGGTGTGTCTAAAACAAGATAAAACACTAAATCTGAGGAACATTATCTTGCTGCATGGACAGATAATTTATCTTGACAAGATTTATTAAATTAAGATTATTAAATCTAGGAATAAGCATGTTGAACACTTAAAATAAGAAAATAACTCTTAAAACAAGATACATTTTCTAACACTTCTGTATCTAAAGTTTTTTTTATCTTGGTAAGAAACAAATAATTGTCAGTGCACTCTGCTCGGACCAGTTCATCGCTGCGTGCAGCTTTAATTTATCTTGTTTTAAGAGTTAATTGCTTAAGCGTTCAACATGCTAATTTCCAGATTTAATAATCTTTAAGAAATCTTGTCAAGGTAAATTATCTGTCCAGGCAGCAAGATCATTTCCCTCAGATTTAGTGTTTTTATCTTGTTTTTAGACACACCTTTTTGCAGTGAACTTCTGGGTTGGAACAGCCAAATAGAGTCATATAGTGAACATTGAACAGTCCATGATGCAGCCATGGACCTTCACAACACTATTCACTCAGGACTCTTCAGTGTTTTGGCTGCTGTGTCTGGTGGAAGTCCTGCAGTCTTTTACTTAAGTTTGATTAAATTTCATAAATTCTCTGCCATTGATTTGTGAGTGAAAGGGAACTTGAATCACGTACTGTGTGTGTTGTCAGTCTGTGCGTTAGGCAGGGTTGGCTGTATGTTGTGCCTGCAGACTCACAAGCAAAATCAATTGTGTATCGATGTGTTAACCTTGGCATTTAGTGGCTTCTGAATGTTAAACGGCCAGGTTCTCTGTCTGCACATGTGCATATTGTGTTTGGCAGTCTTTGTCTGTGTTTGACAACTCTGTCTGGACAGAGAAATTGAAAATTGTTGTTAGGTTATTTGTAGGAAAATAATTCCAATCTTGTCTGGCTGATCCTTTATCGAGATGTTGAGAATGCAAAGCACAGCTCTGCCCCTCCTCTAATTATTCTTTTTTTTAAAGGAATGGAATTTTTTTTAACAAAATGGTCACATAGTCATCACATAGTCTATAGCTATTGCTTCCACATGCACAAGTTGTGAAATACAATACACACAGTATTTTAAGACAGTCAGTCTTTCCCCTCCAGCTATCTACTGTATATCTACCCTGACAGTCATCTGGGGTTCAGCAGTTTCAGGCTAAAAGTACAGCGAAGTACAGCAGCTTGAAGCAGACACATCCAACATAACATGACACAAATCTCTGTTTAATTATTTACAAGAATGCATTTTCTTCATCTGCTTTCACTGAGATAGAAAATCTCATGGATGTGGCTTTTTCGATTAAATGCCCAACCCCCAATATCTCCCCAAGAATAATGACAAAAGGCCCAGTGGTGTTTGCTGGTGAAGCAGGAACAACATGAGATTAGTTCTACATGTGGGCAATATTAAACAGCAGATACGCTCCACTGGTTCAACTACATACGTGCACTGCACTGATTGTCTATGGGAAGTAGGGGTGGGCGATATGGCCCTAAAAGATTATCACGATATTTCAGGGCATTTTTTGCGATAATGATATTCTTGACAATATTAAAAAATACAGAAAAATATAAAGAAAATATTACTTTTGTCTGTATAAATAAATAAAAAACGTAGAACAAAATAAAAATCAATCATAAATCTAAAATGGAGTGTAAAGTGCAAATCTGAACAGTTGCCAAATACAATTTTTTTTAACTCTTGTCTCTTGAGTATTAGCAAAAACTGTAATTTAGACCAAATATTCCCGTTAGTTTTAGGGTAATTGTGTCATTAATTCACACATCATGGTATTTCTCCATTAACTTTACATGAAAATGTTTTTTTGTTGTTTTTTTTACAGCAAAACTGTTTGTTTCCTACAGTTTATGACAGCAAAAGTTAAAGTTTTGTGCTATGTAATTTGACAGTGTTTTACTATAATTTTTTACAAACATTTTTTACAGTGTAGATATATTTTCAGTAGGTTGAAATGTGACGTCAGTGCAGCACATGAGACTCTGGAGCCGCCACAGTCTAGGTCATTAATGGGAACCCTTACACCACTACGGCAACAAGTAGGAATGTTGACAATATCATGATATGCATTTTTTTTTACCCATAAAAAAATTACACCGGTATAATTGTGAACGATACGATATGGCACACCCCTAATGGGAAGCCCTTCACCTGGACTGAAACACTTAAATCAGTAAAGTATGTCTGAATTTGTTTTATTGTCACTCACATTAACAAAATACTACATTTCCTTGGTATCATGATTGGAGGATTGATCAATGGGTTTGGTTTCACTGAGACAGCCTGATTATGTTCTCACTCTAACCTTAACTTGATATTGGAACCCCTTAATAACGTAAAACATTACACCAATTTTTCCATTCATTTATAAATGGCTTATTTCCTGTGTATTCGATGTTCAAATACATTTAACAGTCTAGTCAATGAAACAAAAAGTAGATTACAGTAAAGCACTGCTTTGCCTTAGAGTAACTGGAGGACTATATGCTATGGTCAGAAACGAAACAAAGGCCTCTGGTGGGCAGGGCTTCCCCACCGAGGGGCTACATATTTAGTCTTTCAAGGTCTCTGTCTGGGTAAAGTCTCTGGGATATAATTTGAATATCGGTTTTCACATAATCATACAGACATGAAACATATTTGTGCCTGTGTGTATGTGTATGTGTGGTTTGTCAGAAAGCAGGTATAAAACCATAATTTGCTGGTTTGCTCTCACAGAGTGGTGAGTCGTGGCTTTGGATTGAGATCCAAGTGCAGTCAACACCTAGTGGTCCAAATCGGCCAATACTCTTAAGAACATTCACAGACGAACAAACAGTCAAACGCTGATGCATATACTCATGCATAGGGATGCAAAACCACATACCAACCACATTTCATATGCACACACACAAGGATCCTGAAACATTCATGCAGACACTATACACACACTCAACACAGGCAGAGTAGGATAACACAAATTGAAGTGTTAAACGAGCAAAAGAGTGAAAGAAAGAGAAGGAAGTGCCGGGTGCCTTGATTGGCTATTAGCTAAAGATGCCTCAGGAGTTCTCACTTAAACTACTGTAGTTAAACTACTTTCACTTTTACAGGCTGTAGAGAGAAAGTCAAAGAGAATTCGTAAAGAGGGTTAAATTGAATGTATAAATTGTGGGAACTGCTGTTCAAAGAGTTAACTGTTATTGCTGTTTGGGGCTGCCAAGTGTCAAAAGCTGCCATGTGAAAGATGAGAAAGGTGTTTTAATGGCCGCAGAAACAGGAGCAGGAGTTGTTTACTACTATGCTCCACTTGTGAGGTGGAGATCACTTCCAGCACAGTTACAGGACTGCAATGCTGATCAGTCTCGCCAGCCCAGGCTCCATTGCTGTATTGAAAACACGTACAAGGAGAGAAAAAAAAGGGAAAAAATGCTATTCTGTACTCAGAATACAAACTGTACCATAAGTTATTTGTGTGTTGGACGGCTGCTATGTCAGAGCAGAGGACGTAAACTCACAGAGCTCCAGCTTCATCAGGCCACAGACCTGCTACTTTGTATCACATGTGTGAACACAGTGTTAGCCTGCCTTTAGCACACTGGCCAAGATTTCCATCTCTGCTGTCTGTTACTGCATCATAAAACATCCTTATTTTTTCCATTTTACCATTCTAAGTAATTCTGTTCCGGCCCACGCTTTCCCTAAAATCCACTTGCATTGTTCTGAAGTTTGGAAGAAATCTCTGGGTTGACATTGTGTGTTTTTTCCTGCTCTCTCAGTCTCCGTCAATCTCCATATCAAAGACTCCGTGGTAGAACGCCTTGTAACTGGGATTACAGAAAGAGAGAGGGAGAGATATTGCTCTTAAGCCTAAAGAAAAAATCTTACCTCCTTAACTCTAACTCATGGAGTCGTGTGTGTATATGTGCGTGTTATAGTAAATGGGTCACAGGCAGATATTGTGACTGTCAAAAGGTCCGACACAGCTGTCCAGTTTGCTCTGTGGGGATATGGTGTTAAGCTTGCCTATGATTGCCTGGGAGCTTGATGTTCTGGCTCAAGACAATATTCTTTTAAGGCTCTGATTAAGAGTGTAAAAATAACTTTGCAGTGAAATACTCGGTCTGTCAAATGGCTAGGTGCCTCCTGGCATCTCCCCAGGGCCTGAGGGAACGAGGTAATGCTGCATTCACATCATGAGGGAATAACTAGCAGAACAACTTGGCGCTTCAAAGACCTGGAAATGTTCTAGTGTCTGAACTGAAGCCACCAAGACTCCAGAAATGCAATGTTTAGGAGGCTTTAATCTGTGTATCATTCGTTCTTTCCATTTTCAATTGGCAATCAAAAATCAAAGAATGAAAAATTGACTGGTTATTTTGTTATTTGTATTTTATTAGAACATAAAAAAACAGAGAAAAAAATGCTTGTTTTTTCATATTTCAATATTAGGCTCAGATCAAAAATACGTAATGGAAAAACGAGCACCAGGACTGAATTTGCTTTTAATATTTAATTCGTCGGGTTTACGTGACCAGGAAGTTTGTAATGTAATATTTTACTGTACAGTCTATATCTAAAGGCGTTTTATTAAAAAAAAAACCCACAATGAGCAGTTCTGTGAATATCATGCAATTAATCTTCTTTCTATATTTATCTGGTATTTGGCCTGGTTGTGTAACACTTTATTCTGAAAACTGAAAACCGCACGTCGTCACAACAAGTACATTTTCGGCGTTACGCAATTTAATTATTTCAAGTGGTCACGTAAACCCGACCAATTAAATATTAAAATCAAATTCAGTCCCTGTGCCTGTTTTTCCATTTCGTATTTTTGACCTGAGCCTAATATTGAAATATGAAAAAAACAAGCATTTTTTTTCGTTTTTTTGTGTTATAATAAAAAACAAATAACAAAATAACCAGTCAATTTTTTATTATTTGATTTTTGATTGTCAATTGAAAATGAAAAGAGCGAATGATACACGGATTGGCTTTGTTGCTGCTGATATACTTTCTTATTTTTCAAACTCAACACTATGATACGTTTCAGTCACCAAGTAATATAAATAAAAAATTATTAGAAATTAATCATTTGAAACCAATTTGATGATCAGTCTTTGAAGTGTACAGTACAGTGTTTTTATCGGAGATTCTGTATGCTCCCCTTATCCAACCCAAAGCCTGCATCCCTCTCTCACTTCTCTGCTTCTCTCTACTCTACTTTAGATTAAGCCTGAGGGAGGGAGAAGGGATGAAGAAGAGAAGGTAAAGCAGAGCGTGGACCACAAAATGAAGGTTTAACATGAGAGATAAGGACAGCTGCAATGCCCCATGGAGGAGAAGCTGAGACACAACATCCTCCAAGTAACCAGAGAGACAGCAACACGGACTGATTTACAAATAAATCAAACCCACCTAACTAGGAAGGTATGAGAATATAACCTAACATAAACAAATACAACCAAATTACAATAGCTAGTCTCCCTAACTAAGATAATCAAAAGACAAATGTCAATTTAGTATGGCTGGGCGATATATCCATATAAAAGATATGGATATATTTTTAAATGTGATATGGAATTGACCAATATATCGATATAGTTAAAAAGAAAAAATTCTATATATAAATGCTGCCCTTACTAGGGTTTGTCATATTTAGTTCTTTTGTACTGTTCGTTATTCTTTTCTTGAATAAATATATTTATTTTAGAAAAAGATCGGCCTATTTTATTTCATAGGCTATTTTTATTTAAGATATTTTTTTATTTAAATGTGCACTTATTGGAGCTTTGATTAAAAAAAAAAAAAAGGTACTCCTGTTGTTATACAGTATTTATGTTCACTTAAATAAACGGTTTCAATAAAACTACTTGTGACATGTCATATTTGGCTTTGACTGAACATTTGCTCACACTTAGCGAAAAAAACACAACATAGATATATATCATATATCGATATTCAGGCTAAATATATCGGGATATGACTTTTGGTCCATATCGCCCAGCCCTAGAATTTAGGACAACTGTGAGCAAGATCTCCATCACAAATTTCAGCCTCCTAGGGTAAAAACACGCCCACCTCAACAAACTCGTGGTGGACAAAAACATCAATAAATGAAGTATGTCCCATATTCAAATATCATTTTATGTGTGCTTTGGCAGATGATCATATAATCATATCAAGATATTCTAACAATTAGTCATTTATCTATGCATTCAGTGCCGGTTGTGTTTGCATTCATCCTTTAAACGCATACAATAGTTTAATTCAAAATAGAGGAAGATCTCATTAATTAAAAAAAAACAAAAAGAGCGGGTCTGTCATCTGAAGGTGGTTTGGTATCAGGAGGGCAGATGTGTGATGGACTGCTCTCCTCTGCAAAATATGCCACAGAACAATTGTTGAAGAAGACTAATCTGACTTTAAAATGACAGTAGTGTTCATCATCTGAAATCTGGAAACCTGAAGATAACTTGAGATGCACTGTGTGTCATATTATTTGAGTCATAAATCTGTGATATCAACTAAGTCATATTCAATGAATTAATCAAAATAGTTCTAGTGTATAAGGGTTTAGAACCTTGTTTCTAAATGAAGACCATTCCCATGCTCAATTATCTCTCATAAATTGTTGCAGTAAATTTATTGTGAGCTTTTTGGTGCTAAATTTAGCCTTTTTTTAGTCGATAATTGATGAAGATTGTCAAAAATCCCTTCAACATATCACATCAAGACACACCATGAAAATATCCATGGTGTAAATTAGTTTCAAAAACTTCAGACAGAGATTTCTGTATTTTTGGCAATCGAATGACACTTCAGTTCTCTCAACTGCTGAGAAACCCTCTCATTGTCAATATACAGATGAAGGCTATATGCAGCCTCTGAATGCTTAGAATGGTGATTGTCTTAAAATTAGGGCAGAGACTTTAAGGCGTTAATTAAGATTAATTAATTACACAAAAATGAACGTGTTAAAAAAAGCAAGAGCATGGTTGTGTTGCTATGCAACAAGGAATTCACATATCACCGCAGCACATCGAGCCTCAAGTATCACCTCAATGCAAAACATATAGCAGCTAGCGGCTAGTGTGGTAGCTAGCGTGGATTGTGTTTTACTTAAAAAACCAAAGTATTATAGTTTACAGAAGGTCTACCTACCTATAGGCTACCTGAATTTATGAAATGTACTATATTTCTAAATATGCTATTGCTACACTTAATGGCAAAAATTGCACTGGTCTGTTGGACTTGAACAAAAATAAACAATATTTTTGTTGCTTAAGCTTATGTATTCAGTCATTATTCAATGGTATACTAAAAATCCATGTGAAAAAAAATATTTATATGTGATTAAAATGTGAGTAATTTCGATTAATTAATTACAAAGCTTCTAATTAATTAGATTAATTTTTGTAATCATGTTCCGGCCCTACTTAAAATGTATATTTTATTAGCATAAAGTGTGCGTGTCTGTGAAGAGGAGACTTGTGGGTAACCATAGAGCCCAATTTCATTCAGATGCCTTGAGGTCAGAAGTCAAGGGAGCCCTTTGTAAACTAACTTTGGAGACGTATTTAACCCTCTTCCTGACAAGATATCATGACGTGACAATGGATTCCTTAGAACTTCTAGTTTCATATGATACCAATCTTCTCTGGAGCCTTAACATTGAGTCCACTACAGCCTCTGAAAGGACGAAATTGGCAATGCTAAGGGGTTAAGTATCCCCACCCACACTGAAGTTTATGTGCTGCTGAATAACCATGTTGTTTTCAAAAATAAAATAAATACTTTAATTATTAAATGTTGTCAGTGAAAGTTCTTGCTTCTTCCATCTAATAGTTTACTTCAATCACGATGAAATATATCAACAAGTCTCAAAGTTGAAGACTGAAAAAACAGCGAAGCCAAAACTAATAAATCCTTCCTAAACCATGTTGAAAAAACAAGCAAACAAACATATCAAGTGTAACCATGACAACAGGCCAACTCTGTTGCATGACATACTACTAATGGATAATTCCCCTTGTGTTGCATGGTTTATTTGTACTTATCTTGTTATAGTGAAATGTTAGCATCTGTGGATTCAACGTAAAATACAGTGTTGAAAACAAAACTTTACTGCAGTCATCCTGCATTTGTTTGATAGAAGCAGGGCTCAAAGGGACCTGTGTACTTTAGCAATGACTGGTTTATGTTGCCTCAATGGGAAAATCTACAGAGCTTTTTAACCCTGTAGCCTTGTCACGCAAAACAAGTCCGACCTTAGATCTCACCCAGCTGTTGTAGAGAGAGAGAGTGGGTGTGTGTGTGTGTGCTTTGTGTATCTGTATGTTTTGAACACCTGGCTCCTTCAGTGCCCTCCTCATTCTTCATCCCTGCTTCACTTGCTTTTGGCAGGCACACACACACTCATACACACAAGCACACACACGCACGCACACACACACACACACACACACACACACACACACACACACACACACACACACACACACACACACACACACACACACAGATCTGCTTGCTGTTGTGTCCTGAGGTAGCTCCCTCTGTACTGTGGCTCTCGCTACTATCTTGTTCTCTACTTTTTCTCTTTCCTCCTGTTTTTTTGGGAACTCTCGTCCACACAGGTCACCCCCAGCTGTGCAGCACAGTAGGTGTTGCTTCGTAAAGTTTCGCTGGATAAATCAGTGAGAGCCAAATTTACATTTTAATGCAAATCATCACAACTTAAAGCTATTAAACCCTGACAGTTATTGCTTTTTAAACTTTCCCTGGACAAATTAAGGACAAAAGAAGTAGAAGAAGTAATTTAAAGTTAGGATGCAATATACTACAAACACTAACACAGACACAAATTTAGGCTTTTCCTTTTCTCTAGCAAAACAGCATCTGATTGAAAGTGATGATGATGGATAGCAGTGGCACAGCAATGAATTCTCCACCTGCTCAAATGTCTGCCAAAAATCATCAGAACTCACATTTTGAAGCAATGGAGCAAAACAGTTTTGTAAAAAAAAACAACTCTTCCCAGACTGGAGTCTCAAGCCAATGCACCACATTTATTTGAGGAGGAAGTGACAGTTTTCATCGCATAACAGGCTAATAAATGTGACATGTATAAAACACTGACAATAAATCAACAAATGACCGAACATGTATTAAATTAAAATGTTGAAAGTATCAACACAGCTGCATTGCAAACTGCTTAGACCTTTGGCCAATAATTGACATTTTGACCACTACAACTACAGTCACAGACTGGAATTATAGTGCGACATCAATCATCCAACTTGAGTCATGAAGTTTAAAATATGAAACATGCTCTTGACGTACTATCAACTATTGTTCGCTTAACGAATTAAATTGACATAACTGATAATGGTTTCATTTTGTTTGTTTGTTCATTAGCATTAATTTGGTTGTTTGAATAAACAACACATTTAAATTAAAGACAGATACAATGTTATTTGTTATCTGGTAGCTTTTCTTACTTGAACCATAACACCATAACACTTACACGACATATCAATACATTTTCCATGACTGTATGACACATCCAGCCTCAGAAACCTGATGAGGCTGGATATTTCATACAGTCATGGAAAATGATTAGATCACCCTTGTTTTCTCTAATTTCTTGTTCATTTTAATGCCTGGTACAACCCAAGGTACATTTGTTTGGACAAATATAATGATAACAACAAAATGAGGTTATAAGAGTTTAATTTAAGAGCTGATATCTGGACATTTAACATGGTTTTATTGATCATGATTTTGGTTATAATGAATAATGTTTCCATGACTGTTGATGGCTGAAAATGACTAAAAAAGTCACAAAATGACCAAAAATAGATGTAAAAATGACCAAAAAAGACACAATATGACCAAAAATAGATGTTAAAATGACCAAGAAAGGTCACAAAATTACACACACGCATGCACGCACGCACACACACACACACACACATACACACACACGTACAATTACAACTGTACATACTGTAGTAGGTAAATGACCACCCAGCAGTTAGCTATTGATATTCTGTTGGTTCATTTATATTCCCTGCACGGAGGAAAAGAGGAAAATTACAAAATGTTGTGTGATCATAGTGAATGAAGCTGAGTTGATGTCTAAGAGGATGCCATCAGACGACAGAATATCTCCAGATGTAATGCTTGTCTCAAATGATTTGCTCATGTTTACATACTCAATACCGTCTGTTATATTGTGCCTACAGTACATATCTGGTTTAATGAGCCATATGTCTGATTGGGCCAATTTTCCCTGACTCCTTGTATTCACATTTAGCAGAAATGGTTCTACAGGCGTGGACTATTGCAAAACACATTATTGTATGCACAGTGATTCCCAAACAGAAATCAATCACTGCAATAGAGAAAGACACACACCCCCTGTGGCTCTGCTCTGCAGTTACTTGGTGATATGTGGGAAGGTTCTGGAGTAGCTCAGCAAATTAAAAAAATTAAAATAAATTGTGATCTGGTGCAAATGAAATGTTTATCTTCTGCCTAAACACAAATATGTGTTTAGGCAGAAGATAAAAATTCAAATAGTGCAGTCTGCTGCGACAATATTGCTGCCATTTCCACTTCTAACTAACACGCAACAGCTGTAACACCTGAAAGTAATTGGTTGAGTAAATTAGCACATTTGTTCAAGACTAGTAGTGTCTATGAAGGGGGGACTAAATCTCATGTGATTTGGCTGTGGGGGGTTAGTCACACACGCCGATCTGTTGCATTGAGCTCTACTGTTTATTTCACTTAATTGGTGCAGTAAAAAATGAAAAAGCACATGTCATGACATTAATTATTTAACTGCCACATGGGCCTCTGATTTACTTTATGAGAATAATTTTAAAGAGGAACTGGGCAGGTACAAATGCAGTGCTGGGACATCCGTGTACTGCCATACATCAATGAGTGGGGGCTGTAAACATGCATTGAGCATCAGTTCTGTCAGAAATGCAACAAATAAAGCAGTTCGTCTTCTTCAATCTGTTTATAGAAAAGTAAAAAACAACTTTGGGCTGACAGTTTTTTATCTTCTCATGTCGCTTTATTACAGAAGACTAAAGACACCAGCTGAACTCATCAACCTTTGTCTTCCAAATCACATAAGTACAATAAAACATTGTTTCCTGTGTGGGAAAGTGCTCCACCAGAGTTAATGGGAGTGTATCCATGTTCCCGAGTTCAACACACATTACCCTTCTATTGTGTTTAGGTCAAATTTGACCCAATTTCAAGTAAAAATATTTTGTACATACAATCCAGTTTCCCCTTGTCTCCCATTGTGAAACATGTTTAAAGATGGTATTAGTTGAGTGTTTGGGGTGTTTAATCTTAATCAGGCCCTGGACCTTTTTCTGATCTCAACCTGTTTGGAATTGATGTATTAAATTTAGAGCTGAAATTTGTTATCGATGCAAAAAAACAACAACAACCTGATATAGACTTAGACCTGTGCCATAAAATGTAATCTCTCAATTATGATTCTAGTTTCCTAACCCAACCTTAGCCCATGTCATATTAAGCAGGTTCCCATTATGTGATACGTAGAACTGGAGAACAAAGGAATGACCGTGAAACAATGAAAACTAATAAAGGCAACTGCAGAAAGTAAATTAATTATTGGCAACTGCAAACAAAACCCCCACCATAACTACACTGCAAAAAAGCCAACTTGTATTTTTTAGCCTAAAGCAGTGATTTAAGATGGTAAAACTTGGAAATATAAATTATTGATATTTAGTGCAATAATGTAAGTTATAGCACAACAAAGGAAGCCAGTTGTATGCTCAAAAACAAGTTGGTGAGTTGTTATTTATATCTTTAAGTTTGGGTTCACAACAAGGGACAATAGTTATACTAACTCTTATTTCTTTGTTGTGAAATGTGGGAAAGCGGTGAAATTCAGTCATTAGCGAAAGCTAGCGGCTAACTGATGCTAGCGGTGCTGCTTGTTACAGCTACAAGAGTAGCCATTAGCGTATCATTGCTAACTCAAAATTGTGGTTGCAACATTAGCTGACATTTCATAGCAGCGTTACAATCGTGCCAATTCAGCACATTGCAGAAGTTAGCAGAAGTAAGGATTAAAAGTTATTACAATGTAAAATTATAAGTTAGTGCAACTTACAGCTGAGTTGACAAAAATCTGAATTCAGAGTTGAGCAAACTCAAAAACAAAACTTAAATTAAAATATTTAGTTTGATTGTCCAACCTTTAAATTTTATCGAAGTTTGTTGCCTTGAAATTTTGAGTTCACCCAACTTTTCTTTTTTTTGCAGTGTACCGGTTCTGAAATAATTAATACAGGAGCAAACAAACTGAATATAGGATTTGGTTTGAGTCTGCAGTGTTTCAATCAGTGATGGGAAACAGCACATTTTGTGATTTAGGCTGATCTGACGGCTGCAGTTTTACATAGAAAATGTGGCCTGCAGCTACTTTACTGAATCAGAGGGTTCTCTGAGTCATTACGGTTATATATAGAACCACTAACCCAGCTGAAGAATCTATTTGTGGGCATGGAGGACCTCTTGAAACGTGAAAAGGGAAGTCTGACTCTCTTCAGTGTGTCTTTATTCTCTAAATGGTAATAAAAACATTTATGCAAAGGGGCAGTTTACACAGTGTAATCAGTTTAACATGAGACTGTGAGGGGGAGAGCGACTCTGTCATGTTAACCGACATCATTTAGGACTGGGAGGATGTGTATGACTGTATGTAGTTAATTGTCACTTCCTTGCTAAATCGGCAATGTCCAAGTTATGTGTGAGTGGGTAGCACACCATAAACAAGGCGTCAAGCCAGGCCATTACCCACATGCTAATTAGCTGAGGGCAGCATGCTCTCTCTCCTTCCTCCTTCTCTCCACAATACGTACTCACAGACATACAGGCTCACAATTCCAGTTGAGGCTGGACAATGACAATTAAGTGTCCACAAATAAATCTTTCCCGTCATGTTACTGCGCCTAGACAAGCGCATGCACACACACTGGTGGCTATAACTTTGGTTCAGTGAAGAGGAAAAGAAAATGACAAGAGTACAACTGTTCTTCCTTTCATGTCCACCCCTTATAAATCTTCTGAAGACAAATTAATAAGGACCAAAGGAAAGAACAAGAACAAGAAACTGTCTCTTTCACTCTTCGTCCTTCATTATCTCTGTCTTTCTCTTTTATGAGTCTGTGAGATCATGTTGGCCTTTTGTTCTAGTGGAGTTTAAGCTAGTGTTAAGCCACTCTGTCCCCTGGGCACAGTTACAGTAACAACCATGATGATGGAGAGACACATGTTAAAACCATCTAGTCACACACCCTTAGGGATATAATCTTGACATGTATATGAGTGTAGAGGAGAAACAGATTGTGGTAGAACAAAAGAGAAACTCCTGTCATATAAACTCAACCACTATTCGGACACTTTTATTGTTCGTTCTGTAGCGATTTGAAGTTTGTTTTGATTTCTGCACTACGCTGATTGGTTGAACACTGACCAACTGGGCCAAGCAATGACGTTAACAAATCACGCCATAGAGGTACAGCACCAGAATGGTGAAACAAAACCTGCAGCCTGTGATTCATAGGATCTGGCAACCGGGCTAATTCAGGCCATAGTGTTTTGCATAACAGGTGTTACATTTCAAGTGTAAAAAGGAAAGGAAATGTAGAGCAATCACAATATTTCCATGACATACTCAGGTGTATAATCAACCGCACACACACACGCCCAGATGAGCAGATAAACACACGCACACAAGGTGCGCCCTGTCCCCTGACATCAGTTTTTTCTCCTAATGTGTCCTTGATGAATGGAATGATTTGTGTGTGTTTCTGTGTGTTTGTGTGGTATAAATTAGGCCTATCCATAGGGGACAACACAATAGAGAGCAATACATTACCCTCTATTTCAACAGCCACACTGTCTGCCTCCTCAGAGAGCATAAAGCAGCTAGTCAACCAAATCTCCTAATGTCTCAGACGAAGGCGGGAAGTGGAAAATAGTGACATCAACACTGTACACTGTAAAAAAACAAAAAAACCCTGTTGTTTTTAAGGTAAAAAATGGCAGCTGTGGTTGCCAGAACTTTACCATAATAAATACGGTGCAACTTTTTCTAATATTACGGTAAAATCAAGATTGCCATTTTATTCCATATTTTACCGTAAAAAATAAAAAGTTTTTCCATTAAAAAAACATTCTTTTGCAATATAATTAACAAGAAAATACTTATAAATGCCGCATGAATTAAAGATTTTACCATTAAATATTACAGTATATTTTTGTTAGAGATATGGTGTTTAGTACTTTTAACAGTGAGAAAAAGTATTTTTACAAAAAATAAATGCAAAAATTACAGTGATGGCTTGTATATATATTACAGTATGTTTTTGCTACAAACACGGTGCCAGTGTATTTACAGTGGAGTAATGTATTTAAAAACAAACAAACTGATATATACATTTACAGTGTTTCTTTGTTACTGAAACTGAATTAACCCATTCATCATTTTACGGTCTTTTACGGTCATGGTTTTAAAATCTACAGACATTTTTTACAGTGTAGATGTGAGTGTGTCTGTACACTGTTTTAATTTTGTTTTAAGTTGTCCTTAAAGAACAAATCTATAAATAATTGTATTTATTATTTATTATTGTTTCACTTTCAACTTCCAATACACTGTTTTATTACAAACATTTAAAGTTGTGACATATGAGGAGTTACTTTGGGTGTTCAGTCATCCAAAAGTAAATATTCCACATAGACAATGTTAGATGACTGACTGCTGGATTATGTACATAAAAGCGTAAAATGATAAGTGCTATTTCGGTGAGAAATATTCAATCAAAGTAAGGGAGTTCAACTTTTGTAATAACCTGAAAATACATTCAGGAGTTTAAATACGTTCACATTTAGAATCTAGGTTAACTGTGGGTGAAATTGGCTTCTGTGGTGCTGTATTTTATTTTGCTGCAGCTCTGATTCTGGCATCTGATAGGCTATTGTCTACAGAGGCTCACAGGTATCTGAAAAACCAAACTGGCCTTAACAAAACATAATTTCCCCAAATCCATCTTATAACAATAAGAATGCATGGCTTTAACATAAAACTGTAATATCATTAAATTACCCAGAATTCTTATTGAGGTACATTATCATCAAGAAAAAAAACTATGAAATGGGACTTTCAGGTAGGGAAGATTACTACAAAGGACTTCTCCCACTCAAATCTACTTCTGTTCATCTATAATTAGACAAAGGATCATATTTCAGCTATGAAAAATGTACATGTCAAACATATTTTAGCATAACATGCTCAGTGTCAGAGGGATTACTTGTTAGACCTATTGTCTTGAATTGATGTTCAGCATTCCCACACACAGAATCTCACAGCAGAGGCAGAGGAGATATCAGTTACTGCACTGACATCAGACCAGAATGAGTCACAACATATTCACAGATAAGTTGCCTCTCCTTTCGGGCCTAGAGCAGTCTGCTTTTGAATCCTAAAATGCAAAAGTGAGTTGGCTTTAAAGCATGATTTCCCTTGGCTGCAAAGTAATCAGAGTGTCCAACTGAGCCAGCAGCACCACAGCCAGGGAATGAATCAAAGTCCCTTTGGTGTTGGGAATTTTACTTCTGTACACTGCCTGCGATCCCTTCAAAACCCAGATAAGCGTGATTTTTACGTTTTCTTCTATGACATAAATCATATCAATGCACACCCCTTTCGTCGATTTTGGAGCTTTTCTTTGCCATCGTACAATATGGTGCAATAAATAGGTTTTGGAGTCAATTGGTTTGTTGCATTATCTGTCAATCACAAGTATACATTCATTCAATGAAATGTGCATAAAGGCAGCTGTGCAATCAGGACATACCTAACAAAATATGTGTGAGCCCCACAGTAAATACGACAGAGCATGCTCCGTCTGCAAACCTACACCCTCTTCATCAAGCGGCATGGGAGTAGCAGGGCCTCTGGTGGAGGGCTTTGCCTCTGCTTATGGAACTAGAGTAACAATATTAGGTGTGTTTGAACTATAGTCGAATACCTGGAATGAGGCGGGTCTCCCTTGCAGAAACGCCCCTAATTTGAATGTGAGTTTGGCCCTGTCGAAGATCTGAATGTGAATGTGGACAACTATCAGACTTACAGAGTGACGAGCTCTAATACTCAAAGTCAAAATGAATTCAGTAATAATATTCAAACAAGTTATTTAATAACAACTCTGAGACATGTTTGAGTCCTTAGTTTCTTATCTTTTTAACACAATAGATGAAGCCTGTATCCATTAATATGTACAGTGTCTGCTTCATGTTGCACACAGAGAAAAGTGAATATGAGTGTGTGTGTGTGTGTGTGTGTGCGCGCGCTCGTGTCTGTATCAGCCATGCTTTTGTGCATGTGTATAGCCTGCAACAAAAAGGAGCAGTTCCTGTCACACAATAGAGTCTGCTGGAAACACTGTCACATTGACAAACCAGGTCACACTTACACACACACACACACACACACACACACACACACACACACACACACACACACACACTCCAGAGACTTCCTCTGTGTGTCTTGAGTGACTGCTCAGCTTTTGCCTTAAGGCTGACAGTGACCTCCAAGTTGAATCTCTCTCTGTACGTGTGTGTGTGTGTGTGTGTGTGTGTGTGTGTGTGTGTGTGTGTGTGTGTGTAGTGTGCTGACCTTACAAGAACTATGAGAATCCCCTCTGGTCCTGGTCTACCTCTACTGTCATATCAGTGCTAGTGGGAGTGGAATACATAAAGCTACTGTGTAAAGTGTACGCAGATGGCACTATTAACACAGCACTGAAGCAATATTGACATAGGAGTAAACAAAATGCAGTAAACGTATTGGAGCCATTAGGGCTGAGACAGCCTGTACACTGCAGTAAAGTGTTGAGGATTCCCTCCTCTGTTTGAGAGGGACACCTGTTCACTCTGTATGGAAGCTGAATCACTCATTTGAATGATGTGGACAGCAACAAGGGACATTCTTTATGTCTCTGTTACAGTTGTCATTCTGCCACTACAGCTATGCACTTCATCTCACTGTGTTAACATGTGGTATTTTCACATAGCACTAAATGACCCTGTATATATAGGATTATTGCATCTTTCATGTTTTTCTTTGACTAAAAATATAAAATTTGGGGAATCTTGGTGCCATCTTTTTGTTACCCAGGTTGGATCAGCAAGATTAGAAGCCTTAAAGTTGTACTCAAAGTTGCTATAAAAACCTTTTTTCCAGGTTGTGACCATTGGCTTGTTTTACAACATACAACGTAGTACTAAAAAAAACAAAAAAACATTAATAAACAGTTAAGGATAATGGTTAAAGATAATGATTGATTGAATGAATGAATGGATGAATGAATGAATGAATGAATGAATGAATGAAAAACTGAAAATAGACATTTACTCATTATTCATGATTTAAAAAACGAGTGATAGTTTCATCCTTATAGCTGAATGGTTTGCAAAATAATACAGTATATTAGTTTCTTGTAACATTGGTATATAGGAATAAAGAAAATAATACAATGCAGAATTGGACAAATGGTTGAAATAAAAGTTCATGTACGGGAAATTTTAGAGTCACCAATTAGTATCGGTGGTATGGAAATAAATAAAATATAGTATGGAATGACACAGCGTGCTGTATTAGTGTTTTCCCAACTTTTGCTGTGTGAAGTTGGTCTGTTCACTGGCCAAATGAAATGAAATCCATCACTCATCTGTCAAAGGAAGCATTAATCTCTCACTGTCTGTGTATGTGTCCACCACATCCCATCCACCCGCTTCTCTACATTCTGCCTTATTACCGTGATTACAGTGTGTTTGTGCGTGTGTATGTGTGCGTGTGTATCTATAGAACTACATTGTATGAATGCAACAATTCCTCAAGTTTGAGGACACGTATGTGTGTGTGTATGTGTTTGTTTATGTGTGTGTGTGTGTGTGTGTGTGTGTGTGTGTTTGTGTGTGTGTGTGTGTGTGTGTGTGTGTGTGTAAGCGCTCACAGCAGAGCAGGACAGATGGTATTATGTGGATCACCATTTGCAATAATCGTCTATATTTCACTAACTCATAATTATCCTGATTGGGGCTGCATGCTGTCTAAATGACTATGACATGTGACACATGCCAGTCAGTCTGTGTTTTTTCATGCTCTGTGCTCACATCCAACTGTGTTATGTAATCATAAAAAGACTGGAAAAACCCCTGCAATCAAATGAAATAGTGTTGGTCGTAATATATGCATACTGTATGCATACTTGCATGTTGCAGAGATGTCATATGGTGCACATGTGAAAATAATCATCATAGTTTCACAGTGCAGATGCTCAATTACAGCTTCAGCTTTATATATTTATTCACTGTATTTACTCAGCTGTTATAAATAAAACCTAGATTGATCTAATTCTATGTGATGCACACTTATAACACAGATTCCTCATCTGAACAGATGCATGTTTGGGATTAACCCAACAAGAGAAATAATTAGTAGATGGTATAGAGAGCTAAGTGGATAGGCGGGGTCATGGGTTCCAGTCCCTAGTGTAAGACATGCACACTGCCAAGGTTAGGGTTACAGCTGTTACATCCAACTCTGTGTATAAGTATAGGTGTGTGTGTGTGTGTGTGTGTGTTCTTGTACTTCCTACATAGTGAGGACCAGAACATGTTTTAACCAACAGAGTGAGGACATTTTTGCAAAGGGAGGATATTTCACTTTTTTAAATGCTTTTTTGAGATTTCAGACTTTGTTTTAAGGGTTAAAGGTTACATGATAATGATGAGTAACTGAAACTGTATTGTGTGGTTACAAAACGAACTAAAATTACAGTGAAAATGTCCTTTGTTTTCGTCTTTGTCAACTTTTTCATACATAATGAAGATGGATCAGACAAAGGAAATAAGGCAAAATTTTCTGTGAACTCTTTTAATCTTCCACCCAACAAATACCCCAAAACTAAAACTAATAAAAACTAAACTAAAACTAAAGCATTTCAAAAAAATAAATACTAAACTAAAACTAGCAAACTCACTCTAAAAATTCATTAAAAATAACTGAAATTGAAAACAAAAATTCACAACAAAATTAAAACTAAAACTAATGAAAAATCTCAAACTATTATAACCTTGCAAGGGAATTCACTGCTCCAGTGAGGGTCCCCACAAAGATAGAAGTACAAGAATGTCCGTGTGTGTGTTTGTGTGTGTGCATAATGAGGACCTCTGAAGTAAGAGGGTCATCTCTCTTCTCTTTCTCTCTTTTTCAGTCCTCCCCTCTCCACATCCCGTACCCCCCATCCCTTCCTTCACTTCATCCCCAATCTGGTTTGCTTTTACTCTTTCCTTCTTTGTCTCATATTCTATCCCTCTCTCTCTTTAAAATCAGTGTACTGCAGCATAAAACTGGAGGAAACCCGTGGAAAGTGATTTATTACAGTCACTCACTCACACACTCTCTCACACACACGGGGTGATTTATTGCCGTGCAGGTAGACAGTAGTTCAAGGGTAAGAGATTCGTCTAACACACGCTGAACACCAAATCATTATTACACATTTAGACGGAGGACATGGTCTCTCACACAAGCAACACACTGCTGTTTCATTGCAAACATTCTAAGGTAATACAGCAAAAAGAGTCGTAACAATTGAAGCAGAAACTAAAGGTTGCAGATGACTAAAAATGATAAGACTTTCTAAAGCTTCACATCTATTCCACACTTAAGCTGCTACTTGTGAATATGTGACCATTTTTTCAATTAGAATTAAACAAAATACATTTATACACTATTTTTTAAAATGTCTACAGTGATACTAATGAACTGAACTAAGGCATATATCATTGTAATTTCCTGTTTATGGAATGCACAAATGAACAACACTTAAAATATACAACATCAAGTGCATAAACACATTAAAATACTAATAAAATTAAAATTCTATTGGTAATTTGATTATTTAGGCTCCTCTGGTGGCTGTTTGGTCCTAACCAGCCTCTTGGTTATTTCTGCTTCTGGCTGAATATGATTTATTATCACCAGCCAGGGGCCTCCATTTCATATATCTACATCAGCCTTAGAAAGCACAAATCGGTCAAACCGCCTAAACACACCCAGAGTGGCTGAAAAAGGCTGCTGTATGGACCTGGGAGCCAGATAGCCCAACCAGATACACACTCTTCCCTGGAGCAACATAATCCATCAGCTCTGCAGAGATGCATTCACAATTATGCACTGAAAAAGAGCATGGACTCACAGAGCAGAACACTGACGTACACACAAAGCCTTTTATAACCCACTTCTATTGTTTTCATTTGTTTCCATCTAATTCCACTTGTGTCAAGATCGATTGAACGGACTGAATATGAAGTGATGCTCCCTGGGGTCATGTAGGCACAGTTTACCACACACAGATACACACGCACACACACACACACACAGTAGCTGTGGTTGTGTGTATGTATGGAAGTGAAGTGACAATGAACACTAAACTTGTTTCTCCCTTGTACAAATAAAAGTATTCTTGAGGGCTAGATTTCAGGTTCGATGACATTTGGGGCTTTGGTGTAAATAATACTTTGATTTGTCAGTGTTTCTGTGTGTGCTGCATCCATGCACTGTTATATGTGTGCATTGCTCCTCATCCAGACAAATGGGTCAGCAGTTAAAGTGCCAACGTTGACCCTGCTGTCACTTCACATAGAATTCTATTACCAGACTTGTGTGTGTGTGTGTGTGTGTGTGTGTGTGTGTTAATGTGTGTACCATCCACCACTCTGCACCCCCCCCCCCCCCACGGGGTGTTTGTGTGAATTGAAGGATAAAGAAAATAGATATCAATGTAAAAGAACAAAGACGTTGACTGGACAGATAATTTCGATGTATTAGCATTTTAATAGAACGATAAGGGTCTGCTGCCTCCCTCTCTGTTTCTCTGTCTTTCTCTTTACCTTCTGTTTTAGATAGAAATAACATGCCTCCAAAAGAGAACGAAAAACAAAACAGCCTCCAGACAAAGAGATTTCAGGGTTTGAAATAACTTATGAGATTTCTGCATTGCTGCCTCACTTTGATGAGACGTCACTCCAAACAAATAGATTTCTGCTATTCTCTTGAACTTTCTCTCATTTCTTCAATCTCTACTCCTCCCTTTTTTCTCTTTTATTCCAGTTCTCACAAGAAATGTCACCCTCTAACAAAGCAAACACTGTCTCTCATTGTGCTGGTTTAACTCGTGTTGTTCTCTGTGTGCTCTCTGCATATGAGCTGTGCGTATATAAAGTGTAACATTTCAGAATTCTTCCCGCCTCCTTCCTGCTGTCTACTTTTAAGCTCCTCCTCTTCTTTCCCCCTCTGGCTCTTTATCCTAACCTCTACCTCTCTACTTTCATTTTCAAATCTGTTAAGAATGACGATAAAGACAGTTAATGTTGCATGAGATTATCAACTTAAGTAGTTACGGGCCGGAATATAAGACTTCCTGCACAAAGTGTTGTACTGAAGGACTAGTCCACATTCCACAGAGCTACTCGAGAGAGAAAGAGAGAGAGAGAGAGAAGAAAAGAGATGGTAGAAGTGTATGTGTGTGTGTGTGTGTGTGGGGGGGGTCCCTCGGCCTAATTGACGTAACGGATTAAAATGTGATTTGATCTGTGGTTGAAATTCCCTCTCCTGTTCTCCTCTTCTATCACTTTTTCTCACAGCCATCTCCTCTTCTTGTCTCTGTGCTTATTCAGCTTCCATTTCAGACCGTGACGAGGACAAAACAGTGATGACTGACATAAAATATTTAATCCTTGCAGTCTTTTTTTCCCTCTAAGACAAACAGTGAGTGAGACGCCAGGTCATCGTTTTATCTCTTTCTCTTCTTAAAGTTCTTAAAAGCAGTTCCTAACTAACAGATTCTTTACATTCTTCTCAACTACTACTGCTGGCTGAGCATCATTCTGGCTCTTGACAGAACTGCAGCAGACAATGAGCAAGTGAAAACATGGCAACTCATCAAATGATCCTGGCACTACTTCTTTACTTTTCCAATTATGAGCAACTTGACTCACAAAGCTGACAATCAACATAATCTGTGGAAATGCCGCCATAAATTCCTTGTTCTGTGACAAAGCCTGATGCTGTTTCTTATTTGTTGTGGCACTCGAGTGTTAAATCTTCTTTAAATATTAAATGTCGTATTGGAATTGACATGTAAACTTGGCTATCCTAACAGCATTACCCTGCTTACCCTGTAATTTAAAGCTCCATTAAGCAATATTGTTGATGTTGACACTGAATAAAATGATTCATTGAATAACAACTCAGCCTGCAGCTCTATGCAGCTTTCAGCTCATTGTTTGGTTTGCCAGTTCTGGCAGCTTGCACTCAGATATACTCCAGGCAGATACTGTACATCATACAGACACTATGAGTCTACTATGGAATAACTAATAAGTGAGTGAGTAACGAAGAATTTCAGATCAAATCAAAGAGAGACAGATATTAAAGGTAATAAAGACTACTCCACTGCAATGGCTTTTTTTTTGCTGGGTGTGTTTATAGGCAGTAATTCAGCTCTGTGTCCTACACAATCAGTATACACTAATAAATGTGTCTTGGAATATACTGCTGTGACTGTCGTGCTCTATTTGTATTTTACACAGAAGTTGCAAGAAGGTTGCAGTGGGCGGTTGGGCATACATAGCAAACTACCTTTTTCTCTGTCTCGTGTCTGATTAGTTCTAGACTTGGCTTTTAAAAGTTTCTACATAATATTTGTATTATTATGAAGGTATTGAAAACCTCATGTTAATGCAAAATGGTTAAATATGAAGTGAATTATTTGGAAACATGATTGAAAGGGGGATGTATTGGTTAGCACTCTTGCCTCACAGCAAGAGGGTCGCCAGTTTGACTCGGGGCTGCAGCTCTTCTGTGTGGAGTTTGCATGTTCTCCTCATGTCAGCGTGGGTTCTTTAAGGTTTAATTGGTGACTCTAAATTGTCCATAGGTGTAAATGACAGTGTGTCTGTCTCGAAAGGGCTGTTTCCACTACCGGGCAATACCCAGAATGAGGCGGGTCTCACTTGCCGAAACGCCCCTAATTTGAATACATATTTAGCAACTTTTCAGAGCCCCTTAGAGACTTTTTTTCAAGAAAGCAACTGGAGACAAATCCAGCGACTTTTTCTGGTGTTATTGGAGACTTTTGGAGACTTGTTCTTACTCTTCTTAACGAGCCGCGGGGGCCGGAGTTAGAACGAGTCGAATCGGCACAGTCCTCCTGCAGCAGTCTCTCCCAGCTGCAGTCACAGAGCCAGAGGGGATGTTAACCCCCTTAGCGTCCAGTCTGCAAAATGCTAACAGGCTAACAGTTAGCTCTGTAGCAGTACAGTGTGTATGTGCTGCTGCTACAGGAGGTGTTCACTTAGTGATCTCTGTTTGTTCACAACAAGCACCGGACACTCTGTGAATTTACCGGCATCTCTAACTGTGCACAATCACTATGTTTATGATCAGCGGAGAAGCTGTGCATAATTAGCCATGCTGCTTCGTTTATGATCAGCTGCTGACCTTGTGCACAGTTAGCGACGGCGGCCACAGTTGAGTCTCCCCTGTTTAATCCGTCGCGTATGTGACGTCACGGTCGAAACTGTCGCTAATCGATTATGCGACGGTCGAAAAGCATACGTCACCTCCAGAGTCTCTAAATCCCTCTGGGGGCTAACTTGTAATGGAGACACGCAGAGTGAGTGAACTTTTGAGAGGGTGTGGCCTGAGACTTTCCCAGTGGCCACTTTTCACCCAAGTGGAAACATGGCTTATGTATGTCAAGGGTGTCCCCGTCTCTCACCCAATGTCAACTGATGTTGGCTCCAGCCTGAGTTCCAATAAGCGGTGAAAGATAATGTACGGATGATTAAAGGGCTGAGGAGTAAGCGAATCAAAGGCTCTTTGTTTACGTGTATAGAAAGGGAGACTTGTTTTTTAAGTGTTACCTGGCGTTGGGACCGACAACAGCACTGTGTTCATACAACTCAAGGGTTACAGGTATTGTTGAGATGATTACCTGTTGGCAAAACGGCAATGCCACTGTGTTTTATTTCTCAAGCTGTGTTGTTGTTTATTTGAAAAAGGCATCCGTTTGAATTCTGCTTATTCATAAAAATGTAGATATTTTTTTCCACATTTCTACTGAAGTGAGATGTTTCTGCACAAGACTGACCTGACACCAGCCTTAAAGCATGAGCAGAAAGAAAACAATAAAAAAAAGTCCAGAAGTGACAAACCTCTAAACTCTCTTTTTGTCTTTCCTCTTCTTTTTCTTCACAACATTCATCACACACACACACACACACACACACACACACACACACAGACAATCTTGCTATCAGACACGAACATGGCACACGCTGACAACTTCACACTTGGAAGCACAAGCACAAACACTGATTGTTCATGAAACACCTATGCAGAAAAAAAAGTGTATTCTTGCATGAAATGTTGTCTTCTTGTGTTGGCAGTATCTATGGGACACATCCCTTCCACATTCATAAACGTATGTTCTATATTCTACAGGAAATAGATAGTGTGACATCAGACTGATGAAGGCAGCTGTAGGACAGATTTTTGCGCTCCATCTCTGCATTATCCCTTTTTCTCTCTTTCTTGGTTTCTGTGTCTTGTGAAAATATCTTGGATCCATTTTTCTTCTCAGTGCTCACATCAGGGGACATTACTTCAAAATAAGTCTGAATGCTAGTTAGGTTCCAGTGAATTAACAGAAACTTTCCATGGGAAGTTAAGCTGGGGAATTCTGGAAATATTCCAAATTGTAAACTTTTCATGGGAGTTATGGAAATCGATGTTAAATCGAGTGAATGTGCTCAAACAGATAGATGCTATTTATGTGAACACATTATTTATCCTTTTCAGTTACTGAACATTTTGGGGGTTTTATTTATAGAACTGCATACATGCAGTGAACTGTTCAGGGTCTCAACTGAAGGTGAATCTGTTTCAAGAACAAGTGAGTGTGACATTGGACAGTGCAATTCTGCATCTTGTACCAAAAAGTATTTTTAAGCATACCTAGTCATACGACAAGAAAACATTGGTTATATGGTTTTATCATCTCTGAGTGATCATTAAGATGAAACAGGTTGCAACAGCAGAAAAAATTGTCAAACTTGATAATATTATCTCTGTGTCACTGTGTTATTATACCGACTAAGATACTTTGTGCAACCAATAATGCAGTCACACATAGCAGTTGGTCATAGAGTTTGAGGATTCATTCTAACAATCTTCCAGTAACACATCCTCGTCTTTGACTGAATGTTTTGGCTTTAAAACACTAATTTGTTCCTAATATTTACTGACAAGGTTGCTGATCCACAAACACACACACACACACACACACACACACACACACACACACACACACACACACACACACCCTTTAGGTGTTTAGTATGCAGAATGTATTCACCACACGGCTTTTGTTTATGCAACAATATGCTGACTACAATACACAGAAACCAAAAACTCAGTCTTATTATGCACGTACACAAATTCACTCATTGCACTGTCCCAAATACAAATGCCACACACACAGACACACACACACACACACACACACACACACACACACACACACACACACACACACAGTTCAAGAAGCTATCCTTTTTAGGACGTTACATTGACCTCCATTCATTTCCACAATGCATCTTTGGTGCCTATTCCTACATATTTATACCAGTAAAGGTCCCCAGAAGGTAACACACATACACAAAGTCACACACACACAGCTACAGAGTGGACCTGACTGGGACCTTGTTGTGATTTAGGTCACTAATCCGTTTCCACAGCGATGGCCTACCTGCACATCAGAGCATTGGGCTTTGTTGTCCGTTTATTGGAAAATCCACATGCACATCTCTGCATCAGACTGGGTTTAGTCTCTCTCTCTCTCTCTCTCTCTCTCTCTCTCTCTCTCTCTCTCTCTCTCTCTCTCTCTCCCTCATTCTCTCTCTCTCTCATTCTGTCACTGTTCTGTACTGTAATACTGTTATAATGCACATAACTATTAGTCAACTACCTGTGTTTAACTCTCTCTTGCTGTTTTTATCGTCTCTCTCTCTCTCTCTCTCTCTCTCTCTCTTTCTCTCTCGCTCTGCTTGCTTTTTTGTCCCTCTCAGTATGTCCTTGTGCCTCTCTGCTTATCTGTTATAATTTCATTTGATTGTGTGCTGGAATCTCTGTGTGTGTTCAACTGAAGCCAAACAGTTTGCAAGACTATAGGAAGATACTGTCGAGTATTAAGTAAACACAGCATGATTGTACAAGCACCTACACAAACAGACACTCCAGCTGTATACACCTATTGATTGTTGCAAAAGACACCTGGTATTTCCTGTGTGGACAATATATGTTCTTGTCACGCTTATATGATTTCTTCCCATATTCTGAACTGAAAACCTTTTTACTGCTTTTAAATAAGACTGTGACTGCCTATTGTATTTTAGATTGGCATCCTATGTAAGGTGTTTCCCAGGTAACAGTCTGTGTGTTCAGTCTACCTATTCTGTATTAAGAAGGGAAACATTTACAACCAATCAACAAAATCACTACTGTAGACCTTGGGGGGGTTAATCACTTCTAATTCTGGGCCATTTGGTGCTTCAGTTTTCTCAGCCCATGACCCAAATGCATAATTATTGTGTCACTCTTGGACCCTGGTTCATTAAATGCAATGAAGACATTTGAAATATGGGTACACATGTGAAACAGACTCCACATCAATGTTGAGCTGCAGTTCATATTTTCAGAGCAACAGGCTCTCTCCAATGCTTCCACTTTGTACATGGTTACCCATAAAGTTGGAATAATTTTGTTCTTAAAGACATTGGCCATTTTCAAGGCTTTATTGAGAGTGAGAGAGACAGAGTGAAGACATGCGGGAAAGGGCTCCGGGTCAGGTTCAAACCCGGGCCGCCCGCGTATGAGGACAAGGCCTCTATGGTGTGCACTCTACCAGGTGTTCAACATGCTTGTTTCTAGATTTAATAATCTTAATTCAAGAAATCGTGTCAAGTGAAATGATCTGTCCATGCAGCAAGATCGTTTCCCTCAGATTTAGTGTTTTTATCTTGTTTTTAGACAACACTTTTTTTGCATTACATGATGAACAACAGCATGAGCCAGTAACTCAGTGGACATCAGATAAACAGTGAACACATGAGGAAGCTTGTTGGCACCCACACAATAATTCCAGTCATGTTTGTCTTCTTTAACAAACTCATCAGAGGTGACAAGCCAAAACAATGTGCTCTGATTCATTTCTAGGAATTCAAGGCTGGAAGCTTATTTGTCTAGCTCCCTTATGTATCAAATAACAGACACATCTTACAATATAATACAACAGCAAGCTCTGGACAAGCCACACACCCCAGTGTGTTTTCTGTAGGGGCTGTGTGTGAGAGAAAGGCACTGGGTGGAAATTAGAGTCATAATTAGTCATAAAGTGAGGACAAGAAAGAAGCATATTGAAGACAAACACAATGGGACAACACATGGTCACACTTAATACACAAACACAAATTTCTGAACTACAACATATGGAAAATTAATTACGTGCATGTGGAAAAAAAATCTTTTCACTAGGGCCAGGACTTTAATTACGATTGATTAATTAATTACACAAAAATTAACGCGTTAAAAAAATTGACACTTTTTGCTATGCAACAAGGAATTCACATATCACCGCAGCACATCCAGCTTCAAGTATCACCTCAATGCTAAACATATAGCAGCTAGTGGCTAGTGTGGTAGCTAGCGTGGGTTGTGTTTTACTTCAAAAACCAAAGTATTATAGTTTACAGAAGGTCTACCTACCTATAGGCTACCTGAATTTCTGAAATGTACTATATTTCTAAATATGCTGTTGCTACACTTAATGGCAAACATTACACTGGTCCGCTGGACTTGAACAAAAATAAACAATATTTTTGTTGCTTAAGCTTATGTATTCAGTCATTATTCAATGGTATACTAAAAATCCATGTGAAAAAAATGACTTCTCACTGTTCCCAGGTCAATATTTATATGTGATTAAAATGCGATTAATTTCGATGAATTAATTACAAAGCCTCTAATTAATTAGGTTTTTTTTAATCGAGTCTCGGCCCTACTTTTCACTCATCATCATTTAATTTCACAGAGAAACATGTCATTTATCAGTTTATTCAACTAATTATTAGATGCTTTCACTAGAAAAAAAACCCTGTCCCACACTGTGAGCTAGAGTGGATCAAGAAAACAACTTGCAAAACAACACACGCAAGCTTTGAAGCTGGCAGGTATAAGCGTTGTGACCATAAGGTCAGGGAGGAGGAGATCTGCCTGCTTCCAAGAAATATAATTACATCCTTTGCTCCCGCTGCTTACATCTTACTTCTTCTACCTGTTTGGACTGTTTTATCCTGGATGGTGAAATAACAATAATGGACTCCATTAACCTACAGGAAGCTGAGCAGTGAAAACAATTGGTGAGTGAAACATCTCAATTTAGTCTTTATGAACTTATATTGTGCGAGACATCAGTCAGAATGGAACTTGTCCCAGTACCATGTGGATACTGTCAATGCCTGGTTAAAGTGCAATCCACAAACTTACATATTACATCATACTTAGAATATGGGGTATACAATACTTAATCCCAGTGATTCTCCTGAAGAACACAAACCAAATTTAATGGTGCCATGCAACCAAACAAAATGAGAAAAGTAACTGTAATTCAGTCCTGATGGATGAAGACTTTTATGGTGAGCTGTAATCCTGTAGGACAATTAGCCTAAAGGCAGTGAGCCAGTCCTGGGTTAGAAATGGGGGGTTTATGACTGTAAGTGCAGAAACAAGAAATCACCTAAGGCAGCTGCAGCCATTCAGGAGCCCCAGTGCAATGAAAACACACCAGTTGGAGTCATTCGCAATGTTTGGTTTTCTTTCAAACTGTGAGTCAACTGTCTCCTCTGAGAATATTTAAAACACCTCTATTTAACTGTAACATCAACAAGCATAGCAGCAACTCACAGTGATACTGCCCTCTGATGAAGGCTACCACAAAATAATCTGTTTTTAACCATTTTTTAACCATACTGTTAATAACAAATAAGGTATTTTTTGCAGTTGTTTTTTTTTCTCAAATAAAATCATTACCAAAACAAAGACAAAACCATATACCCAAACCATAAGTGTAAGTGACCATCACTTTAAAAGTCCTGGTTTCTTTGGCAGTTTAATGCTGTCAAAAAATGTAAGTATATATACATATATGTATTTCAACAAGCCCCAGGACCAAGACAACTGCAATACTTTAAAAACTTGGTCTTAAGACCAGACAGTTCTCATTTTAAAAAATCAGTTCACTGCTTTCTGCTCTCCCTCGTTCTCTCTCTCTCTCTGTCTTTCTCTCTCTCTCTCTGTCTCTCTCAATCTATGCCCACAGAGGCCAACCTCCTTGAAACTCACTGAGAGTGCTGGCTCACTCATCTCATCTCATTCGCTCCATTTGAATATAATAATTAGGTTAAATTTTAAAATGTTTCCCCGTGGTATCAAAAATGGCATTGCAGGGCACCTTGGTCGCTCATCAGGTTGAGCGTGTCCTCGCTGCAGGTCATCTCCTCTCTCTCCAACTTTTGATTTCTATCTGTACTATCAAATTAAATGTCATAACCCCCCCCCCCCCCCCCCAAAAAAAAAAAAAAAAAAAAAAAAACCAAACAAACAAACAAAAAAAAAAAACTAAAACAAAAAAAAATGTAGACAATAATTAATATTTTTTCTTTTCAAAGTATTGTTACAAAATTAGAAATTACAGTATTGTGATGATATCAATGTAGTTTGGTTTCCAGCTGGTTACCTGTAATGCACACAATCAATTTTACACATATTGTTATATAAATAATCTGTATTCTGTACTGCTATTTTAAATGTGTCTTGACAACAACTTGCAAACTGTGCAGACTGCAGCAGTAGCCTCAAAGACAATTGTTAAGTCTTGAGGTCAATTAGTTTCAAGGCAATTAGCTAGTCTGAGTGTCACTGAATGCAAAGCATTAGCCAGGCTATTTGAATGAACACACACGCATACACAATAGCAGACAGAGTGCAAAAAATGGCTCTACTGTGTAGTGGCAAGTGGCACAGACCAAAACTAGATGGTCAGTGATGAAAAGAGGACGTGTGTGTAACGTGTGTGTGCAAGTGTGTGGAGGCTGGTAAAGAGAGAAAGAGAGAGAAAGAGAGAGAAAGAGAGAGAAAGCGATACAGTGCTATTAGCCCAGTGTCTATTGTAGTTAGCTCTGCTGTGTCTGTCTCTATCCACTAGAGAAAATGTAATTATTTCCTGTGACTACAGTTAAGCCATACCCACTCTTCTGCACTGCATATTTAAATGAAATACATAAATTAAATACACCTGCCTGTGCTGTGAGAGTGTAATTAAAAAGGGGGGACAAAGGCTGAGAAAAGTAGCTGTCCGAGTGTGTGTGTGTGTGTGTGTGTGTGTCATTGTGCATCCTGCGAAACCGTGAGTGGGTAGGGAGTGTTACTCTACATATGGAAGTCAACTTAATTGGTTGACTTTAACTAGCCTCACTGCCTGCATTATCTGCACTGAGTGGGCGCAAATATCACATACACACATGCTGCCCCCCCCCCACACACACACACATAAATAGCCTGAGGTAAACAGCAGGGTGAATAAGTCCATTTTGTGCTTTCAGTGTTGCTCTCATCATGCTGACTGTTAGTTAGCGAGCTAACAGAGGCAGGTAAATGTAGACAACTCCTGAACAACAGAAAAT
Source organism: Centropristis striata (assembly GCF_030273125.1). Taxonomy (NCBI): domain Eukaryota; kingdom Metazoa; phylum Chordata; class Actinopteri; order Perciformes; family Serranidae; genus Centropristis; species Centropristis striata. The sequence continues at coordinate 24,591,269 of NC_081517.1, read as the reverse complement.
ACAGCAAGATCAGGAAAACACAACTCCTTCAGCAAAACTAATGTGTGCTTTTCTTAATGATTTTGTTGTCTTTATTTTGTCTTGCTGCCTGTCTCCCTCTTCAAACCTGTCTATCACATCACGTGCCACACTCTTGCACTTACATTTTCTCATCAGTATGTACCACAAGAAGAGAAGTTGAAGTGGGTCTTTGCTTGAAAAGCTCACACAGCAGGGTTGGCGTATGTAAGTAGAAGTTTTGACTAATCCATCTCATTCATGTACCATGACTTCAGATCCAAGTTTATGATTTGTCACATGCCATATATATTATTTTTCTGAAAACTTTGGGTTTAATTTTCTTTTGAAAGAAAAAATTTCTCAAGCAGAACATGGAGGGAAACATAATGTCTTAGCTAATGACAGAGTCACAGTAGGTTGCACTGCAGCATTCCCAGCAATGTGAGTAAGGTGAAGGCTTTCTTAGATGGCACAACAAAACATGCAGTGATGGAAGGAATGACGAAATACCATTTCACTTTTCTTTTCTCCTTACTTTAGGAGCATAAGAGAGCAACTGAAGCAGTTCTCCAGCTGTTTCCAAATACACCAGATTATAATGCATGCCTGCGGGTTTTTAAATAGGTAAGCAATACTGCGTTGTTTATGTATAGCAATTCATGTTACACAGGTGCAGAAAGCTGACAGATGCTGTGAAACTTTTTTTTTTCAACAATTAGATACGTTGATTGATGCCACTGTGTAGAGAATGTAGCCAACACAGAGTGCACATATGTGAAATATGAGTATGAAGGCTACTTCATGAAGATTGTGCTATTTATTATGCTCAGAATAAAAAATACAAAATATTACATATTTAAGCATGTGAATGGAATCATATGAAGAGAAAAGCAAAGTTAGGTTCTTCTGTCAGCCTCAGAACATGATGATGTGTTTTGATTATTTCCCATGTTTGAATGTGCAACAAAGTTAATTTGCTTGGCAGTTGGCTGTGACCTTTTAAGACACATTTTACTTTGAAATATCAGGGTGGTAATGAAATACAGACAGAACGATGCCAGTAACATCAATAAAAAAAAACCCTGATGTTGTATAATAACTAGGCCATTTCATAATAGATTAAGTGCAATTTAAAAATTGAAATATTCCTCCTAGGAGGTTGCTATTCCATAATTGTTCTAAAATATTGTCAAAATAGAGGACGCTCAGAAGAAGTGTTGGCTAGACAAACATTGTGTTTAATCAAAACCAATTCGAGCCATTTCAAGTTGTGCCTTGTAAATGCTTGTGCCATTTGCAAATATAAACTGTGAGAACAAGTTTTCTCTGTGAACATAATACCAGAGTGGGCTGGTCTTCACACTGCAAAAAGGTGTGTCTAAAAACAAGATAAAAATACTAAATCTGAGGGAAATGATCTTGCTGCATGGACAGATAATTACACTTGACAAGATTTCTTAAATTAAGATTGTTAAATCTAGAAATAAGCATGTTGAACTAGCCTGGGTATACCCATACGAGGGACGGCAACACAATGACACGTACTACTCGACAGACGGAAGCTTATTTTTTTCTCGTTTTCTTACGGATCCAACATGGCCGCAGCAGACGCGAAACTCTCTTTGGATCTAGCTGTAGATGCCGTTTTAAATAGTTTAGAGCGAAAGTTTATTTTAAAAGAAGAACTACGTTTGACTTTACACTCCTGTTTCACCATCAAAAAGGATGTTTTAGCCTTGCTTCAGACAGGATTTGGCCAAAGCCTAATCTACCAACTAGCCCCGCTACCGCTCACTGCTGTAACGCCGCTGATCTGGCTACGAGCCGGGGGACAGCGGAGCCGCCCAGAGACCCGCAGCAGTTCGTCTATTGACCATAAAATCAGTGGATGTGTGTGGCTGAATGACATGAGGGGGAAATAAGGCGTAAAAATAAATTTTAGTAAACATTTTAGTCTCAAAGTAGAGATGGGCTAGTCCGGCTATGTAAACATCAATTTCTGTTGCTCTCCATACGTCATCTGGTATAACTGATACGATTGGCTAAGAGCTACATACAGACGCTTATGATCGACATTCATAGCGCCCAATAAACGTCTCTGGAGGATCGTAAACCACGCCTCCTCTACGGAGAAATTAATGGCTGGTGTCCAGACTAATTAGTCTGGCTCCCAGTTCATCGCTGCAAATTGATCTTGTTTTAAGAGTTGATTTATTTTAAGCGTACAACATGATTATTTCTAGATTTAATAATAATAATCTTAATTTAAGAAATATTGTCAAGTGAAATTATCTGTCTATGCAGCAAGATCATTTCCCTCAGATTTAGTGTTTTTATCTTGTTTTTAGACACACATTTTTTTGCAGTGTATAGTAGCAAGTTTGCTATGCAAGAATATCCATTAAGCTAAGGCTGTCAAATTCCACTACTGTGTGTCTATGTGTGTACATCTGTAAGTGAGGGTTTAAGTCATTCCCAAGCATTGTTCCATTATGTTACATTTTGCATTTCAGGAATGTGAGCTTGAAAGGGTATGGGGGATGTGTATGTCAGTGGTTGCTAGTCCTTTATACAATGTCTGTTACATTCAGTCCAATAGAGTCAAAGGGCCATAGTCTTACAGAAAAGCTTGATTTCCAAAAGCAAGGCACAAACACTGCAAAGGTTTCGGGTTCCATTCCCTTAGTGGATAAAAGGGCAAAGCAAGACATTTTGCAAAACATAGCCCTGGGCTACGTCCTGAAATATCCCTCTCCAGTCAGGCTGAGTGTTCCCAGACAGAGCAGGAGTCCAGTTGGCTCAGGGATGTGTTGCTGTGGGCTAGCTGCTTACATTAGCCTACAGCTACTTACAATGCAAAGACTGAGAAAATGATGAGCTTATACTGAAGCCAATTTTGCCAGCAACCAAATGACAATCAAACATGTTGCTGCGTACAAATCTATGTACACTTGGTGCAGTTTCATTTTGCTCATGTGCCAACACAACTATGTAGTTCTTCAGACATTAGACATATGAGCAGTTTTGACCAAAAGCCTGTACACTCATTGTCATAGCAGCCATGCTTTAATCAAACTCACCCTGCATTTCCAGTCCACTCTTTAGTTTAGTCTCAGACTTGATTATTTTTTCTTCCTTCTAATGCGTGCAAAATACATTTCATATAAAACATTGGTGGTGAAGTAGAATTTGATACCATCCTTTTTCACACATGCTCCATTTACTGTTAATTTTACAGCATTTTTCCATTAAGTGGTCATAAGTGAATAATATGAAGCCAATAACTTGATGGCAGTAAATTAGTTACAGCAGTTTGACTGCTCAAGAGGTAGTTAAATCGGTGCAAAGCTTCCTCCTGACATTCTCTACATTACGTTAAGCTCTGATGCACAGATACTTCCTGCAGCAGTACAGTGTTGGTAGTAATATGTGAATGATCACATTGCATTACAATCATGTAGTGCTTGTGTGAAGGACAGAAGCTCTCACCTTCACAGGACCAGTTTTTGTATGTATGCAGTTAATGGATTTAATGTGTGAGATGTAGATGTAATGTGTGCATCAAAGAACTCTTTCTTGAGCTGCCATTTTGCCTTGAAGTTCAATAATTTAATCCATCACAGGGAACAAAGTGTAGCAATTTTTCCTCAAGCCTCGACAGAGCAGGAGCCAATGCAACTGTTATATATTATACTGTAGTTTATGCTACTTTTTTGTTAACTGGAAATCTCCTGCACTACAATCACTATGGCATACTCTACCCACACATAAATGCATATAAAGCACCTTCATGTTCCTTTTTGAAAGGTTGTCAAATGGGATTCTGCTAAATTCTGTTGCAGTGAAGCTTCAAATCCAGCAGCAGAAACCAGCCACACATTAAATCAACTAAATAATGTTTATATCAGCCCATTCCTCCTCTCCTATTTCCCCCCGTACAAGTGTTATAGGTTGTAAAATATAGCAGCTTTTGATCCAACCAGATGGACAGATAGTGTGAACTGCAGAGAGAAATGAACCAAAAAAGAAAAGGAAGAAGCGAGGAAGAGAGAAGGGCAAAGTATTGAATCATGTTCATAAATGAACAGGCATGAACATACACACATTTTCACATGCAGCCAATAATGCAGAAATCCACAAATATATTTACATCTGTGCTCTTCCTCCACTGTGCTGATCAAGCAAAGCTGATTAAAGATGTCTGCGCACACACGCACACACACACACACACACACACACACTGACAAAATGAAAAACTTTTTTTTTCCTTCTTTTTTTCTTTTTCCTTTTCCACCAAGGCAGTTCCATTGACGGTTCGGAGCCGGTGCCTAATCTTGAACCAGTTCCTAGGAATACTGGTCCCAGAGCAGTGGGCTAATTGTGACCAACAAGAGCAACTAAAAAGTGTATCATTCATTTTATTTTATTTGTTTAACTGCAATGTGATTGATGCATACTCGCGTCAGCTGGTTAGCGTTAGCTTACAACAAAGTCTAACATTAACATCTTGTGTTCAGTGCTAATAAGAACGTCAAGATGAGCAGAACTAATGTGTTGTACATGTCTTGTTTGGATGCCAATGAAGGAGTAACATCTGTAGAGAGAGCACGGGAGCGTGTCTACGTTCCCGGGGTCCTATGTTCCCCGGTCTGTTACTTTTTCCACCATTACTGCCAAATTCCATGGCAAATAGGCCCATGTAGGCCTACGGGCTGTTTGATACGCAAATGCAAATAGGCCTAGACGAGGAAAGATTAGGTCAGGGTGGCAAACCTGCAGGTTTTGAGCTGCATGCGGCTCTTTGGCTGCTCTGTTAATTCTGTCACTTTATCTTGGACCAAGGGATCCTTTCAATGAATGTTAGTTCAATCAGTAATGAAAAAACTTGGATCACAAACTCATTATTTGATGTATAAGCACACCCAGAGAGAGCAGTCCACCATTCCTTTCACTTTCAGTCCGTGGCCTTGAGGTCAGGAATCTGGCTTGTAACTGGAGAGTAACTGGTTCGAATCCCGGTACTGACAGGTCTAGGACTGAAGTGCCCTCGAGCAAGGCACCTAACCGCACTGCACAGCTCCCTGGGCGCAGTAATGTGCTGCCCACTCCTTGCATGGTGTGTTCACTTGTGTGTAAAAAAGGATGGGTTAAATGCAGAGGTTGAATTTCCCCATTGTGGGATTAATAAAGTAATCTTCTTTCAACGTGCGAGGTGCGTCGCAACGCTCAACAAATAAATGTTAAAAGGTTAAAGACAGGTACCCGGGGAACATAAGGATGACCCCCACCAGCACCAACCCAGAAAAAGATCTAGGTTTGTGTTGGGATATCAGACCACTCGTAGCAGGTGTGTGTGTTCTGATGTGTGTGTCAGGTAAAACGGTTCCATCATGTGTGTCTGTGTGCTCAGCTATCACCACGACAATCTGCTTAAAGGTGAGACAACCACAACACCGCATTAACAAAACCCCATATGTCAGCACAGGTCACACACACACACACACTTCCTGTAAGTTGACCCCATGGCCGGTTGGGACGGCGACCTTGCCTTGCCCCTGACATGACCAAACAAAAGAGATGGAGAGCAGGGAGGGGAGGGGGAGGGGTAAAGGAGTCAGGGGGAGTGGGAGGAGGGGCCAGGAGGTGGTAACCATAACAAAGACATGGGGTTAAGTGTCTGTGTGTTTGTAGTGTGTGTGTGTGTGTGTGTGTGTGTGTGTGCGTGTTCTTGCCCGTTGTACAGTTTCTTCCACAGATTTATTTACTTTTGTTTTCTTCAATGGATTAATTTACTTACACAGATTACTACTGTTTCTGACACTCCCCATTAACTCATTGCTATAAACAATATTGTAATGTAGAAAAAAACATTAAACAACAAACATGATAGTGTGTATTAATATTATTATTTCTCTTTCATTCACTCCCCCGACACTTCCTCTATTCCTCTGTGTTAGTCTTTGTGTGTGACTGCATAAAGGCTAGAAGCACATATTCATATTCTCTCATATACTGTATATATACATATAAAGACCTACCCAAGGGATGGTCAAATGGTCAAAGTGGAGATGACAGCACGTCTCTGTTTCAGCCTCTCTGTGTGATTATGAATCTGAACCGACAGCTGCATCGTGTTGTGATCGTCCTTTTATGTTTCAAGTGATTTTACCTGAACTCTTAAATCCGGTCAGCGACTCTCCTGCTCTGTGAGTCTATGGGAATTGATGCTGGCTTGTCAGAGTCCGTTGGGGCTGTCTCTAACTGATGAACCCAAAGGATGAATCTCCTGTGCTGCTGGAGATGTTTCAATGGATTGCATTAGCTCGCTTTGAGTCTGCTGCTTCTCTTCATAAGCGGACCGACGTTGGATCTCTTTCTCTGTGTGCTAGCAGAGATCTGCTACAGGCTTGTTTCCAGTCTGCTGAGCATGTTATTTCTTCTGTTAAAGTTTTAATCAAGTTTTCCTGTTTACATTGTGACATCCCAGCGTGACATCTCAACCTCAAGGCAGGCGTTGAGACACAGAAAACCTGGCCCGGACTTTAGATCTGCTGACCTGCACTCAAGAACTCGGTATCTTTGTGCTTGCAGTTCATCTTAGGTGAATAATGGAATGTTGCTAATCACTGTATTGAGCTTTATAGCTCTGTGTTTTGCTACTGGGAGCACCCTTTGGGGCTGGTCACCCTCCTGCAATAAATTAAAAGCAGAATAAGGGTTCTTGTATGTTTTATTTAAGGCCTCTTATTTAGACAGTCTTCTTGTAAATTCTGTGGTGGATTGACAATGACACTTTTTTAATGCTTTTACTCCAGAAGATTTTGAATCAAGATCTAGGTCTAGGTCTTGGGATTATCCAGATCAATGTAAGTAGCCCCCCTACATTTGACATGATAAAAGATCTGGATAAACTCTGACGCATTCTATCATCATCCACAGATTTTGTCAACCTAAAAAACTACTCTTAGTTTAACAAATGTGCCTTTTAAATTTGTTCCAGCAGGTGTCTCCTGTAATTTTATGATGTGGTATGAATTTTATGATTACATCAATCTCTAAGCTCTTTATCCAGGCAAATGTGCTTGAATCCCTGGTCAGCGAGCAAATGAAATAATATTTGGCTACTAACTCTATACTAGCTATATTTTACTCAAGATTAAAGAAGGAAAAGAAAAAAAGCATAGTACTGTTACTGCTGCCATGTTGGTCAAATGACATAACGACATATGAAAGCTTGGATAACAAGAAACGCTGTCTTTTTTATAGACATTTCTAAGGCTTTTGACACTACTGACCACAATACTCTAATTCAGCCCTGGGCCCCATACTCTTTACTATGTGCATAAATTGCCTTGGGCAGAATAAAACAAACTCATCCATTTCATTTCTATGCTGATGACACGCTATTTACTGCTTTGCACCCACTCCTGTTTATATAGTATCTTTAGTTTGCATTTGCGAGTACAAGAAGCTTTGTCAGGTGCGATACACACATACACACACATATATATATCTTTAAACTCAATAAAATAGGTAAGAAAGTCATGTAAAAGACATATAAAAAGTCTAGAATAAAAAGAATAAAGTCTATCTTACACACACACACACACACACATATATATATAATGCTAAAGTGACTTCACAAAATGACTTCATTATGAAAAAAATAGGGGGAATGGCTCCCTGCAGAGTATCAGATGAAACACATTGCTGCATTCCAACAACAATAGAAGTAGAAACACACACAGGCAAGAAGCAGGCACAGGTAGACACACACATTCTCTCTCTAATCACCTCTCCCCCCACACACAGGCTACCACCTCCAGGTGCTCATGGTTCATTTTACTGTCACATCGTCCGTCTTCATTACCCACAGCAGCTAGATAAGACCTGAAAGGAACCTGCTAGTGATACAAGGGTCCTGTGTGTGTGTGTGTGTGTGTGTGTGTGTGTGTGTGTGTGTGTGTGTGTCTCACAGAGTGTATTGTATAAGTTAAACAAAACTTGTGGGCCCTATGATTTCCATTGTCTGAACAACATGGACGGATTCAGAGAATGTCATGATAAAAATTGAATTAACTGTAAAACACTGAATATTATGGAATTTGCCAAAATGTTGATGCAATTTCTAACATAAATACCACCTTCTGGTTATGTTCCTCTACCAACAAGCCATGTTTTAGTTTCCAGCCACGTCTATCCAAACTCATGTAGCCATGACAGTCGACATTGCTTCAAATATGGACATTACAAATACGAAAAAATCTGGATCCTTCACACACATCTTCAGTCCAGCAGCACAGATGATCTATTCAACCATAATCTACAGGCAAAATCTATGTTATAGATACTTTCACTTTGAGGGTCAAAAGGCATGTCCCCTGTTGTACATTTTAAAGTGAAATGCAGACTCAGTGGACCCCATCCATTGAGAAGTGTAAGAATGTTATGTGTGGAGCCTACATAAGGTAATGGGAAACACTGAATTAGTCAAGTAAGATGAGAACCTTGTAGTTTTCCTTTTGTATCAAGCAGCAAAACAAATGTAGCGTAACCTGTTTGACTTAATGTGCCTTACTTGACCTTCCTGTAACTGTTGCCAATTTATTGCAACAGATAAAGGGATTAATTTAAGTTATATGTGTTTTTTTTAATGTTATTTTATTTGGTATACATTATAATGCTTTTATTTTGAAGGTGAACTAAGTCACCCAAGTCTCGTTTGGCTGCTCTTGGGCGCGTGTGGAGTATAGCAGAATCCCCGGGAAGCATGAACAATGGTTCAGATGGAATTGTTTGTCAACAGAGACTGGTCATTAATATGAAGAAGACTAAGGATAAAATATAATTCCCTTTATGTAGCATGCAGCCAACAAGCTATTTTGTTTCATTTATCTGTATTTTACTTTGTGGAATGTCATGTTAAGTGAATTTGATTTAACCTTTATTTCCTTATAATTTATGTGCAGTTTTCACGGTGGATTTTGAGATGGATGAATGACGCCCAAAATAAATCAGTTGAAGGAAACTGACTTGTGTTTGCCTGGTGCTTGGAAGAGTTACACTTCCCTTTCCTGCACATGCACACATTGCACTGTTGATGCTGAAATGCTAAGACTGTGCAGCCCAGGTTCTTGAGATATCACGTTCATCATGATAATGGAACAGACGAACAACTTGACTGAAACCTCAAGACATGTTCATGGTTCATCAGTTTCAACATTAAATATCTTGTCTTTGGACTATATTCTATTGAATGTAGGTTGAAATAGATTTGCGAATCCTTGCATTAATTTTGTTTTTCACAGTGTGAAACCACTCTGTGTGGGCTCAGGTCCTCCACACACTCCAGATGAGGCCACCAGTTATAGTAAATCAGTCAGTTGCCTGATTGGGCCAGTTCTCAAAAATGTAAAAATTAATCTAATTAATTAGAGGCTTTGTAATTAATTAATCGAAGTTAATCGCATTTTAATCGCATATAAACATTTGACCTGAGAACAGTGAGAAGTAATTTTTTTCACGTGGATTTTTACTATTCCATTGAATAATGACTGAATACATAAGCTTAAGCAACAAAAATATTGTTCATTTTTATTCAAGTCCAACAGACCAGTGCAATTTTTGCCATTAAGTGTAGCAATGGCATATTTAGAAATATAGTACATTTCATAAATTCAGGTAGCCTATAGGTAGGTAGGCGTCCACGCTAGCTGCTATATTTTTAGCATTGAGGTGATACTTGAGGCTAGATGTGCTGCGGTGATATGTGAATTCCTTGTTGCATAGCAACACAACCATGCTCTTATCGACGCTTCCATCCGTTGGTTTTTAGTAACTAAATGTCCCATCATCCACGGGGCCAACCAAAGCGCTCTCATCAGCTTCTTCCTTCATGTTCACTGTGGTTTGTTGTTGTCTCAACTCATGAACGCTAGTTGGTGCTCCAGTATAATCGGTCCGCCTGAACTATGAACTATGTAGTTCCTATGTCTGTTTTACTCTCAGAGACTTCGCTCTGCTCTGCTTGTGACTGTCTCCAACTTCAGCAACAGCTGGTTTGACCATGGGGATGTGAGTGACAGACAGCTTGACCGCAGTCTTTCAGTCAGTCAGCTAAGCTGGTCAAATCCCTCTTCTCAGGTCGTCCAGAGGCATCGTCTGATATTTCCGCATCGAGCTAGCCGTCACTTGCATCTCAGTGGTCAAACCAGCCATTGCTAAAGTTAAAAGTGCCCCTTTATTCTGGCCTCTATGGTAATTACAGTAAAACAGCCCAGGATACATGTGACTATGTCTGCTTTTTAAATCAAGCTGTTAAATACATACATATGGAAAGATAAATACATATATGGAAATTGGATTTAATAGATTATATTGGCAGGAAATATAAACCTTTTCCCTGTGTCCCTTATAAATTCCTATTCCAAGAAGAAATCCAATTAAATTGTGAAGGGAATAACTTATTTTATTAAGTTGGGCTGCTGGATGAGAAAAACCCTCCTAACAATGGGTGTTGTTGTTGGAGCCTGCAGCCATGCTGAAGAGGCCCTCTATGATGGCCAAGTCATCCAAAAAATGAAGGAATTCGACACAGCTCAATTTTGAGCAGAGCAATATGAAGCTCAGATGTAAAGCACTTTATTTGACTAAGAATGGAATGTTTTATTTCATAACTGTATTAAATCACTTTCTTTAATTCAAAATAGTGCAATGTTGTGTTACACCAAATTCACTGATGTTCCTTTTTCTTTATTTTATTTAAAGACACTCTTTCTTATAACAAAGTGTGAATACTCTGTAACTTGTAAACTGCACTGTTTTAAGGTTTTAAGTGCTGATAGTGTTGTTTTCTCTGAAATGTGTCTGACAAAATCTTAAACTTAGTTTAATAAATGTGCCTTTTAAATTTGTTTGGGTGTTTCCCATAATTTTATGATGTGATGATTGTCATAAACATAACATTACATCAATCTCTAAGCTCTTTATCCAGGCAAATGTGCTTGAATCCCTGGTCAGCGAGCAAATGAAAGAATAGCTGGCTACTAACTCTATACTAGCTTTATTTTACTCAAGATTAAAAAGAAAGGAAAAGAGAAAAAAAGCATAGTACTGTTACTGCTGCCATGTTGGTCAAACGACATATGAAAGCTTGGATAACAAGAAACGCTGTCTTTTTCTCTGTAACTTGTAAACTGCACTGTTTTAGGGTTTTAGATTCTCACACATCATTTTTCAGCAGACTGGACTCTCATTGGTCCGCTTCTCTTGTTCTTCAGCTGCATTTTGTCCTGCCGCGCCTCTTGATGGCTACAACAGGGCTGTCATGTCATAATGAAGCCCTTGCAACTGCAGCTGACAGTGATCCAGTGAGTGCAGCTCTTTGGAAAAACGACTTTATTATGGACACGGTCAGCGTTTACCTAAGGTGGTACACAATTTACATTGTGGAGTTCATACTGGAATCCTCCATGCAAAAGCAATTCTGGATACTATTTAAGGAAAAGGGGATTACAAGTGTGAAGACGTGTAGGAAACAGGGAGAAGAGCTGGGTGAGGAAGAGGAAAGGGAGAGAAAGAAAGAGAGAGAGACAGAGAGAGAGAGAGAGAGAGAGAGAGAGAGAGAGAGAGAGAGAGAGAGAGAGAGGGGAACAGAGGGGAAGAGGATGAAGAGGAGGTGTGTTTGCAAACCATCTGGACTCAGTCTCTGATAAGAAACACTTAGTCAGCGAGCACCTCATCACTCAGCCCGCTCCTTCTTTCTTCTCTTGGCCTTGTGTAAACTAGCTCACTTTTTTTTCATGGGTTATCATGTTGCTCTACAGGAAGTGATAAAGAGGAAATGAATGATACGAATGATAATGATAAGACTAAATGTGGGAGAAGTGGAGGAAAAAGAAATGTCAAGCGCTCTTGTGAATCAGACTGAGCTAGCATTGTAATTAAGTCCAGTCAAACAGCCTGGGGAGAACCCACCGAGATGAACAAGATATCCAAAAGGTTACTGTTTACTTTACTCATGTCACATTATGTCTAATGATTTCTCTGGTTTTTGTCTGTTTTTAGCATTTTAATTAAAATCACTGACAGAAACAAACAGACAAACCAATTGTAATTTGTAAGTTTGAATTTTGAATCAATTAGAAACATAATCATTATGCACAGCCCTTTTTCCTGTTACTATCTTCATACTTTTACATGTTTCATATGTTCATTTTCCACTATGCTTTAATGTAAAAATTTTGAGTAGACGTGACATAAATTTTCCGAGAGAGTGCACTCCATTACTATTGCAACTACTACTGCAGCACAAGAAAATGTTAATATAATATCAATTTATGATACATTATTATTACTATTATTATTATTATTATTATTATGTGTATAAAATAGATTATAAAATACACATAGTTAACTGCATACTGAGATGTGTCTGCACCCCAACAGGTCTGATTATTTCTCTTCACTGATAACAATGTGGTCAGTCAGTCTGTATGTGTCAAATAGTTGATATGACATTCCTGCATTATGGTCCTAACATGCACCACCTTTCACAATTATGACTCATAATAATGTGGACGCTTTGACTGCTTCATTTAATTTGTCGTCGCTACTGAAGTGAGAAGCAGAATGTACTTTTTTCCAATTTGTCCTTTTGAATTAGTGATGAGAAGGGATGGTGCTGAGCTCTCTCACGGGGGCTGTCTGAAAACACACAGTACATGGACACATGCACCAACACTCTCACAAACTTATGAGGTACGACACACACCAATATAAGTTCCTGCACACGCACACACACACTTACACAAGGTTTTACACAGCAGTCTAAAGGCACACACTCTCTCTCTATAAAAATAGATATATCATCACATGTATTGAAAATAATCAAAAAAGAAAAAATAGAGTGAAAGTAATATATATATATATATATATATATATATATATATATATATATATATATATATAAAACCTATATTTTTTAAAAAGAATATCACTGTGCATGTTTGTGTGTGTGTGTGTGTATGTGTGTGTGTGTGTGTGTGTGTACAGTTCCAGGGCATTTAAGGAATAATTGAAACTTTATTTTCTGAGTAACAGCCCCATCTAGAGAAATGCAGTCCGTCAGGAAAATTACTACAAAACCACACACACACACACATGCATAACTATACTTGCAAGGACAAGCCACTGACTCACATTCATTCCTTAACTCCTGTTTCAAAGTGATGTCCTTCCTCTGATGACTTTCATCATCTTTCTAGCTTTGAAATATAAATACACACATGCACACACACACACACACACACACACACACACACACACACACACACACACACACACGCATACACACACACATACAGGCCCCTATATCACAGACACCCAATCTATCTCACACATCACTCTCAAAGGCCTTGTTGCTAGGAGATGGTGCTCTATTTGTGGAGAGAGAGAGAGAGAGAGAGAGAGAGAGAGACATAGAGCAAGATATATGGGGGGGTGGGTGGGGGGGGGGGGGGTGATAGAGATAAACGAAAGAAAAGTGCAGGATTGAGAAATTGAGGGGCTATGAGAGTCAAGCTCCTTTAAAGCAGGAGGAATCTTTCAAGACATACATATCTTTTCTCTCTCACAAACCGCAAACACACACACACACACACACACACACACACACACACACACACTCACTCAATTGTAGATAGTTTCTCAAACATGGACCACAAGACTAGGACAATGTGTGTGTTCCTGCAAACCATGCATGGTTGCTCATGTGAATGTGTACACTTCCGTGCAGCAACTTAAATGTCAGTGTGTATGTGTGTGTGTGTGTGTGTGTGTGCAGCAGTGGTGGGATCCAGCAGGTCATATAATGGTTGGTTGGCCACATTGTCTGCCCCAGCGGTCAGTCCTTCACACACATACCACTGACTCCTATAATCTGCAAATACATCTATAATGATCTGATAAAAACCTGCAGAGGAAGAAAATCCTTATTTGAAACACAATGACCAAAACGTCACATCTACAGGGTGAAATTTACACAAACACACTGCCTTCACATTCATGTTCATGTTCACAAACATCTTGGAAAAAATTAATTCCACAATAAATCCATATAGGGATGCACAATAATTTCACTCATATATAGTGAATAACTGATAATAATCAGCTGGTACTTTAAAGTATAATCTAACTGCATTAGCACTTGGATCTAGTTCAATTAGTACATTTTTAATTTCCTTCTTCTTTGTCTTCCTCTGTTGTCTTCAATGAAAAAACACATTTTTGAATATATATAGGAGAAATGTGCTCCTTTCAGGCTGCATCGACCATTTCAGACAAGCAAAGAAAGTTAGATGTATTCATTTAAAACGGTCCAGTTATTGCCATTAAAAGTAAACAGTCCATTATTCCTGATTCATAACAATTTGTACGACCTCAGCATTTTGAAGCATCATAAGTAAACCCATGTGAATCATGCAAGCTGCTGAGTGCAGTCAGCCGTAAACTAGACCACAGTTTTACATCTTTTCAAATAAAGATTATTTGTTTTCACAGTATAATTAGAAACTGTTAGATCGTCATAGCCATTTATTACCGTATTAAATCTCTTTGTATTTGCTTTTCTATCAACTATAATAATTATGACATACTGATTTTATAATGTTCAAATGAGGCCACCACAACAAGCGAGCTGATCCATACAGTTTAAACTTGATAAAGGTGCTGCTGTATATTAACTTTGCCAAATGATACTGTTTTGGTGTGTCACTCCACCAGTGGAATGTAGCAGCTGTCTGTGCTGCTTGACTGACTGCATTTTCTCTCACAGTGGTTGGTCTGAAGCTCACAGTCCACCTAATCCACTAAAACATTCCAGAGAAGCAGAAAAAGCCCAAATATGTGCAGAGAGAAATCACCTTGACAAACCCGTCACTGATATACAGTGAGATATAATGCACAGGCCTTCAGACAAAAGCTCTGCCACACATACACCATAACAAACAATCGTCTTTTTATATCTCATTAAACTCACGTTGTACACAACATGATCAACAACCACTGCAAAATAATAATTTCCCTACTATTTTGTGACATCACCTGCCTTTTGCTTTATGCCCATCAGACTATTTAAAAGCACCTTTTTTATGTGAGAAAATAGAATCAATATTTTTGGAGACTTACAAATTGACATTTTCTGCAAAATAGTCTATGAATTCAATATGAAAAGGATGTATAATTTTATAGCCCCTTTATTCTCGCTCTGACGTCTTATCATTCCTAATAGGCCCGCTGGAATCTTAATCAGTTACACATGTTCGTCGCTCTACCCCGTCTCTGCCCTCCTTTCTTTACGACCTGTCCATCCACAGTGCTTTTTAAGATTTTTTTCCTCTCACTGTGACAGTTTAATTCCTTTAATCTATCACTTACTTCCTCTTTTGCTTCGTAACTCATGCGCACATTTTTAGGAGCGTCTCAAAATTTATGTTTCTAATTGAAAAGGTAACAGTGGGGGGGGGTGGGCAGTAAGGGGAGAAGACCGAAAGAGAGAAAGAGACACACACACGCACAGAGAAAGTAATGGAATGCAAATCTCTGTGTCTGGAAGCGATTAGGCAAAAAGCTAAAGCCCGTCTTCTCTTTCTGTGCCTGAGCAGCACACAGTCCAGCCACCCTAACCCTCACCTCACCACACACACACACACACACACACACACACACACACACACACACACACCAACGTGCCTTTCACAAAGCACAATGCTAAAAGCAGAAGCGTTAAATTGTCAGAAAGCTACATTAGATGGGCTGATGCTTTCCGAGGTTAACCCTCCGTTTACTGGTTCCAGTACAATTTACTCACTTCTGTCAAAGTGACAGACAGCAAGGTGTAAACTCTTTCACATTTTAAGTGAATCATCATTTCTATTTATTCATATCTTGTGGGAAAAAAAACAAAAGACAAAAAACTTTGGCAGTAATTCAACTGAGGATGGATGTTTTTCATTACACATTCAATAGCGTGATTTGTGATTACTTTTGTTTGTGTGTGTATAATATTTTTTTGATATTATCATTATTTACAAAAAAAAAAAATATATATATATATATATATATATATATATTACATATATGTAAGCACTGATACACATACTATTTTAAGTGAAGTAGAATCTAAATGTACTACAGACTATATCTGTGTTGGAGTAGGTGGATTTGAGATAAAATCAAAACTAACTCTTCAAAGTTGAAGAGAAACTGTTATGATTGAAAATAAGGAATGTATATTGCGTGTGCCTTATTAATAATGTAAGAATAAAATGTCACCATGTCACAAGTTCATGTACAAGACGTACTTTTGAGCCCCAAAGCAGAGGGCCGCCCTGTCTTCATCTTCAGCTAGAGGTAAAAGAAAAAGCAACAGTGAAGTGAGCTTATTGGAAAAAGAGTGATTATTTCAAGTTATCCTTAACATACAACGTCTCTCAAATTAAATAATTATATTGTGGGATGTATACTCATGTCATTCTTCTTAGATTTACAGAATAGAACTCTACTTGTTGATCCTGCTTTTGATTTCAATAGTCAAGACAAAACGCTCGTTTCAATCATTTTTTTATTTAAAATCAAAATT